>NC_140993.1:248303428-248805079 GCF_052327205.1 Somniosus microcephalus
CCAGGTGTTGTCTCCTTTTTGAAAGAGTTTATCAGGGTTATTTAAATCGTTATGAAAGCTGGGAAAATGTTTGTGCCCCTGTTTGTACCTCAGAGTCTGTGAGAGACGGAGGGAACGGCAGCAGAAAAAGAGGAAACAACTTCTCCAAAACTGATCCCAACTCATCGCCAAGGCTGGGGATAGATAACCTCACCTCCTTCTTAGGAAGTTTAACCACTTTATTCACTTTCTTATTTGAGCTCCGTTTGGAATTAGAGTTTATTTTATTATATTTTGTTGTATGTTTAACGACAGTGTTGAAGAGGGAAAGAGAAACTTGGAGCAACTTCTTCTGTCAAAGCTGCAATGAGATTTGAAAGAATTTAATGAACTTTTCACAAAAGATGAGTGTCAAAAACACTTTTTCACCCCTAAGTTTCAAATATGATTTTGGAAGAAACAGAAACAAAAATCAATTTTCCCCTCATCGAAACAAGTTTCAACCAGGTCTTGAAGTCCAAACGCTTTTAAAGAGGGTCTGAAATGCTTAAAACATTTTAAAATTTAAATTTCTCAATATTTGATTTTGAACGATCGACTGAAGTGAGTAGCTTTACACAAACATGCAATCATGCTGTTGAGGAGGGAGAGGGTGGGGTGGATTTGGAGGAGTTACATATTACTTTTTATTGACTTTTTCAAAAAATGTGAAGACGTTTAGGAAGAGAACCAAAAAAGGGGAAAAACACAAACCATTTTTTTTTGTCTGTCATTCTATAGTCCTAACAAATCCCAGGAATAATGTAAATATAGATTTCCTCTTAAACGCTTAGTGGAGTGTTAATAGAAACACGAGTTATGTAATGATGTATAAAAATTGCAGGAAGCTACTTTAGAAGAAACTATTATTTGTTTATTGAGAAAGACACAGAAAATACTTCGATTAAACTGATAATGTACAATTTTGATTTGGTATAAATGTTTGAAATAGGAGATTAAAAATTGAGAGTACAATGAAATTTGTTTCCCACTATTTAATTGGGAAGTACCTAAAATAATTCAACACTTTTTGTGATAACAGCAGGGATTAATATTGTGGAGAATGTTTGAGAGAAAAACATTAGAAGCGAAATTCATAAATTAACAGCTTTATGTCAACATTTCCAAGTCAGTCTGATTCATCTTTCTTCCTGGACAGGAGAACTAATGTTTATTTCTGTTAAATCATAGCTTTTCCTGCTTTTTATTTTTAATTCGGTGACAGAAATTGTGTATGTGTTTTCCTGCACTTGTGAGTAAGTGCTGCATTTCTGACATGTTACATGGGGGGGTGTGCTGGTTCAAGACGACAACATTTATTAATGGAAGTGATTGAAGTTGGAAATACGGATACCTGTTTTTGTTCTATTCTTTTTAATCCTGTGAACTAAAGCATTTTGGGGGAGAAATTGGGTGAGTAGCGCCACTTGTTAGCGCCTAAAGAGGCAGGCAATGGCTGTAGCGCCACTGGCTGCGCCTCCCGCGATATTGAGTTGGGGCGATAATGGTGGCGTTAGTTTTTTGCGTTGCGCCAGTTTTTTTGCGTTGCGCCACCACCGATGACGTCATCGGTGTGCGCAGCGCCCCATTCGCGCTATTTGGTTGCGAACGCCGCAGTTGCGCCGTTCGCTACCCGCGCCCGGTTCACGGGGCCTTACTGCGCCGGCAGCGGCGCAAGTTAAGGTGGAGGTGCGGGGCGGCCACCTTTTTCGCCGGCCGCCTGCCAGCACCTCCGTCCCCGGCCTCCTGACACCCGCCCCCCCCCACCCCCCGCGGCATTGCCGGCTGTTTCCCCGAGAGCCCGGCACTTCTCCTCGATGCCGGGCTCTTTTGCCGGCACTCGCGAGCGGGGATCGCACTGTTGCAGGCCCCGCCCCCTTAACAATGGGAGGAAGGCCTGCAGTACCGCAGCGTGCCATGCCGCAGCGTGTGGCGCTGTGGCACGTTGCGCTGCGATATTCAGTTTCAACGCCCTAAGAGGGACGTGGAACGCCTCGAGCCTCGCCCTGTGTCCCTCGAGGGGCAATGAAACTGAATATCTGACGATTGCTGAAGACTCGAACGCTGCGCTAAATCCTGCGCTCAGGCGAACTTGGCGCCTCAACCCAATTTCTAGACCTTTATATTTGTTAGTTGTCTGGTTGCATTATGATTAATATGCTAATTACTTATGTGGACGTACAGCACATCAGCGTCATAGGAAACCCGCTGCTCCTGCTGCTTGTGCAGCCACTGCTACAGTGATATGAGGGATGGGCTAATAAGTTGAAAACTTTAAAATTAATACAAATTGCACGAATAGATATGCCTCTTTCAGCTCACCTTAGGCTTTTGGATTGTTTATCGACGCATAGACCGTGTAACTGAGTGATGTTTCTGAAGTGTTAATGCATTATTAAGCAGTTCTTTTATATCCCAGTCATTTCTGACAAGTATTTTTTTTTTTATTAAACAGAGTTTGTACATGACAAACTAAAAGCTTTTAATAAATTCTACCGTAAACAAGCTTGCAGAATGGGCATGTAAATGACAAATGAATTTCAATACAGATAAATGTGAGGTGGTGCATTTTGGTAGGAGGAATAAGGAGGCGACCCGCTCCTTGGAAAATAAGAGTCTAAATGGAGTAGAGGTGCAAAGGGATCTAGGGGTATTGATTCACAAATCATTAAAAGTAGTAACGCAGGTTAAAAAAGCAATAAAAGTGCAAATAAAGCACTGGGATTCATTTCTAGAGGAATAGAACTCAAAAGCAGAGAAGTTATATTAAACTTGTATAGACCCTTATCCGATTGTCTCATGATTTGAGACGGTGGGATAGCAATATGGCATTACTTTTTATATGCTTTTAAGTGGTTGCTATCGTTGTTGTAAAAGTTGTTGTTGTTGTCAAATTTGCCCACAGGCGAAAAGGTCGCACTCAAAGGAGTTCGTGGCCCACTCAGTAAAAAAAAATATTAGAGACAACATTGATCATAATATGGTAAAATTTCACATTGAGTTTGAGAGCGAAATACTTCAGTTGGAAACAAGAGTCTTAAACTTAAATCAAGCCAATTACATAGGTATGAGAGGCAAGTTAGCTACGGTAGATTGGGAAATTAGGTTAAAAGGTATGACGGTAGATAAGCAGTGAAAAACATTTAAAGAAATATTCCAAAATTCTCAACAAATATACATTCCATTGAGAAATAAAAACTCCATGGGAAAAGTGATCCATCCATGGCTAACTAAAGAAATTAAGGATAGAATTAAATTAAAAGAAGAGGCTTATAATGTTGCAAAGAATACTAGTAAGCCTGAGGATTGAAAGAGCTTTGGAAACCAGCAAAGGATGACCAAAAAATTGATAAAAAGGGAGAAAATAGAATGAGAGTAAACTAGCAAGAAATATAAAAACAGATTGTAAGAGCTTCTACAAGTATGTAAAAAGGAAGAGAGTAGCAAAAGTAAGCGTTGGTCCCTTAGGGGCTGAGACAGGAGAAATTATAATGGGGAATAAGGAAATAAGGTCTTTAAACAAATATTTTGTATCTGTCTTCACAGTAGAAGACACAAAAAGCATACCAAAAATAATGGGGAACCAAGGAGCTAATGAGAGTGAGGAACTTATATCAGTAGAAGAAAAAGTACTCGAGAAACTAATGGGACTAAAAGCTGACAAGTCCCCTCGACCTGATGGCCTACATCCTAGGGTTCTAAAAGAGGTGGCTGCAGATAGTAGATGCATTAGTTGTGATCTTCCAAAATTCCCTAGGTTCTCGAACGGTCCTAGCAGATTGGAAGGTTGCAAATGTAACCCCGCTATTCAAGAAAGGAGGGAAGAGAGGAAACAGGGAACAACAGGCCAGTTAGCCTGACATCGGTCGTCGGGAAAATGCTGGAATCCATTATTAAGGAAACAGGGCACTTAGAAATTCATAATATGATTAGACAGAGTCAATATGATTAGGCAGAGTCAACATAGTCTTATGAAAGGGAAATCATGTTTAAGAAATTTTTTAGAGTTTTTTTGAGGATGTAACTAGCAGGGTAGATAAAAGGGAACCAAGTGGATGTAGTATATTTGGATTTCCAAAAGGCATTCGATAAGGTGCCACATAAAAGACTGCTACACAAGATAAGGGCTCATAGGGTTGCGGGTTACATATTAGCATGGACAGAGGATTGGTTAGCGGACAGAACACAGAGAATAGGGATAAACAGGTCACTTTCCGGTTGGCAGGCTGTAACTAGTGGGGTGCCGCAAGGATCAGTGCTTGGGCCTCAGCTACTTACAATCTATATTAAATGACTTAGATGAAGGGACCAAGTGCAATGTATCCAAGTTTGCTGACAATACAAAGCTAGGTGGAAAAGTAAGCTGTGAGGAGGACACAAAGGGCCTGCAAAGGTTAAGTGAGTGGGCAATAAGGTGGCAGATGGAGTGTAATGTGAAGGTATTCACTTTGGTAAGAAGAATAGAAAAACAGAATATTTTTTAAATTGTGAGAAACTATTAAATGTTGGTGTTCAGAGAGATTTAGGTGTCCTATTACAGGAAACACAAAAAGTTAGCATGCAGGTACAGCAAGCAATTAGAAAGGCAAATAGCATGTTGGCCTTTATTGCAAAGGGGTTGGAATACAAGAGTAAGGAAGGCCTGTATTTTGCCGGGATCAGGCATGCGAATCTTCTTGACAGATCAGACGCCTGCCCTGGAGAAGGGCCTCTGCGGGTGAAGAGTTCCGCTTTCTGCAGAACCTCCGCCCGCTGAAATCACTTAAAAATCTTACGTCTGCTCTTTTACCAGCATAAGAGTTTAAAAAGTTTTTTTTTTTTTTTTTAAATGTTCCCACTCATTTATAATTTTAATAAAATACTTTATAAAAAAGTTTATTTTTGCCCCGTAAAAAACTTTAATTATTTTTTCAAAAAATTAAATTTTTGTTTAAAATGTTTAATTTAATGTCATTTTAACTCATTTTAAAAAGGTGATTTAAAAAAAAATTATTTAATGTTTTAGTGTCTTTTTTCAGTGATTTCCATTCATACTTTTGACAGGTCGATCTGTCAAAAGTATGAAGGAAGATTCCTTTCTCCCATTGGCTCCCCATGGCCCACGTGATCCCAGGGACACTTGCGAACCGCATGCGCCCCTGGGGTACATGGGCCCTGCGCATTTCGTCGTGGAGAGGTGCAGGATCGGAAATGGCCGGACCTCGGGAGCCCTCAGGTAAGGGCGTAGATTTTTCCCCCCCGACAGGAGGCATCCGCACGCAGGAATCCTCCTACAGGCCAATGTCTTACTACAATTGTACAGGGCTTTGGTGAGACCACATCTGGAGTACTGTGCACAGTTTTGGTCTCCTTATCCGAGAAAGGACATACACACCTTAGAGGCGGTGAAACGAAGGTTCACTAGATTGATCCCTGGGATGAGAAGGTTACCCCATGAGGAGAGATTGAGCAGAATGGGCCGATACTCTCTGGAGTTTAGAAGAATGAGAGGTGATCTCATTGAAACATAAGATACTGAGGGGGAGTGACAGGGTAGATGCTAAGAGGTTTCCCCTGGCTGGAGAGTCTAGAACTGGGGGGCATAGTCTCAGGATAAGGGGTCAGCCATTTAAGACTGAGATGAGGAGGAATTTCTTCACTCAGAGGGTTGTGAATATTTGGAATTCTCTACCCCAAAGGGCTGTAGATGCTGAGTCGTTGAGTATATTCAAGTGTCACAAGCCTGAGATCGATAGTTTTTTGGACTCTAGGGGAATCAAAGGATATGGGGATCGGGCAGGAAAGTGGAGTTGAGGTTGAAGATCAGCCGTGATCTCATTCAATGGCGAAGCAGGCTCGAAGGGCCGTATGGCTTATTCCTGCTCCTAATTCCTATGTTCTCACCCGGTCTGGCTTATATGCAACTCCAATCCCACACCAACATGGTTGACTCTTAACTGCCTTCTGATGTAGCCAAGCATGCTCTCAGTTATATCAAACCAGAGCAACTAGGAATGGACAATAAATGCCAGCTTTGCCAGTGACCCTCACGTCCCGAGAATGAATTGGAAAAAAATTGAAGGAAGGCAGAACTTCTCGAATCTTTCTAAACAACAACAATTTGTATTTATATAGTGCCTTTAATGTAGTAAAATGTCCCAAGGTGCCTCATAGGAGCATTATCAAACAAAATTTAACACCGAGCCACATAAGGGGATATTAGCACAGAAAGAGTAAATTTCAAGGAGTGTCTTAAAGGAAGAAAGAGAGGTAGAGAGGCAGAGAGGTTTAGGGAGGGAATTCCAGAACTTAGGGCCTTGGCAGTTAAAGGAAGGCCACCAAAGGTTGAGCGATTAAAAGTGATTAAAGTGGAAAAATCATGCACTCTTGTTAAGGAGCAGCACTCATAGGAAGCACTAATCAAGCAATTTAAATGAATGGAAATTCACAGGCTGCAGACCTACGACTTGCTGGCCAGCACCTACTGTCAGCACTTGATCAAGAAGTTAGGCCAAAGATACATTACTGAATGTGAGTTTTAAATTTATGTCTAAGCATACAATGCAAAGCAACTGGAGGCTGGTAGTTAGGTAGTTTCTAACGACCCCAAGGGGTTTGATTTTAGGGAAAAGAGAGGAGGAACTTGGGTATATTACACAAAACGACAGGCGGTTCTGTGGGATGGAGGAGTGAGAGAGAAAGAGAGAAAAAGAGAGAGAGACGCACACAGAGAGAGAGAGAAAGTAACAGCACAAGGCAAAATGCTGTTGAAGTTGCTGACTTGTATTCTTGAGTGCGCAACAAAAAAACGGCTGGACTTCTGAATGATTTCAACAAACCTAAAACAAAATCTCATTTACTTCAACATTTACATGGTCCTGTGTCCTACACATTTCAAGGGTGTAAACTCTTACATAAAGGCCCCAATCTCCAATTAAGTTATCAGTCATACTTTCTTGAATCAGAAAATCTCCTCTTGATTTGCAAATGGTGTTCCACTATCTATAATCACTATAACAAACTAGGAGCTGCAAATTTCATTCTTCAAAGTACAGAACCGTGAGTACATTACGGCTGTCACTGAGTAATCTGTTTTCTACATTCTGTGCTAGTTGTGAATATGATTCACTTTGCAATCAAAGACTGAATGCACATGGGTGCTTTTAACTAATCTGGTTACAAAGGAGGATTTAAAGAACTAAATGTAATATTGAGTTCCTAGAAAAAAAATCTATAGCACAGTAAACAAAAAGCCTGCCAAATTATTCAACGTGTACAACTTCAGAATCACTTGAAGCGAATGACTCATACTGAGTCACACTGCCTTTTTTTGGCATTTATATCGCTTCCAGGGATCAAAGTTAATATTCAACTCACTGTAAATTCAGCAATTTGTGAAAACACTGGTTTCCATGACACTTTCTAAAGTTTAAGCAGGCTGTTTACACTAAACACCTGCAGCAATAAGGCCGGTTTTACTTCGTGCAACATTCTTATTCAGCAGTGGACAGATGCCAGAGCAACTCAAGGTCAATGGCTACCAAAATTGTCACCTTGCCGACACATCATGGAAAAATATATCAAACCACTCCAAGGTACACAGAGACTTTTAAGCAACCAATAGTAATAACCAGAATTCATGACAGGTTTTACATTCCCGTGTCACCCAGAACCCAAGAGGTCAACATGTGGGTTGCAACAAGACCACAGCTGTTGGCATAGCATAAGTAAAATGTAGAACAAACGGATTTTGACAACCGCATTGGAAGCAGGTATTTTTGAACACGAAATATGAGAGTGGGCAATGTGGCCCTGGTGCAGTGGTGCCAGTGCCGGGTGCTCTTCAGGTACTGGATGCACATATGCTGCTCTCCAAGCGCTATTGACACCACACAATCGGCTCCAAGCACTGTATGTCAGTACCACCGAATATTTATTACAATTTATTACTTCATACTATAATGGGAGGTCAGTTTATTATAATATTCAGTACTCAGCACATAAAACTCTGGGAGTGCCATGGGGTAGACTATCCAATATCAGCAACTCTGAAAGGGCTGCTGGTCAATAACAATAACGTAAAATAACAATGAAGACACAGGACACAACAATCCAACTTCTAAAATAGGAGTTGTGACTTGTTGGGAATGCAATACTGTATTAATAACTAGAATTCTCAAATGTGCTTTGCAAGTTGATGCATTAGGATATCTAGTGTTTATACTGGTACTGTATAAACATCCCCGTTTATATGGAAAATATATATGTGAATCAGAGTTCCTCCTTCATTTTCTGGTAACCACTGTGGCATTGGTGGAAACCTAGGACCAAAACATCTGAGAAATGGTGAATGGTGTAGAGATAGAAAGAGGAATGTCAAAATACCTAAAGAAAAACTCTGAAGCTTGCCAAAAGACTCAAAATTTAAACATTACTATTCCACGACCTGACTCCTCTTGACTTAAAAAAAAAGTATATATTGACTGCTTTAATTGCCAGCCTTCATAGCATTTTGTTGCAAATTGTGGACCGCTATATTGGTACATGCTGCAAACAATGCAATTATTACACAGAACACAAGCACAATACTGTAGTTAGTACAGCATTAGGCTAAGGAAAGGCCAAACATAAGTGTCCATGCAGTGCATTCATCTTGGACATCTGTAGTCCTTCGCAGTTCACTCCAGAGTGTCACTGAATTAAAGCCGGAGAAGGATGTTTTACACATCAGGCGGGGGAAGAAAGACATTGGCCCGGATTTTGCAGTCAGTAAACCTGAGGATTGGGAGCAGTTTAGGATTCAGCAAAGGAGGACAAAGGGATTAATTAAGAGGGGGAAAATAGAGTACGAGAGTAAGCTTGCAGGGAACATAAAAACCAACTGTAAAAGCTTTTATAGATATGTGAAGAGAAAAAGATTGGTGAAGTCAAATGTCGGTCCCTTGCAGTCAGAATCAGGGGAAATTTACAATGGGGAACAAAGAAATGGCAGACCAATTAAACACATACTTTGGTTCTGTCTTCACAAAGGAGGACACAAATAACCTCCCAGAGATGTCGGGGAACATAGGGTCTAATGAGAGGGAGGAACTAAAAGAAATCAGTATTTGTAGGGAAATGGTGTTAGGGAAATTGACGGGATTGAAGGCCGATAAATCCCCAGGGCCTGATAATCTACATCCTAGGGTACTTAAGGAAGTGGCCCTAGAAATAGTAGATGCATTGCTGGTCATCTTTCAAAATTCTAGAGACTCTGGAACAGTTCCCATGGATTGGAGGGTAGCTAATGTAACCCCACTATTCAAAAAAGGTGGTAGAGAGAAAACGGGGAATTATACACCAGTAAGCCTGACATCGATAGTGGGGAAAATGCTAGAGTCCATTATAAAAGATGTAATAGCAGAGCACTTGGAAAGCAGTGACAGGATCGGACAAAGTCAACATGGATTTACAAAAGGTAAATTGTGCTTGACTAATCTACTGGAATTTTTTGAGGATGTAACTGGTAGAATAGATAAGGGAGAACCAGTGGATGTGGTGTATTTGGACTTTCAGAAGGCTTTCGATAAGGTCCCGCATAAGAGGTTAGCGTGTAAAGTTAAGGCACATGGGATTGGGGGCAAGGTACTGACTTGGATAGAGAACTGGTTGGCAGACAGGAAGCAAAGAGTTGGAATAAACGGCTCTTTTTCCGAGTGGCAGGCAGTGACTAGTGGGGTACCGCAGGGACCAGTCCTAGGACCCCAGCTATTCACAATATATATATATAAATGATCTAAACGAAGGAACTAGATGTAATATCTCCAAGTTTGCAGATGACACAAAGCTGGGTGGGCGTGTGTGCTTTGAGCAGGATGCCGAGAAACTCCAGTATGATTTGGACAGGTTGGGTGATTGGGCAGAAGCATGGCAGATGCAGTGTAATGTGGATAAATGCGAGGTTATCCACTTTGGTGGCAAAAACAGGAAGGCAGATTATTATCTGAACGGCAATAGATTGGGAGATGGGGAAGTGCAACGAGACCTGGGTGTCCTTGTGCACCAGTTGCTGAAGGTAAGCATGCAGGTGCAGCAGACGGTTAAGAAGGCAAGTGGTATGCTGGCCTTCGTAGCGAGAGGGTTCGAGTACAGGAACAAGGATGTCTTGCTGCAGTTGTACAGGGCCTTGGTGAGACCACACCTTGAGTATTGTGTGCAGTTTTGGTCACCTTATCTGAGGAAGGATGTTCTTGCCATGGAGGGAGTGCAGCGAAGATTCACCAGACTGATACCTGGGATGGCAGGAATGACATATGAGGAGAGACTGAGTCGATTGGGCTTATACTTGCTGGAGTTTAGAAGAATGAGAGGGGATCTCATTGAAACTTATAAAATCTAACAGGACTGGACAAACTGGATGCAGGAAGGATGTTCCCGATGGCCGGGGAGTCCAGAACCAGGGGTCACAGTCTAAGGATAAGGGGTAAGCCATTTAGGACAGAGATGAGGAGGAATTTCTTCACCCAGAGAGTGGTGAACCTGTGGAATTCTCTACCACAGAAGGCAGTGGAAGCCAATTCATTAAATATATTCAAGAAGGAGTTGGATATATTTCTTAAGGCTAAAGGGATCAAGGGATATAGGGAGAAGGCAGGGACAGGGTACTGAATTTGGATGATCAGCCATGATCTCATTGAATGGCGGAGCAGGCTCGAGGGGCCGAATGGCCTACTCCTGCTCCTATCTTCTATGTTTCTATGAAGTGACGGTGCTCACTGCTGACTTCAAAGCAAGCGGCCCACAAAGATCTAGCAATCTCTGTGGCTTCGATTTCGCCTTTCCCCACGTTAATTTGATTCTGGCACCAAGTCTAAGGGATCACCAGAGACCAGCAACAGTGATGTCATCTGTGGTGTATGTAACCATTCCACCTTTAAGAGAACTATTTTAAGAGATGCACTACTTTATCTTGGCTGCTGTATACTGTAATACCGGTGGTGACCACACCGGTATATAAGTGCTGTGTAATGATTTATTGGGCAGTTCAGCCCTGACCTTCGACTAGTAAAGACCTGTTAAAGTTATTCTTGTGGTCTGTGTGCAGTGATTCACATTAACCATAACTGGAACACACAGACTTAACAGTGGCAACGAAGACGATCTTACCCTGCGGCAGAGATATATCCAAGGCAGTTTAACGGGCGTCGAGAAGAGGCATCCGCCCTCATCATCCTGCTGAGAAAAGACTCAGGTCTGAAGAGCAAGGAAGAATCCTGACACGAAGCCTTCCATCAGCAACAGGCAGTGATCATCCCTTCTATCACGGTGGTGGGTAAGCCGATCAGCGACGAGCAGCAAGTCGGCCACGTTGGCTGTGAAGTAGGGGAGGGAAAAACGGAGGATATAAGGGCGGAGAACTCGACCACGGCCGGGGAAAAGAGCCGGACAGAAGTCGGGGCCAGAGGCGCTGAGACTGGGGCAGCGTAAGGCACGGGAGCCGCGGTGAATGCAAACGCAGCCAGTGTAAAAGACCGGGCTGCAAGCGGGCTGGGAGACGCAACAGCGTCGAGAGAGAGCTCGACCGCGACCGGGGAAAAAGGCCGGGCAGCTACCGAGGCCGCGAGGCGCGGGATAAAATTTAACAAAAAAAAACCGCGGAGAACTCAGCCGTAGCCGGGGGAAAGGACCGGACTGCAAGAGGGGCTGGGAGGCACAATTTGAGAACTGCTGGGGAGGGCGAACGCAGCAATACGGCAATCGCCATTACAGCCAGCGGGGGAAGAAAGGCAAACGCAGGAAGCCACCATTTTCGTAGGCGGGGGAAGAAGACAAGCGCGGGAAACCGCCATTTTGAAAAAAAAAAAATTCTTTTTGTTTCTCAAGAAGATTGCGAGCATGCCTAAGCGTGGTAACATCAACGATTTCGATCCCGATGTTGAAGATTGGGCCACGTATGTAGAACGCATAGAGATTTATTGTAAGGCAAATAAAATATCAGATGAAGATAAAGCACTAACCTTACTAAACTCAATGGGTGCGAAGACATACGGGCTATTGAAGCATCTTCTATCACCAGCTAAACCGGCAGATCAGGCTTTCGCTAATATTGTTGCTGTCCTGAGAAATCATTTGAACCCCACACCGCTGATGTTAGCGGAACGATTTAAATTTTATGCGAGAACACAACTGAAAGAGGAAAGCAACGCGGAGTATTTAATTGAACTGCGTAAGCTAGCGAAATACTGTCAGTTTGGGGAAAGACTGACAGAGGCACTGAGAGACAAATTCGTGTGTGGATTGTCAAAAGAAGGAACACAAAAGCGGCTGCTTGAAGAGAATGATCTTACACTTGATAAGGCTGTCACTATTGCAGCATCGCACGAAGCCGCAGCAAGAGGCACTGCGGAAATGCAGCTGAAGGCAGCGGTACTCAGCGCAGATCAAATGGCTTTGGGTACAGTGAAATGTTATCGTTGTGGAAAGACAACACACGATCAGAACCAATGCTGGTTTAAAAATCAGGAATGTAGAAAATGTGGCAAGCTTGGCCACATAGCTAAAGTATGCCGGTCAGGAAAGAAGACCAGCAACAAAAAGTCACTGCAGGAAAAGTGCAGAAAGGTACATAAGGTGGCTGAGAAGAGTTCGGATGAACAGAATTCGGATTCAGACTCCAACAGCAAGGAACTGGGTAGTCTGAGAATTCACAATATGAGTAAGGAAGCTGACCTACAAACTATCTGGGTCACACTTCAGATAGCAGGAGTCCAAGTGAAGATGGAATTGGACACCGGATCGGCGTTGACAGTCATGAATAAGCAAGATTACAAAAGGTTATTCACACATATTCCCCTACGGGATACGGAGATAGTATTGCAGACATACACGGGGCAAAGAGTATACCCCATCGGAAAGATAAAAGTCAATGTGGTACACAAGGGCAAAGAACACCAAGGAATGGACTTATATGTACTACCTGAGGGAGGTCCACCACTTCTGGGACGGGAGTGGATCAGGAAAATAAATATGGACTGGCACTCCCTAAAAGCAATAACGGTAGATTCCGGAAAAAAAGATGTCAAACCTGAACGATTGTCCAGAGTATTGGATGAGGGCATATGCAGCAGTGACAGTGACAAAGCAGAGAGTGAGAACTCGGTGAAGACAATCAGCTCAGACTCTGGAACTGATGATGGTAAGACCAGCCCATGTGCAAAAGACAAGTCTAAAATGGACTTGCAGACTAATGATGGAAAAACGAAGGAGTGCATAAATGCTTCAGAAGAGAACAAAGTATCAGAACAGAATTCCACTGAACAACAACAACATAGTTTGACAGAGAATTCTGAGTCTGTCCAGTCTACAGACATGCACATTTCTGAGGGCACTGCTGATTCAAAGAATGAAAAAGAATTGCTAACCAGAAATGAAAAGGAAAGTAAATCTGATAAACAAGTCACTCTGGTCCCGGATCCATTAACTCTCAATGGAGCAGTAGATTCTACCAATAGAAAGTCAAAGAGAAATTCTGATTCGGGTAGCATATCTGCATCTGATAGCGTTGACTTGAACATTTCCCTTTCAGGTGATCTCTCTTTAAACAAGGAAAGTGGCTCTCTATCAATACGGGGTAACCAAGCATACAACAAAACTCTGAAATGAACTAGAAAATTTGTTGTCGATGGAGTGGAAGTGAGTGTCACTACTTCAAAGATTATTGGTGAGGATGAGAAGAAAGCTGAGGAAATGCGATTCCTAAGGCGGCAGGAGCTGCGAGAGTTGCGGTTGCTTCAGAAGGAGGAACACCGGGCTCGAACTCAACTCAATTTCAAACTACAACAGCAATTAGAACAAATGATTCGCCGTTTTGAGCAAGAGATGAATGCAAAGAAAAAGTTCTTTGACACAGAGTTGGAGAATCTGGAAAGACAGCAGAAGCAGCTGATTGAGAAAATGGAACAGGAACACACAAACCGTCTGCGCGATGAGGCCAAACGAATCAAAGCTGAGCAAGAAAGGGAATATGTCAAATTCATCGATCAGTTGAAAGCTAAGAAGAAAGAGCACCCTTTTGTGAGCAGTGTCAGCAGTAATAAGCCACTCAGGGAATTGGTGGCAGAGGCAAAAGCTGAAGTGATGGAGGAAATAGAAGACAATAGAGAGGAAGCAGAAGATGATGACTCATCTGAACCATTATCACCCCTACCAGGTCACGCACGTGGTCCCTCCGAACTGAGCCAAATCAGCCTGGAAGCAGAAAAACTTCCCAAGGTACTCGAGCCTTTAGAAGTCAACAATGCTGGTTCTGAAGTTACGAAAGTTCAAGCTGTTAAGTCCAGTGAAGGACCATTAGATGAGTCACCCCTGAAAGGCGTTATCCGTCTCGGATCAGGAGGCCTCCTCAGAGACTGAATCTGTGAACTGTTTTTACATGAAGTTGTGTATATATGCTATTATGTTATGTTAATGGGGAATATATACTGTTAAGCTAAAAAGGGAGGATTGTGGTGTATGTAACCGTTCCACCTTTAAGAGAACTATTTTAAGAGATGCACTACTTTATCTTGGCTGCTGTATACTGTAATACCGGTGGTGACCACACCGGTATATAAGTGCTGTGTAATGATTTATTGGGCAGTTCAGCCCTGACCTTCGACTAGTAAAGACCTGTTAAAGTTATTCTTGTGGTCTGTGTGCAGTGATTCATATTAACCATAACTGGAACACACAGACTTAACATCATCAAGCAGGCCAAGCAGCCAATCACACTGAAGAATTCTCACAGACAGCAAACCAGGAAGTAAAATGTACTGATTATCCTTCACTTTTTAATATGTACTTATTTTTGCAATACTCTGGTTAATGTAAGGTTTGTTTGGACGTAGATCCTTGCAAGGTTCACACAACAAAAGCAATGCAACTGTTCAATACCAAGGGTTATTCAAAAAAAAGAATCAGTCGCCCATAGCATTTCTCACAGGGATTCGAGACCAAGTTTAATCTTCAGATGAAGAAGAGTTGAAGGGCAAGGGATAAATTGGACCAAAGTGTGTAGACATAATTCAGTCCCCAGCTTAAAGTCAAATATTCTGTACTTGTTTTTATATATTTTGTTTTTACATTATTTATTACTAAGTACTAAATCTGGGAATTTGGGAAGGAGAAGTCGAGTTGATTGGAGCAAAGGGGTTTTCCTTTGCAGTAACAACAGGAAGAAAGATTTTGTAAACAGGAAGTGAACACAGATTCAAGATTTTTAATATATTAATAGATACGTTTCTGAGACTCATGGTCTAATGCTAACTTTTTTGGCCACATGCTAGCAGGTTAGCAGTATTCATGATTCACTTGCCTAAATAAAATTTTAGGTTGCACACAGTTCACGTCAATTTTAAATTAAACATTAATAAAACGAATAGCCCAGTTACATTGGTTTTCACCTCACAGTAACAATTAAAACTGCAGGATAACTGAGGAATTAAGTATTAAATCGATGACCTATTGCATTTTGATAAACACCTCGATGAGGTAGTCTCGCATCACTTTGCTTTTGTCACATCTGCAGTATATCTGCAACTGGTATGATACAAACTTTCAAAAGTTAGCTTTTTACTAACTGTAAAACATTTAAAAAAATTATCAGGACAGTCAGCCTTTTGTTAACACTAAAAATGTAAGCAGCATTTGGATGTTGTTAAATGAGGTTATGCATTTGTGCACTGGCACATATGCATCGTTCTGCATGGCGCAGTAAAGAGCAGCACTGTTGATCCTGCATCACTCTCAGCAGGTAACAGTCTCAAACTGGCACCTGCAGTACTATAACACTACCAATGAAGAAAATTGCAAGTGAAATCTTGATGCATTTGCAAGTTAACTTTAGTGGCATACTCTTATTTTACTCAGTATGCAAAACCAAATCATAAGTCATGACAGATGGCAAAGATGTATAATAAAGGATAATGGTTTCCTATAGAAATGGCATAGTATTTAAGAAAATAATACTGTTTCAAGCTAGCGGACAACTCTTTATATAAAGCTTTTCCTGAATAAGCAGTTATATATGAAATTATTTTTAGCTAAAACAAATGTGATTTTAAAAAAAATCATAGGACTGCATGATCCCAACACACATGTGGTAAGTACAAAGTTATGTACATGGCCTGTTCTATTATGAATTACCAGTCGTACTACACTCGAGAGGTGCCATGCAGGGACCAGATGCTTTGCCACTGAGAGTGATGAAAGAATAAAAAAGATAAAGAAAATAAGATAAAGAAAAAACCTGCATTTATATAGCACCTTTCACACCATCAGGGCATCCCAAAACACTTCACAGTCAATGAATTACTTTTGAAGTGTAGTCACGGCTGTGATGGAGCCGAAGAAAAATGAGACAGTCATCCCAAGTCAGTCAAGTACCTCTTAGTACCTGTCATACAACTACCCAATGATTACAAATAAAGTCTAGAACTGAAGTAGGCCATTAACAAGTGCGCTGCTGTTACTTTACAAGTTTCTGCATGAGTGTTAGCAGGTTTTTGTTTAAAATTATAGTGCATTATGTACAAAACATTCCCGAGCTTGCTCATGTACATTGAAGGTATACAGGTACAGCAAATGTAGGATAAAAACTTCATTAAAAATAATTAAGACTCAGCGGGGAAAAAAATGACAGCACATCTCTGAATACTTGCATTATTTTACAAAGTGCTACACAGACTGTTCAAAAGCCCTTGTTTAAAATAATTGCATTTTGATGCAAGACTTTTATTAAACTCAGCAGACACGACTGAATCAAAGGATCCAGGTTCTCTAAGTTTCCAAGTTACTGCAAAACATTTTTGAAGTCAAAGAAGAGTTCACAATAACTATTTGGAATAGCAACATAAACTTGCATTTATAGTGTGCCTTTAATGTTCCAAAGTGTTTCAGAATGGGTGAGGGGTCGTCAACATCTTCCCACCACAGGGAGTTTGACTAACTTTTGGACTCCCTCAGATTGTCTCCTCCGTTTACAACCAGGACATCTTTTCCCAAATCTTTGCCAGGTTTATGTAACCTGAATTCCCTCTGCGCCCATTCACATCTGCATGTTGGCTGCCACTCCTCGCCCTCTTGGGCCTTACTCTTCTGTCTCTTCCCCACCCTGTCGTCCAGTCATGTCACCTTTCATTTTTCCTCTCGGGTACTTTGCCTCCTGCCAACCCTGGAATTCCCTCCCTATACCTCCCTCTCCTCCATTAACACACCTCTTTAATTAAGCTATTAGTCACCCCTCCCATTTTTAGCTCATTACATTTCTGTGAAGAGCTTTGGGATTGTTTTCTACATTAAGTGCAGGTTGAAAGATACAAAGCAGTCGGAAAAGAACCAAGGAAGGTAACCAAAGGTGGGGTTAAAGAGATAGGTATTTGTGGGGAGAAAAGGAGCAAAGTACAGTCGAGGGATTTAGGGAAAGAGTTCAACACTGTTAGGCCCTGCCACCAACGGTGGTGTGGAGTGAGGGGAGTTGTACAAGCAGGCCACAGTCAAGAGAGCAGAGGGTACAAGCTGGATCAGAGACCTGAAGAAAGTGGCAGAGGTAGAATGGTGTGATCACAAGATAATTATGGATGAGGAAGGTCATTCAGCCCATCCATCCAGAAACCCTTTAGTCCCCCTATTGGAGCATCACATTGTTTCTTAAATAATTCCAGGGTCTTCTCATCAACTACTATATCCCAAAGCCTATTCCATGTTGCTGTTGATTCAGGTCTGCCTTAGATACTGTCTTGGGATCAGTGACGTCAGTCACTCCTTTAAGTAGTCTGAGTGTCTTGCTTTTGAGAGCCTTATATATACACTTGTATACTTGCAGGACCCAAGGGTGTAACAATGGCACCCTCTTGTGACCTGAACTGGATATCTATGTCTTTTTCATGTGTGTCTTCACTCTCTCAGGACCAAGCAAACACTTGGAGAGGAAGCTTGGTATGAAATGTTAAGCCGCTTTGTTTCTAATAATGTGGACATAGAGCCACCCTGCCTTCTGGCCGCCTCCCTCAACTCCCTGCCAACTACTCGGTATATGTTTCCTTCCTCGCCTCTACAAAGCACCTTGGGATTTTAAAAGACACTATATAAAGCCAAGTTGTTGCTGCTATCTCTACAAAGGTAGTAGGCGAACAGGATTTGGCACTGGGATCAGTTGTGAGTAGCAGAGCTTTGAACAAACTGAAGTTTATTTGGGCTGGAGCTTTAGAGGCCAGGAGGTGACAAAGGCATGGATAAGGATTTCACCAGAAATGGGGGCTAGGTAAAAGCAGAGGTGGACAATATTGCAAAAGTAAAAATAGGTAGTCTTGGTCATAGAATGAATATGGGATTTGAATCACACCATCAAAAAGGACAGAGACTGCACATCTTCAGGTTCATCCTGAGCAAACACCCAGTGACAGGGATGGATTTGGGGAATAGGGTGTGGTGCTTTTTGTTAAGTTTTTATAAGTCATCCTGTTCAGCTCTTAAGTTAGAGAACGCCACAGTGTTGTTCATAGAATCGAGGATGGTGGAGAGAAGTAGAGCTAGGTACAGCCAGCATTCTTTTGGAAGTTGACGTCATGCTAATAGATAACTTTGCGAAGAGGCGGCATCAAGACAGCAGCGAACCATTCTGTAACACATCGTCCTTACAAGATACTTTCTGACAGGGTTTCAAAGTCAGTGTTAAGGAGAGTTCTTATAGAATAATGATCAGCAATGCTTAGTTGGTTATGTTTCACACTAGAACTGTAGTTGCCCTACATAAAAGAGGGCACATGGAACATTTTGGCAAGATGTCTATTGTATGTCGAGACGCGCACACACTGCTTCTTCCTCCAAAATTCCCCAAAATGTAAACCCTCTTGAGGAATTTCCACAATCAAAACAGTACCAAAGGCAATGACTTCAAAGTGGCATTCAGAGGTTACAACATGTCCTTGAGAACTTCAGAGGAAGAGAAAAAATAATTATAAATAATATTACAAAGAAAATATTGTGGCTTTGGTCTGCTACACTTTGAAATTATAAACCAAAAAGTAGAACAATCTGTGAAAATGAAACTGCAAAGTAAATCTACTGCTTCCGAGACACTTTGATCGTCTGCCCACTAAAACCGTGAAGTAAAAAGAATTTCACAATTTGTTCCTTTCAAGTAAAGTTCACTAATTATATTAACTCCAGGAAAACAAATGCTCAAAATGTTAGAAAAAGTTATTTAAAATGAAAATTCCACTACTATAAATTGATAGCCTGCATTAACTACAATAAACCATATGCGCTAACCAAAATCACTGAAACTTAGACATTGTATCATATTTATGTCAGCACCATTAATAGCCTGTGCTTATAATAAACTTTTCTGTCCATCACAACGTTGAGTTTGTTCAGTTACTGCCCCGCCAGTCAATTTTCTGCTTCTATTTAAGTACGTGTTTTTTCTTCCTAATTGGCTATTTTCTACTTTGTTATGTTTACATTATTCACCAAACCCTTTCTCTCCAATTACATTCTACCAAACAAATTCTTCAAAATACAACTGTCATGACAGTTCATATACGCTTAAAAATAAAACCACATAACAGACAGAAGAAATTCCTCTCCTCCCCACCCCACCCAACAAACGTACCCATAAGCAAGGCACCAAAAACCTCCCCCTTTACCCCCAACGTAGTGACCTCTTCCAGGAAGTGGGGGGGGGGAGGCTCTGATGGAATTCAGACACTCACTCACTCAGCATTAACTACGCAGAGCACTGCTCAGCTGTTTGAAGATCCGGTTCTGGTTTCACAGATTTCAAAATCAGTTGGGATAGCTCAAAATGCCTTGTCACAGCGAGCACTCTCCAAGTGTGGCTGTGCCACTGCCTTTTACAGATCTGGAATTTGTGCTCTATCCCTCTGGCTATATATCACCAGTTAGTTTTCCTTACTGCTGCCATGCATTGTACTTTTGGCTTCAATGATCTATCCACCAATACCCGCAGATCCCTAGCAGACAGCCACAAGCCATTACTATCTCTTCATAATCATCAATCTTGGATTTGTTGGTGCAATGCTCAGCAACAGATTTCATCATACAGGCATACAAGACAATGCAATACATTCCATCCTCATTGCAACATAATGCTCTCGCATAAATTCAGTTGTTGATTAGAACAAGGTACATATCCTGCAGTTTGTAACAGAGAACATATTACAGAAACTGTTCTGAGAAGGAAGAGTACTCTATTATTTATGCGATGACATCCAGTTAATTACTGTATTTCAATTGGTTAAATTAACTCAGTACTTCCAAATACATTTACAGCACAATTACAGACATCCCTGTGACATAAAAGGTATATGGTGACAAGGCACATCAACATAACCAAATTGGAAAGCTTTCCATGTCTTGCTTTTCTATAAAAAAAAATTTCAGTATCTGTAAAGGCAGACTACTATTTCCAGTACAGGTAGTGAGCCTGTATAATTACATCATCACCAAATAAAGTGTTAACATCCTTGTTGTTGGTTTGTACAAGTTAAACACACTTGTCCAAGAGGTCCTGCTCCTCCAGAAATTATGCGATAATGGTATCTCGCCGAGAATCTCACCATTCAAATACATTGAAATTAAGTTCCTGTTCTTCCCTCATAGATACAGACTAAACGTGCCAGAAAAAGTTAGGGCTTGTCCATTCCAATGCAAGTACCCTTTTAACAGCGTGATAAATCTTAATTACTGCCAAACAACCTCTCTGGCACTGAAAATTAACTTTTCCAAGTGTGGAGTTTCATTCTTTCAGATTTTAATTATTATTGGAGATACCAAAAAAAATACAACTTTTTTTTAAAACTTTTTCTTTGTCTTTTTTTAAATCTCTTTTAATCTAATCTTTCTTTCCCTCTCTTTATTTCACTTTCTGTACCTAATTTGACACTGAATTCACTATTCTAACTGACAGTTCCTGTTTCAGACTCTGCGCTGCTCAATAACGATTCTTCCGTCTGATTGGTTAAGGAAATACACAGTAGCTTGCCTGTTCACACAGGTCCCAGGTACCCTGTAGAGACTGTGCTTTTGGACAGTTGGCTGACAGGAACTTCCAGTGCAAAACCCCATAGAAAGTCTATAGTCAAGTGCAAGTGTAACAGACGGTGCTGCTGACCGCAAAAATCGGCCCAATGTAATCCAGTCTATCTGCACTTAATTTTGAAAAGCCCACCTGTAACTACTGTGGAAAGATAGGCTTTGTAGTTCCAATTTTATTACTAAATATAACCTCACAGGCCAAAAATAATGATGATATCTACAAACTGTATTTTGTAATAAAATAATCACTTAAAATGTCTGTAAAAAGCAGTCCTGTTACACAAAGCTTCAGAACATAAAAGAAAGCTTCTATGATTACAAATTAAGCTGCAAATCCAACATTAAAGGTGCTGCGTGTTACAAAGACCACATGAGGGATTTTTAACAAAAGCAACTGCCAAGCTGCTTTCTATTAACATTTTTCTTGTTGAATCAGTTTTTGGATCTTGTTTTACAACTGGATTTTCCATCAAGGAAAAAGCTGCAGTGTTCGCAACTGCATCCTGAGTAATCTAACTCGCTGGAAGCTCTACCCAATGAAAAACATAACATCCTTTTTCCACCCACCTTCAAGAGCCTCTTCTCTCTGCCCTCTCACTCAATTTTCCATCCATCTCAACTTGTTATGGGCCATCAGGAGTTAGCCCAACCAAAGACTAAAATTAGACTTTTATTTTGAATTTCAACAAAAAACAAGGAGATCTCCTCTGGCACTCTGATGCCAAATAGGAGTGTTCTAGGGCCACCGGGTGTAGGCTGCAGTCTTGTGGAGATTCTTGTGCATGAAATTGGAAAGCAGGGGCTGAAGCACTCAAAGCAGGCCCCAAAGGAATGGAAGGAATGGCGTTGAAACAGTTGGTGTGGGCTTGAGTGTGTGAAGCACAGCACCAGCACTTGGGGAGGGGAGTACGCTGAAAGGGGCAGTAGGCTAGGCAGAGTGTGCAAAATGTCCAGGCTGGAGAGTTCATGGAGGTAGAGGGGGAAAACAGGGGACTATCATGTTTGCTGTAAACAATTAATTTTTTTCCTCAAAACGATCCAAGTGATAGGTTAGCATGGATCAATAAGCAATGTTTGTGAGTCACGACCATACAATATTAGACACATGCCAGATAGGATCGTTGTTTCAGGACAAAGCAGCCCGCTTGATTGGCGCCCCATCCGTCACCTTAAACATTCACTCCTTCCACCGCCCTGATCCCATAAAAAACGAATTTTAAAAAAGTGACTACCAGGATGGTCGGAAGCCAGTTAGATGGACCGCGGTCTTTTTTCGTTTAAAAATTCTTATGTTCCTATGTTGACTGAACTGCTATGTATTAGTTTTCATTATGGCATGTAGCTCCTTTAAAAACTATTATGCAATGTTAGGTTTCCATCATGAGGTTATAAACTGCAAACAATGATACAGATGTTTTAAATAACAAAAACACTTACCTTGCTTTTTCATCTCCTTCAGCTGACCTTTAAAGTGTATATATTTATCGTTTTTGAGTAGATCCTCATCTTTGTTCAGATTTTTCAGTTCATTAAACCTTTTATCTACTAATGCTTTCAAATCAGGCATTCGTTCTGGTCGCTCTTGCTTTATCTAGAAAAGAGATTTATTCAATAATAATGAGCAGGATAGGTTTTTATATGCAGTCATATGAACTCAATCTCTTTTAATCATCATCTGCATATAAATTAGCACTCAAGCATCTAACTGCAGGCCAGTACTCTGGCACTGTTCTATATACTGAGCCCCTCAAACAGCAATGTGATAATGACCAGATACATTTTCTTGTGCCTACCATCTATGTGGCCATCAAGCGATCAGTCAATTTTCTTGCTCATCAGTCAATTGCTTAGTTTTTCTCCATCCTATTCGGCAAGATCATTGATTTGTGGACCTCACAGAAAACGGGTGCGATTATGAAATCCAATCCACAAAACACTGGTAAAAATTCTCCCAATTCCATGTAATGAAAACAGAATTTAACTTGCAGAATACAATTCCCGAAACCCCCCCTACAAATCTTAAATCCTGTGTAGTAAAAATAGAATTTAAATTATTCAGTTACCGTAAAACTGCGGACTTCTTGACTGGTTATTTTCTACTTTCGTCAGTGTCAGTTGTGGCTCAGTGGGTAGCACACTTGCCTGAGTCAGAAGGTTGTGGGTTCAAGGGACTTGAGCACATAAATCTAGGCTGACACTCCAGTGCAGTGCTGAGGGAGTGCTGCACTGTCGGAGGTGTCGTCTTTCAGGTGAGACGTTAAACTGAGGTCCCGTCTGCTCTCTCAGGTGGGCGTAAAAGATCCCATGGCGCCATTTCGAAGAGGAGCAGGGGAGTTATCCCCGGTGTCCTGGCCAATATTGAGCCCTCAAAAAACACATTATCTGGTCATTATCACATTGCTGTTTGTGGGAGCTCGCTGTGTGCAAATTGGCTGCCACGTTTCCCACATTACAACAGTGACTACACGCCAAAAAAGTACTTAATTGGCTGTAAAGTGCTTTGAGGTGTCCGGTGGTCGTGAAAAGCGCTATATAAATGCAAGAATTTCTTTTCTTTCTTCATACTTTAGCTATTCATTAATCTTTAAGCAAAATCCTTCTCCCCAAATTCAATGTGTTACAAATATCTCCACCCAGTTCACTATATACCACTTAATTAAAATTTAGAACATGATAAACAGAAAAAGTAAAAATTCTGTAACAAAAACACAAACATGCCCATAAATATACCCAACCTATCGTCCAACAGCTCCCCCAAACAAATCCGGCTAGACCTCATTAATCTCTCCAATGCTTTGTGAACTTCTCAGAGGGAGGAGAGAGATCGGAGGGAGGAGAGATAGAGAGAGAACAAACGGAGGGGGGGAGGGGGACCGGGAACAAAGGGAAGGGGGACCGGGAACAAAGGGAAGGGGGACCGGGAACAAAGGGAAGGGGGCGGGGGACCGAGAACAAAGGGAAGGGGGAGGGGGACCGAGAACAAAGGGAGGGGGGAGGGGACGAGAACCGGGGGGGGGGGGGGGAGGGAGGAGGGTGACCGAGAACGGAGGGGTGGGGGGGGAGGAGGGTGACCGAGAACGGAGGGGGGGGGGAGGGGGAGGGTGACCGAGAACGGAGGGAGGGGGGGGGAGGAGGAGGGTGACTGAGAACGGGGGGGGGGGGGGGGGGGGGGGGAGGGTGACCGAGAACGGAGGGCGGGAGGAGGGGGGCCGAGAACGGAGGGGGGGACCGAGAACGGAGGGGGGACCGAGAAGGGGGGGGGGGGGGAGAACGAAGGGGTAGGGGGATGAGAACGGAGGGGGGAGAGGGAGGGCGAGGGGGGAACGAGAAGGGAGGGGGACAAGAACGGAGGGGGGAGGAGAACAGAGGGGGAGGGGGGAGGAGAACAGAGGGGGAGGGGGGAGAACGAGAACGGAGGGGGGAGGGGGAGTGCGAGGGGGTACGAGGAGGCAGGGTGAACGAGGAGGGAGGGGGAGGGAAAATAAAAACAGTAAATGCTGGAAATTGACCTAAGCTGTCAGAATCTGTAAAGAGCAAAGACAGGGTAATGGTTCACATACAAGAGCTATCCTCAAAACTTAAACTGAAAAGGTGACTAAACCCACTTGTCGGGTGGATGAGAAAACAGGGAACGAGAAAGGGGTGGTGGTGAGAGGGGCTTAGATACTCAAGAGGAAGTTAATGGTTGAGTGGCCTGTAAACTGCTCAATAGAACAGCAGGATCCTTTTAGATGGTATGAAATATCATCTTAGTGAGACAGTGAAAACATCAGCGAATTGAAAGAACATGTAATTAGAAGCATGGGAAAGCCCAGACAAGATAAAGGGCCAGAAGATAAGGATGATGGAATAAGGTGTGTGTGTGGAGGGGGTGGCGAGAAACAATGCAGGAGATCCAACAAGAAAATAGGAACACACGCTTTTTTGGGGACAATCCAAATAAGCAATTATTTATATACCTTCAGCAGTAATACAGAATGTTCTAGATGGGTATCTTGCACTGCGCTGCTCTCCCCTCCACCGCCCTCCTCGCCCCAGCAATTTGGGGCACCATCTTCTCTGATGTAGTAAACTGACCAGTAAATTAGTAAATTAACCACCTGACAAAGACTATTAATTACACTGATAGATGCACAGTGCACTGCTTTGGGAACTGGAAAACAGTATTTGTGGGCAGTACTCGCACTGCTCCAAAAATGGGGCCAATTTAATCTCACTTTGTCAGGGTTCACCCAAACCCTGGTGAGCACTAAAAGGCATTCTGGGACTGGCATCTGGTTACACTGCCTGGGTAAGCATCAAAATATGGACAACTAGAATATACGCTGAAGTAATCTTCTAGAGTCTTTGTCCTCTTTGCTGCATTTTCTCTCTCCTTCCAATCTCCTTGCTCTCAGATTTTCCCTCCCTCACAATGCACCTCCCCACTCACAGCCTATCTAAGATTACTCCCCAAACTGCCTCTCCCTTCACTACCTAACCAAGGCTAATCCCCACACCTCTCTCGCTTCCTGTCCTGCTCTAAGGCCACCTCTCTCTCACTCCTTAGTCTGTTCCTAGATTTACACTAGCTTCACTCTTCCTCCTTTTAACTGGTAAAACGGGAGACTCTCTAACTCTTTCTTTACCAGCAAAGTGCCTGCCGACAATACAGAGCACTTGTACTATACATTTGCATGGTACTTCCTGAAGACTTTCACTTGCGCATTGAACTGTGGGTACTTCATTGACCCTAGCTATTTAATCCTACAGGTAACTGAATTGCTCGCTGTCTCAGGACAGGTGTAGATTTACATCTGCAAATGGGAACAAGCGGACAATAATTATAAAAACATTAAGGCCTAGAAATTCGCGTACTTACCGCTCTCCGTCAAGGCCCGTTTCTGGAAAAAATTGGCGGCCGCCACGCTTCCGTGCGGGACTCGACAACTGCCATTTTGGTGAGGACCATAGTGATGCCATCAGCAGCACAGGCCCTAGAAATGCAAATCAGCAGAGCGTGGCACCACGCCGACTTGACGACACATCTGCAAATTTCGACCTTTTCCCTGCTGGGCCCTAAGCATGCGCAGAAAAATGTGCGTGCAGCAGATCTACGGAGCGGTCAGTGTTTCTTAAAAGGGATACACACATCTTTCAACTAAGTTTGGATTTAAGCTTCTGGACTGGATTTTTTATATTTTATTTAAGTAGTAGCTTGGTGAAATAGATGTTAAAAGTTTTTAAAGTATGCAGGGAGTGCTGCTGGACACTTGCAAGGCCTCGGATGGTAAAGGAAGGCCTCTGAAGACAGAAAATGCTGGAAATACTCAGCAGGTCAGGCAGCATTCATGGAAAGAAAAATAGAGTTCATGCCTGACCTGCTGAGTACTTTCAGCATTTTCTGCTTTTATTTCAGATTTTCAGCATCCGCTCAGAGGGAAGAGGAGGAAGTGGAAGGAAGGATTCAACTCAGACAGCCCCTTTTTGGCCGGGATATCCGGGATGGAATCATCCACCTGCAATACCAGTGACCGCAACTCCAATTCCCCTTTCAACATTTGTCCCACACCTTACTTTCCCACGTTACTGGCCATCACAGCAGCCTCTTGGCCACAATGCTGAAATAAAAGCCACCACAAAGCAAACTTCCCAATCCAACTTTATACATTTATCCATCCAATATGACATCAAGAAATCAACTCATCACACTTGTGCATTTCCTTAGTGACTGTCTTATGTGTGCCTTTGCCTATCCTACTGATGTCACGCGGTGCTGCCCCATTGGCTGCAGCATGGCTGGTGGAAGGCTGCTGACTTTCAATGGGGGACACGACAGATGGCCTTGCTGGTCAACCTAGGGGAGTTGGTGGCTGGGAGTGTGAAATCGAGTGACGGTGTTTCTTCTTTTTCATTCTCCTCTCCCTCTTCTTGGTCAACCACTGGCTGGGCAGACTTCATTTCTTGGGTTTGTGAAATGAGGAAGGCACAAGGGTAGAGGGGTGGTGAGGGGAGGGCGGGAAAACAAGAGGTGCATGAGATAAGGAGGATAACATATGAGGATACCAGTATCTTGTATCCTTTCAGCCCCGCCGCTGGTCAAGGGTTCAGCCATGCCCCCGGCATGAATGGCCTGCACCGTCTCCTCCAAGGGGGTGAGGTGAAGCTCAGAATATGAGGTGTGCCTTGTGTTTGGTACAGATTGTTGGTAGGTGAGTGATTGGTGGGGGGGGGGGGGCAGAAGTCGTGCATTGAGCAGCGTGTGAGGCTAGTGATGCAGTTGGTAGGAAACGGCTTTTGAAGATGTATTCACTGACCTTGACCACTTATCGGAGGTCATGAAGCTACTTTGAGCACTGGAGCCAAGTCATTGAGCAACATTGCTGGCAGTGACGGCCTCGGTGATGTGGACCCACATCGTTCATTCTGGAGGGCTTCCTGGCCCCTGTGGGTAGAGGACATTTCTTGCAGTCTTGTCCCCCTGCAAAAAACTGGAATGCTGTGTGCGAGACCCTGGATGCCCCTTCCCTGGCTTGCTGAGCCATTTATGTTAGCGCTGAAGCACTTTTACCCTTTTTTTTTTAAGTGCGGAAGGCAATTAATCTTTAAGAGCTGAAGACTGCCATTTGGGAATTATTTGTAATGTTTATATTTTTTTTCCAGAAGGCAGTTGAGCTCTAAGGGCTAAAAGCTGTATATTTTTCAATGATTTTCATTTTTTTCATTTTAGAAGTCAGTTCCCCTTTAATGGGCCGACAGTGCTTTCTAAAATGACAGCCTTGCTTAAGACAATGCTGTTCTTGCTTCAGGGACGCTACAGCCACGCTACATTGGGCCTCCTGCTGAGAGTAGTGTCTAAAAAGAGGGTAGCACGGTAAGTTTAGCGCTGCGCTAACTTAAGTTAGCAGGCAGCACAAAAATACCAGTGCTGCCTGCACTATGAATTCAGGCGGCCATTTACTTCAGCGGTGGTGGGGCCGGCAGGTTTCTGGCCTACTGCAATTTCGAGGCAGATGTGTGAAACGTGGATGGCTGTCATGCATATCACTTGTCAGCAACCCATTAAGGAAGTTTCCTGTTGGGTCTTGCACCCAGAATAATTTCAAATAATACTTCTAGATTTTTTATTTTAACAGTATCCAGAATTGGGAAAGCTATTATACTCCACACTGAGGGCTGAATTGTAATGGGGAAGCCGGGTTAGGATCGGGGAATTTAACAGCAAGGCCTGATTTGCAGGGGAAGCCGCTTTCCCACCCACGACCAGCCAGCTTGAGAGGCTGGCTGTTTCCAGGCGAGCAGGCCTGCGACACTAGGCCGCAGAGAGGAGGGAGGGAGGGAGAGATCACATGGGGGCCAGCCTGGGGGGGGGGGAATCTGTGGCCGGGGGGGGGGGGCGGGGAGAAATCGGAGACCTGGAGAGAGGAGGAAATCGGAGGCCGGGGGGGGGGGGGGGGAGAATTGGAGGCCTGGGGGTTGGGGGGTCTCCAATCACGGGGAGGGGGGAGGGTTAGGCAGGGACCCAAGATTCAGGAGGTAAGTGTAAAGGCATTTACTTCCTGGATCAAGCAGTCCTCGCCTTGCATTAGAATCATACAATCACAGAATGGTTACAGCACGGAAGGCGGCCATTCGGTCCGTCGAGCCTGTACCGACTCTCAGCGAGTCCCACTCCCCTGCCCTTTCCCCGTAGCCCTGCAAATTTTTTTCCTTCAGATACTTATCCAACTCCCTTTTGAGAGATAAGATTGAGTCTGCCTCCACCACCCTTTCAGGCAGTGCATTCCAGACCTTAACCACTCGTTGCGTAAAAAAGTTTTTTCTTACGTCGCCTTTGGTTCTTTTTTGAAATCGGTGTCCTCTGGTTCTTGACCCTTCTGCCAATGGGAACAGTTTCTCTCTATCTACTCTGTCCAGACCCCTCATGATTTTGAACACCTCTATCAAATCTCCTCTCAATCGTCTCTGCTCTAAGGAGAACAACCCCAGCTTCTCCAGTCTATCAACGTAACTGAAGTCCCTCATTCCTGGAACCATTCTCGTAAATCTTTTCTGCACCCTCTCTAAGACCTTCACATCCTTCCTAAAGTGTGGTGCCCAGAATTGGACACAGTTGCGGCCAAACCAGTGTTTTATACAGGTTCATCATAATTTCCACACTTTTGTACTCTATGCCTCTATTTATGAAGCCCAAGATCCCGTAAGCCTTTTTAACTGATTTTTCAACCTGCCCTGCCACATTCAACAATTTGTGCACACATACCCTCAGGTCTCTCTGTCCGTGCACCCGCTTTAGGATTGTACCATTTAGTTTATATGTCCTCTCCTCATTCTTTCTACCAAAATGTATCACTTCGCACTATTCTGCGTTAAATTTCATCTGCCACGTGTCCGCCCATTTCACCAGTCTATGTCTTCCTGAAGTCTATCACTCTCCTCCTCACTGTTCACAATACTTCCAAGTTTTGTGTCATCTGCAAATTTTGAAATTGTGCCCTGTACACCCACATCCAAGTCATTAATATATCATCAAGAAAAGCAGTGGTCCTAGAAACGACCCCTGGGGAACACCACTGTATACCTTCCTCCAGTCCGAAAACAACCGCAGCACTACTCTCTGTTTCCTGTCACTTAGCCAATTTCGTATCCATGCTGCCACTGTCCCTTTTATTTCATGGGCTTCAACTTTGCTGGCAAGCCTATTATGTGGCACTTTGTTGAACGCCTTTTGGAAGTCCATGTACACCACATCAACTGCATTGCCCTCATCAACCCTCTGTTACCTCATCAAAAAACTCAATCAAGTTGGTTAAACACAATTTGCCTTTAACAAATCCGTGCTGGCTTTCCTTAATTAATCCACACCTATCCAAGTGACTGTTAATTTTGTCCCTGATTTCAGTTTCTAAAAGCTTCCCCACTACCGAGGTTAAACTGACCGGCCTGTAGTTGCTGGATTTATCTTTACCCCCTTTTTTGAACAATGGTGTAACATTTGCAATTCTCCAGTCCTCTGGCACCACCCCCGTATCTACGGAGGATTGGAATATTATGGCCACTACCTCCGCGATTTCCGTCCTCAATTCCCTCAGCATCCTAGGATGCATCCCATCCACTCCTGGTGATTTAGCTACTTTAAGTACAGCCAGTCTTTCTAATAACTCTTTTTTATCAATTTTTATCCTATCAAGTGTCTCCACTACCTCCTCCTTCACTATGTCTATGGCAGCATCCTCTTCCTTGGTGAAGACAGATGCAAAGTACTCGTTTAGTACCTTGGCCATACTCTCTGCCTCCATGCATAGGTCTCATTTTTGGTCCCTAATGGGCCCCACCCCTCCTCTTACTACCCTTTTGCTATTTATATGCCTGGCGAAGACTTTTGAATTACCTTTTATGTTAGCTGCCATTCTATTCACGTACCCTCTCTTTGCCCCTCTTATTTTCTTTTTCACTTCTCCGCTGACCTTTCTATATATAGCCTGATTCTCGGATGTATTTGCAACCTGACATCTGTCATACACGCTCTTTTTCTGCTTCATTATATTCTCTATCTGTTTCATCATCCAGGGAGCCCTGACTTTAGTTGCCCTGCCTGTATGTACCTGAAATGTACCTGAACTATTTCCTCTTTAAAGGCAGCCCATTGTTCGATTACAGTTTTGCCTGCCAATCTTTGATTCCAGTTTACCCAGGCCAGGTCCATTCTCATCCCACTGAAATTGGCTTTCCCCCAGTTAAACATTTTTACTCTAGATTGCTCCCTGTCCTTTTCCATAGCTAATCTAAACCTTATGATACTATGATCACTGTTCCTGAATTGTTCACCTACTGACACTTGCTTCACTTGACCTACCTCATTTCCCAGAGCCAGATCCAGCAATGCCTCGTCCCTCGTCGGGCCGGAAAGATACTGATCAAGAAAGTTCTGCTGAACACACTTCAGAAATTCTTCCCGTTCTCTGCCCTTGACATTATTACAATCCCAGTCTATATTACGATAATTGAAGTCCCTCATTATCACTACTCTATCGTTCTTGCACACCTCGAATTTCTCTGGAAATTTGCTCTTCCATATCTATCCCACTATTTGGTGATCTATAGAATACACCTAGTAGTGTAATGGCAACTCTAATTTCTTAACTCTAGCCATATAGATTCTGTCTTTGACCCCTCCAGGACATCCTCCCGCTCCAGCACTGTAACAGTCTTAGCTGGCGGGTTTCACAAGGCCTGCGAAAACCAACCAGCTGAAGTTAAATTCAAAATGGAGTTTAAAGCAGAAGCACGGCGGCCTCATTATAATATTTAAATGGGCGACTCGACTCCTGGGAGTGGGTTGGCTGCCCATCCCCGTCCTGCCTCTGTTGAAACTGGAAGTGGGTGGGTTTGGAGGTGGGTTGGGGTGAACACTTTAACTTGCCACACGTCCCCAACCCACTCATTTTATAAAGTTAAAATTTCCTCCCGAATATGTCTTATTTATAGAGACAAACTACACCAATGGATCAGCTCTCTTCCAGATCACAGACACATAACATGGCAAGTCTCTAATGTGCAGCCAGCAAATGATAAATTAATTCATCCTAATAGATAAACACATTTTAAAAATATCTTCTCAAACCATATGGAGGAAATACTCTGTCTTGAAGGTAAGCCTGCCTGAAATTATTCTTTAAGTTAACATTCATTCTTGCAACTACATGTAGACATATAGCTCATATTGTTCATGAACATCAAATATGGGCAAACTGCTAACAGCCACATTTTTACTAAGTACCAACTCTTTAAACTAATGCACTCAGTGCTGATGTACTGTAACTATTCCTGTTATGGGCAGCTTAAACTTAGTTTCTAAATAAGATTTTTGGCTTCAAGGCTTCATGTGCATGCCGGGCTGAAGTGTTGAAGCTTCAAAACCTATATTTAGATCTTCTGTGGCATGGTTTGGGAATGCAGCTGAAATCCGGAGGGATTACAGATCAACAAAATTAGGGTTTCAAAACACAATGTTTTAGATCAAGCCAGCCTAGGAAAAACCTCTAAAGCTTTGCTGCAGTCCAGTTATAAACATCTCTGTGTTGAATCTGACCGCCAACACAGGCAGCAGAAGGATGCAAGTGCCTATTATCCTTGCAACAGTCACACAACGGTACACTATATAGCACTGATCAGAAAAGTGAACTGACTCTTGCCGATTTATCTACTGTAACACAAGTTCACAAAATCTCAGTAAATATCTATATTATACATTCTATTTGGTATGGGAGCTCACATTCTATTGGAAACTCATTATAAATACCTGAAGTACTTGTCACTCCAGTAGGTGGTGCTGTGCTAGGCCTTTTCAATATTAAAGGTTGTCACATAATAGCTGGTATTCTATAGTGAGAATATACCCCGTGATTGCAGTCTGGTTACCAGGTTACCACACTCAAAAGACCTTCTGAATTTTTTTAATTTTTTTTTTAATCCAGCATTTTTTTGCCCAGTCAATGAAAGTTCTAATGTCCAAAGGATTTCAACATAATTTAAAAATTCCAACCATTACAGAGCAGTAATCAACAAAATGTTGAACTACACAGCCAAAGCAATAGAATACCAGACAGAATAAATCAAGAGCACACTGTATCGAGCTCTGCTCAGGCTACACCTAGAGTACTGCATTTGGTTCTGGTTGCCAGGACACAAGGGAAACATTCAAGCACTGGTGGCAATGCAGAGAGAGTCACAAGGCTGATCCTTAATATCAAAGATATGAGTTATGAGGAAACAGTTGGGAAACGTGGGCTTTTCAGCGTGGGAAGGAGGTGTCTGAGAGGTGATCTTAAAGCCATTTATAAGATAGTTAAGGGAATGGAAATGGTAAACCCAGAATATTACTTTGGTAAACAGAGGGAGTAAGACAAGGGGGGGCATAGATTCGAACTCTCTTCTTCTCTTCCATTTACATCCAGCAGATTGTGCTCCAATACAAAAGCAAAATACTGCGGATGCTGGAAAACTGAAATAAAAACAGAAAATGCTGGAAACACTCAGCAGGTCAGGCAGCATCTGTGGAGCGAGAAACAGAGTTAACGTTTCAGGTTCCGACGAAGGGTCATCGACCTGAAACGTTAACTCGGTTTCTCTCTCTACAGATGCTGCCTGACCTGCTGAGATTGTGCTCGGAGTTGTTTCTGTAATGCAGTCCCTTTTCATGTGGGAGGGCCATTAGCCTGACTCACAACTCTTTACCAGGAGAATTGGCGAGATGCAATGGGGAGTCGCCACTCCACTCCCATCGGACGCGGGTACCCTGCTGATTATCAGCCCAGTATTCAGAGGCCGGAGCTCTGGTCTTCAGCTTGCTGGGACATAGATTCAAATTAGTAAATGTTACATTTAGGACGGACGCTAGAAAACCTTTCTGTACACATGGCGTGATGGCCATCTGAAACAGACTTCTGGGAAGAGAAGTGGAGAGGAGAACCCTGGGATCTTTTAACAATCAATTGGATGCTAAGATGGAGGAACTTTGGGCTTCATCTTTACCCGTTCAGATGCTGGTCATTAGAGACTTGTCAGTAGGAGCTATCTAGGTGGATGAACTAAGTTGAAGCAAATAGCCTTCCCCATCTCTAACTATCTTGGGATCTTGAGGTGGAAATTCAATATGGTCTGGCCACATCGTCAATGCACATCAAAAAACCCTCCTCTCCCTTTCCACCTATCCCCCATGATGCAAAAATCAGTTCCCATCAGCAGCACAAGCAAAAACCTCAACCCAAATAACATTGTTACTTCAGAATTTTTATTTATGGCTTAAACTATATTAAAACCTTAAAAAATGAAATCTTTTTACTTTTCTTCCTACATTCACATCCCAGTTACTTACAAATTTTCACCCCAAGTCACAGTACACTCTAGTTCCACAGGAAAAAGGTGTAAACTTTTACTTCCAAGATGCATTTCATGCACAAAATTTTGCCATGAGCTAGAACTCCATGATCCTTTCCTACCTAGCGGTCAGGTTGCATGGGTTTCCCTAGTAGTTCCATAGTAACATGATGAAAATTATAACTCCTATGATGCACATCTCTCTCTCTCTCACACAAACAATTTGTTAACAACAGGTGCACCCAGTCCCTGATCAAATTTGCGGCTCCAGCCCCTACCTGTGGGGACCTCGTGCAGGCATTCGTAACCTGAATTAACCAATTTATGGGGAAGTATAGTGATTTATTTTTCAGAATATGTATTTTTTTTTTTTTTATTTGTTTGTAATGCTATATAAATTTTATTTCTAGTTGTGCACAAATGATGCAAGCGAGGAAAAATGGCAGACAAAAACAAAGTTATTTAAGCAATTTCGTTTGCTAGTTCGTAAGAAAAAAAGAGTATTCTAATTGCGTGGTTTTCTGCTGGTTACTTATTCCTCATGGATAATTTCTACTACTACTGTTTGATTCATTCACATTTAGTCAACTGGATATTTGATTGGTAATTTAAGAAATTAATAGTTATTTGAGCCAATCACATACTTGCCCTATGAACATGTGGCACTTTGGAGACCCTGAGATACGAGACTTTTGAGTTGTGGTGCCTTTGAAAGGCGTCATGTGACACGTGTGTGCTAGACGCAAGACTTATAATTATATCGGTAGATGCACAGTGCACTGCTGTGGGTAACTGGAAACAAGTATTTGTGGGCAGTACTCGCACTGCTCCAACATAGTGCCAATTTAACGTCACTTTGTCTGGGTCCACCCAAACCATGATCAATACCAATCAATACTAACCCTGGGACTGGCATCTGGTTGCTACCTTCCCATTTTGGAAATAGGTTTGTTGAAGACCTTTCTTAACAAAAAAAATAAGCAAACATTGATTTCAGCATTTATCTGCGTGCAGCAGCTGCAGCTTTCCAGTTCTTAAAACACAAAATGTTTCCAAAGAAGAACAAGCAGAAACAGTACATAAAATGTAACAGTTCAGAGAAATGTTACAATAATCCCTGGTTATAAAATCAATTTGTAGATTATTCGCCATTTCTAGGAATCTATGAATAAAACCTGGTTGTTACCATCTTAAAATGGCAGTTGTTTGATTGACCAAGCACTCTGAATCACACAAGCACCACCTCGGGCTAATGTATTATGTAAGACCAATAGTACAGTACAACAATGACATTCCTGTAACAAATGACCCAGTTATTTTTCTAACATCTACAGGCAATTAAAAAACTGTTCAGATCCATGTCTGTGAGCCAGTTACTATGCCACTTGAGTTTCCAGTTAGAAGCCTCAATACTTCTCATTATGCCTCCTATTGTCTCATGCTAATATCACTAACCAGCTTTTTTATCCATGTCAGCACTTTACAGGTCATTCTATTTTATCTCGTGTGTGCGCACATGTTTATCTCTCCTCCTTCCCTTTGTTCTGCTCTCTTTTAAATACTGTTCCTCAGTAATATCGTCCAGTTCTTCAAGTCCCACTCCAGATACTTGAGCACAAAAATCTAACCTGACACTCCAGTGCAGTACTGAGGGAGTGCTGCACTGTCAGAGGTGCTGTTTTTCAGAGGAGACGTTAAACCGAGGCCCTGTCTGCCCTCTCGGGTGGATGTAAAAGATCCCATGGCACTGTTTCGAAGAAGAGCAGGGGAGCTATCACCGGTGGCCTGGCCAATATTTAGCCTTCAATCAACATAAGAACATAAGAAATAGGAGCAGGAGTAGGCCAGTCGGCCCCTCGAGCCCGCTCCACCATTCAATAAGATCATGGCTGATCTGATCCTAACCTCAAATCTACTATCACTCTACATCCCACCCGAAACCATGTGATCGCCTGGGAGAGGCGAAAAACCAGATTTAAAAACCCAATGGCCAATTTGGGAGAAAAAATCTGGGAAATTCCTCTCCGACCCATCTAGGCGATCGAAACTCGTCCAGGAGATCACTCTGTCCCTATATTTTCTACAGTACTTACCTTCTGTAAAAGGTGATCTCCACCCCAGCCAGGAACAGGAATAGAACCATCTCCTGAAATCTAACACAGAATTAGAACACAGTAGGAGCAAAACCAGGCTACACGGCCCCTGGGCCCACTCCACTACCCACAGGGCCATGACCGTTCCGTACCTAGACTCATGTCCAATTTCCTGCTCGCTCCCCGTAACCCCTAATTCCCTTTACTTCTAAGAAACTATCTATTTCTGTTTTAAATTTATTGAATGATGCAGCTTCCACAGCTTTCTGGGGCAGCAAATTCCACAGACCTACCACCCTCTGAGTGAAGAAGTTTCTCCTCATCTCAGTTTTGAAAGAGCAGCCCCTTATTCTAAGATTATGCCCCCTAGTTCTAGTTTCACCCATCATTGGGAACATCCTCACCGCATCCACCCGATCAAGCCCCTTCACAATCTTATATGTTTCAATAAGATCGCCTCTCATTCTTCTGAACTCCAATGAGTAGAGTCCCAGTCTACTCAACCTCTCCTCATATGTCCACCCCCTCATCCCCGGGATTAACCGAGTGAACCTTCTTTGTACTGACTCGAGAGCAAGTATGTCTTTTCTTAAGTATGGACACCAAAACTGTATGCAGTATTCCAGGTGCGGTCTATCCCCCTAGCAATAAAAGCCAACATTCCATTGGCCTTCTTGATCACTTGCTGCACCTGCATACTAACTTTTTGAGTTTCGTGCACCAGGACCCCCAGATCCCTTTGTACTTTCCAGTTTCTTGCCATTAAGATAATAACTTGCTCTATGATTTTTCTTGCCAAAGTGCATAACCTCACACTTTCCAGTATTGTATTCCATCTGCCAAATCTCTGCCCACTTACTTAGCCTATCTATGTCCCTTTGCAGGTTTTTTTATGTCCTCCTCACTCACTACTTTCCTTCCCATCTTTGTATCATCTGCAAACTTTGATATGTTACACTCAGTCCCCTCCTCCAAACCGTTAATATAGATTGTAAAGAGTTGGGGACCCAGCACTGACCCCTGCGGAACACCACTAGTTACTGATTGCCAGTCTGAGAACGAACCATTTATCCCAACTCTCTGCTTTCTGTTAGATAACCAATCCTCCACCCATGCCAGAATATTACCCCCAATCCCGTGATTTTTTATCTTGAGCAATAATCTTGTGTGGCACCTTGTCAAATGCCTTTTGGAAGTCTAAATACACTACGTCCACTGGTTCCCCTTTATCCACCCTGTATGTTACTTCCTCAAAGAACTCAAGCAAATTTGTCAAACATGACTTCCCCTTCATAAAACCATGCTGACTTTGTCCTATTAAATTATGTTTATCCAAATGTCCCATTACTGTCTCCTTAATAATGGACTCTAAAATTTTACCAACCACAGATGTTAGGCTAACAGGTCTATAGTTTCCAGCCTTCTGCCTACTACCCTTTTTAAATAAGGGTGTTACATTAGCAGTTTTCCAATCTGCCGGGTCCTTTGCTGAGTCCAGGGAGTTTTGGAAAATTATTACCAATGCATCCACAATCCCTACCGCCACTTCCCTCAAGACCCTAGGATGTAAGCCATCAGGTCCAGGTGATTTATCCGCCTTGAGTCTCATTAATTTACCAAGTACCACTTCCTTAGTGATTTTAATCGTATTTAGCTCCTACCCCCCCAGAGCCCCCTGTTTGTCCAGTGTTGGGATACTCTTAGTGTCCTCTACCGTAAAGACTGATACAAAATAATTGCTCAGCGTTTTTGCCACCTCCATGTTTCCCACCATCACTAAAACAGATTATCTGGTCATTATCACATTGCTGTTTGCGGGAGCTTGCTGTGCGCAAATTGGCTGCCGCGTTTCCTACCTTATAACAGTGACTACACTTCAAAAAGTACTTCATTGGCTGTAAAGTGCTTTGGGACACCGGTGGTCGTTTAAGGCACTGTATAAATGCAAGTCTTTCTTTCTGATGAAGGGTCCACACCTGAAATGCTCTCTACACAGTGTCGAACTGACCTCCTGAGTGTTTCCGGCATTCTCCCCTTTCCAATCTTGTTTTTTCCCCCACAATGAAAACAACTCAATTGAGTCTCTCTTCATAGTCTGGAGTCGTAAGTTCTACAATTACTCTTTCTGCTCTTCTCTGAACTTACCCCAATGCATTCATTTTTTCATTTTTCTGAAAGTAGGTTCGCCAACACTGCAGAGAATATGCTTAATAATGAGTTGTACAGAGTTTTAATAACTTATTTGGACTTCTAATAAGCAGCCCTTCAAATGCATCCCAGTGCTTTATTAACCTTGTTGAGGAACAGTTTTATAATGACTGGACACTCTCAGCAAATGGTCACTAACCATAACCAAGTCATTTATTTTCTATTTTGGCAATGGACACCTATTCATTCTGCATCACTGTTGCATGTTCCAGTGTGCATTAACTTGCATGTCTCCACATTGAAGTGTACACACAGTAGACACACCCTCAGCGCTCAGTTAGCCTGAACTCAGTGTATAAAAACATAAATGCAGAAATGATAAAGTGACATTGTGTGTGTTCATTTTAAGATAAAAAGAGCTTACCAGTGGTAAGCAAAATCCAGGTGCGCACTTGGACTTCAACTTATAGCATTTCTAACACTGAATACAGAAGATAAACTATAATTCCCGGTTTTCTTTGGAAATAAATGCAAACTGCGATGAACCTGGAGAGTTTGATCAAGGTCAGCAAAGGCTGTTAGGAACATGAGCATAAATGCAGCTGGCAAGATTCAGTCAAACGAAGAATAAAAAAAAAAAAATCACTAACTTTATATTTCTAAATTTAGATATTACAATGTTTAGAAAAGATGAGAAATAATATTGTTGGGATACTTTACACATTCTGGGATACCATCAATTGCTAGTTAATGTATGCAATTCTGGGAGATCCTTATCAAACAGATGAAGCATTCAGATCTCCTGGTATTGCCAAAAATCCTTAATTAACACACTGCCGCCAGCCTGCCGTAGAAACAACATCATAAACTGTGCTATGACCCTTGAGTAATAACAACCCTCAGGGGAGCACTAATATCAAAAAATGCTGATGTCTCCATCATAACTTAAGCACCAAGAAAGATAGAGGAGTGAACTGGAAGTCTGATTTTTATCAAAAATATGTGAAACCTAGCAATTATCGTTCCTAACATGTATCTTTCCAATTAAATGACACCTTGGAAAAAGATCATGTGATTAAATTGATCACTTTGATATATCAATAATGGTCCTGTGCCTCAAGAGATATGCCCTTTGCAATACTTTTCAGTATTTACGATCATACCCAAATGAGAAGGTTTGGGAATGTCAAGAAAGTTTTGAGGAAAGCTGAGAAGGGTTAGAAGGAAGGTCAAGAAAGTGATTAAGAGCTTTTGAAACAGATCCTCAAAAGCTGAAAGGTTTATACAAGCAGAAGCTGGAAGGTTTAAGAAAGGTCAGCAAAGCAGAAGACGACTGCATAGTGTATCAGAACAGTTAATTTAGTAGCTTAAGGGGGAACAATTGGGTTGCTTTGCGCCTCCTGTTAGCGCCAAGCCCCTAGCACCCGGGCGCAGCGCCGCTAATGCCTCCCTCGAAATTCAGCGGGAGGTTAGCAGTGGCAGCGCTAGCTGGTAGCGTCCCGCAGCACTGTGCCTCCGGTGAGGACGTCATCGCCATGTGCAACGCCCCACTTGCACCCCAACCGCAAACTTGGTTGCGCCCCATGACCTATCGCCGGACGATATTTTATCTGTGTTCACAACCAGTGGGAAATCCAATGCCAGGCAACCCCTGCCAAGCACCCAGGACTTACCAACACAATGAAATGTGAGGTGTTTTCGATTACCAAGACAGGCTAACAAATTGCTTATCTCTTCAGTCTTTGGGGGAACTCCTTCCATGCCTGGCTCATTAACTTTTAACCACCTTTCATCTGACACACTTTGCTTTAAAAATTAACATTTAAGTAACAGTTGAAGGCTTTGCCGCTGATGATGGACTGAAAGCAAGGGGCATACACAGGAAGCCAGAATTGGATGACGAAAGGCCACAAAATGGGATACAGGGCTGGAAGAGGTTACAGGCATAGAGGGGAGCAAGACCATATAGAGATTTGTAAACAAAGTATAGGATTTTGCATTCAATATGTTTGGGGACAGGGAGTCAGTGGAAGTTAGTGAGGACAGGGTTGATGGGCAAGTGGGATTCAGCAAAGGCAGAGTGTGTGTTATGGAGCTTTGGACAATTGGAGTTTGTGCAGGGTAGAGCTCGAAAGGCTGTCAGAGAGGGAGTTGGAGAAATCAAGACCGGATTTATCCCCCCTAATTTCTCCCTCCTCCACTGAAATACTAACCAATGTCAAAAACTGACATCTCAAATGCCTTCTGCACAGGATCCCGTAATCCAACTTTCACAAACTTCAATGACTCCCAAACTCTGCACCCCAAAATCTTTCACACACAAGGATTCTCTTATCTTCGCCACGCTCTACTGACTCCTATTCGCCAGAAAATTAATTTCTACATCCTGGTCCTCATTTACAAATCCCTACACAGCATTCCAACGTTCCAAATATTCCAAGGATCTATTCTTGGTCCCCTCCTATTTCCCATCTACATGCTGCCCCTTGGTGACATCATCCGGCAACACAACGTGAGTTTTCACATGCAACGCCAATGAAACCCAGCTCTACCCCTCCTCCACCATCTCTAGACTATCAGACTGCTTCTCCAACATCCAGCACTGAAGGAGTAGAAATTTCCCCAATTAAATATCGGGAAGACCGAAGCCACAAACTCCGTTCCCTTTCCTCCGATTCGATCTCTCTCCCCGGCAAATGTCTAAGGCTGACCAAGTCTGTTCGCAACCTCGATGGCACATTTGATCATGTATTGAACTTCCTACCTCATATCCGTTCTCTCACTAAGACCACCCATTTCCATCTTCGTAATATCGCCAATCTCCACCCTTACCTCAACTTCTCTGCTGCCGAAACCCTCATCCATGCCTTTATCGCCTCTTGACTATTCCAACGCACTCCTGGCCGGCCTCCCTCATTCTACCCTCCATAAAACTTGGTCATCCAAAATTCTGCCACCTGTGTGCTGACTCACACCAAGTCCCGCTCACCCATCTCCCCTGTGCTTGCTGACCGACATTGGCTCCCAATTAAGCAACGCCTCGATTTTAAAATTCTCATCCTTGTTTTCAAATCCCTCCATGGCCTCATCCCTCCTTATCTCTGTAATCTTCTCCAGGACTATAATCCCCCTAGACCTCTGCGCTCTGCCTATTCTGGCCTTTTGAATATTCCCAATTTTAAATGCTCCACCATTGCCGGTCATGCTGTCTAGGTTCTAAACACTGGAATTCCCTCCCTAAATCTCTCTGCCTCTCCACTTCTCTTTCCTCCTTTAAGACGCTCCTTAAAACCTACCTCTTCGACCAAGCATTTGGTCATCTGCCCTAACATCTCCTTATATGGCTCGGTGTCAAATTCTTTTTTGGATAACATTCCTGTAAAGTGCCTTGGGACGTTATTACGCTAAATGCGCTACATAGATATAAGTTGTTGATTTTATGCACCCTCCACTCCTCTACTGCCTTATTGTTCATTCCTCTCTTCCTCCACTCTACCATCAATGGTCAATCTTTAAGTCACTATCACCCCTACCCTCTGGAAACTCCACCTCACAACTTCTCATTTCCTCCAAAAACCTCTCCACATCTTCTCTCTTCTCTTGTGCTCGTTTTACCCCCTCCCCTTAATCTCACACGCCGCCACTTGCTGTCCTGTTTCTCCTCAATGTCAAGTGCCATGAGGAGTTTTCCTAACAGAGAGTGCTACACAACTGTAAGTGGTTGCTGTCTTCCACCCTTTCTTTTCTTTCTCTTTATATGGCTGACACTTTTTCATTGTGGTATCTGTTTATTTGCTTAACAGTTTCTCTCACTGCTTGTGGAAGTTCCTCTTTCACGGTGTCCCCTCTCTCTGCATGGCTGTCACATATGTACAGGAAACTTTTTTTTTATCCGGCACCGACGGGACCGGCATGGCGCCGGTTTATCAAAAAGTCCGGATTACAGAGAGGTATTGTAAAAGGTACGAGAGCCCCATACACTGCAACAGATCCAGGCTTCCCTGTTGCTATGCAACAGGTGCAGGGACCCCGGCCACAAGATCCAGGCGTCCCTGTTGCTATGCAACAGGTGCAGGAACCCCAGCCACAAGATCCAGGCATCCCTGTTGCTATGCAACAGGTACAGGAACCCCGGTTACACGGCCACAGATCCAGGAACGGCCACTAATATGAAGTAAAACTTACCTGAACCTACTCCTGAATTTTGCCGGTAAATCGAGAGTTCCCTGTACTCAATTTTTTTTCAATCTTTTACTTTCTTTAAAAGCCTGTATATGCAAGCAAGATTGTAGGCCACATGTATTAGATTGGACATAGATACCAGGATCAGACAAGCAGAGACTGTCAGACTGGCAATGAGAGAGAGAGAAATTAGGGTGCAGGGAGACTGCCACCTGCTAGGGAGTGGGGATACAGGGACCAGAAGGAAGGAGTAGATGGTGTGACATGGGTTAGTACATGGGAGTGAGTGGGCACAGAATTCAGAGACCTGAAAGAAAGTTTCTGTTTAAGAGTACTACATTTTGGATGCACTGGGGGAGGGTGGGAAGATAGCAACTCAAACTACTTGATAGGATATGTGGAAGAATCTGGAATGTGGGGTTGATCAGTACTTCGCAAGGAGGAAACCGGTCGCAGCAGGATGTTAGAAAGCAGATACAGCATGACTTAAAATATTGCACGCCATTGGGCTCCAGGCTATATATGCGCACTGGGGATCTGTTCGGACCACAGCAAAACCCAAGTCAACAAGTGACTCATTAGGCCTCACATTCACAATCCAGGAGTAGGCCCGGGAAAGAAATCCAACACGACACATGCAACGCTAGGAGTAAGAAAAAGCATTTTATTCTGAACAGTTCATTTAGCAGTTTTAAACCAACTTCACAATTTTAACAATGATTTGACTGGTCGGTCCCTCTGACTAGTTTGGGATTGGTAGCATTCAAAACAAAATTAAGTGATTTTGTTGTTCAATTTTCTGCTGCTTACTCATTCCTCATTGATACTTAGTGACTGAATCAAACTACCGTTGATTCATTTGTTTAGTCTTTAATAGCTAAGTTTTCATTTCAACCAGTCCCTAATTTTTTCCCAATTGATGCACGGTGCCTTAAAATTGTGACACAACAGACGTACACTAGATGCAAATCTTTTGACATACTGAGCTGGTAGTAGGCCACACTTAAGCATCTTATACGGAGAACAATGCTAATTATATTAGAATTTATGAGACACCAGACTGCTAAAATGAGAAATCACTGCATTTGGTTACCAAGGAATGCCCTGCTACAGTTAAAAATCAAAGCTTGAATCCAGGTAAAGGTCAAATGTGCAAGAACAATAAAGCAATCGGGTGTGCATAGACCGAGACTTCATTCAGCAAACCTTGGATGGTTACAAAACACTGAACACAAAAGTACAAATTAGTTCTGGGAAAAACAATGAAAACTGGTCCCCTTTCCACCTTAATCATCAGTTGACTGAATGCGAGAGTGGTTTTGACCCATTTACCCTGTGAGTATTCCCATTATCAATGCACTTCGAACCCATAGCACCATTAAAAAAAACACAAGATGTTCAAGTCACGTCATGTGAGTAACATAGAAACATAGAAGATAGGAGCAGGAGTAGGCCCTTCGAGCCTGCTCCGCCATTCAATGAGATCATGGCTGATCATTCAAATTCAGTACCCTGTCCCTGCCTTCTCCCCATATCCCTTGATCCTTTTAGCCTCAAGAAATATATTCAACTCTTTCTTGAATATATTTAATGAACTGGCCTCCACCACCCTCTGTGGCAGAGTTCCACAGGTTCACCACTCTCTGGGTGAAGAAATTCCTCCTCATTTCAGTACTAAATGGCCTACCCCTTATCCTTAGACTATGACCCCTGGTTCTGGACTCCCCGACCATCGGGAACATCCTTCCAGCATCTAGTCTGTCCAGGCCTGACAGAATTTTATAGGTTTCGATGAGATCCCCTCTCAATCTTCTAAACTCCAGTGAGTATAAGCCCAATCGACACAATCTCTCCTCATACGTCATTCCTGCCATCCCAGGTATCAGCCTGGTGAATCTTCGCTGCACTCCTTCCATGGCAAGAACGTCCTTCCTCAGATACGGCGACCAAAACTGCACACAATACTCAAGGTGCGGTCTCACCAATGCCCTGTACAACTGTAGCAAGACATCCTTGTTCCTGTACTCGAACCCTCTTGCTACGAAGGCCAACATAACATTTGCCTTCTTAACCGCCTGCTGCACCTGCATGCTTACCTTCAGCGACTGGTGCACAAGAACACCCAGGTCTCTTTGCACTTCCCCTTCTCCCAATCTATTGCCATTCAAATAGTAATGTGCCTTCCTGTTTTTGCCACCAAAGTGGATAACCTCACATTTATCAACATTATAGTGCATTTGCCATGTTTCTGCCCAAACACCTAACCTGTCCAAATCATACTGGAGTTTCATGACATCCTCCTCGCAGCATACCCTGCCACCCAGCTTTGTGTCGTCTGCAAATTTGGAGATATTACATCCAATTCCCTCGTCCAGATCATTAATATATATTGTGAACAGCTGGGGTCCTAGGACCGATCCTTGCGGTACCCCACTAGTCACTGCCTGCCACTCGGAAAACGACTCGTTTATTCCAACTCTTTGCTTTCTGTCCGCCAACCAGTTCTCTATCCAAGTCAATACCTTGCCCCCAATCCCATGTGCCTTAATTTTGCACGCTAATCTCTTATGCGGGACCTTATCGAAAGCCTTCTGAAAGTCCAAATACACCACATCCACTGGTTCTCCCTTATCTATTTTACCAGTTACATCCTCAAAAAATTCCAGTAGATTAGTCAAGCATGATTTACCTTTTGTAAATCCATGTCGACTTTGTCCGATCCTGTCACTGCTTTCCAAGTGCTCTGCTATTACATCTTTTATAATGGACCCTAGCATTTTCCCCACTACCGATGTCAGGCTTACCGGTCTATAATTCCCCGCTTTTTCTCTGCCACCTTTTTTGAATAGTGGGGTAACATTAACTACCCTCCAATCCATGGGTACTGTTCGAGAGTCTATCGAGTTCTGGAAGATGACCAGCAATGCATCTACTATTTCTAGGGCCACTTCCTTAAGTACCCTGGGATGTAGATTATCAGGCCCTGGGGATTTATCGGCCTTCAGTCCCATCAATTTTCCTAACACCATTTCCCGACAAATACTGATTTCTTTCAGTTCCACCCTTTCATCAGACCCTATGTTCCCCGGTATTTCTGGGAGGTTATTTGTGTCCTCCTTTGTGAAGACAGAACCAAAATATGTATTTAGTTGGTCTGCCATTTCTTTGTTCCCCATTATAAATTCCCCCGATTCTGACTGCAAGGGACCTACGCTTGACTTCACCAATCTTTTCTCTTCACATATCTATAAAAGCTTTTACAGTCAGTTTTTATGTTCCCTGAAAGCTTACTCTCATATTCTATTTTCCCTTTCTTAATTAATCCCTTTGTCCTTTGTTGAATCCTGAACTGCTCCCAATCCTCAGGATTATTGCTTTTTCTGGCCAATTTGTATGTCCTCTCCTTGGATCTTATGCTATCCCTAATTTCCCTTGTTACCCACGGTTGAGTCACCTTTTTTGTTTTATTTTTATGCCAAACTGGGATGAACAACTTCTGTAGTTCATCCATTCGGTCTTTGAATGTGTGCCATTGCCTATCCACCGTCAACCCAAGACTCAATCTCAGGTGCCAGAGACGTATTCAGAATATTCTCCCTTCATATCACCATCCTAATTTTTCATGCTTTTCAGATAGTTTTCCAAAATAAAACACAACTTACATGCGATATTCCACACCTATAAACAACATGCAGGACTTAAATAAACAAATACATAATTGACAGCAAACACCAAATAGATGCATTACAAAAGGAAATAAAGGATCTGAAATTCCTGGGGCCAGAGTGCGAGGACAGAGGGCTCTTTACCCTTTGGGAGAGGATGCAGGGAGAGAAGGGTGTCCGAATTTTTGACAGAACCTGATTCTGCCAGGTTTTCACCCGGTTCTGGCTGGGGGGGGGGGGGGGGGAGAAAGAGGGGGAAGGGTAAGTGGACAAACATTCCACTGGCCCTTCTACAGTGGTTAGCACTGTTGCCTCACAGCGCCAGGGACCCGGGTTCAAATCTGGCCTCGGGCGACTGTCTGTGTGGAGTTTGCACATTCTCCCTGTGTCTGCGTGGGTTTCCTCCGGGTGCTCCGGTTTCCTCCCACAGTCCAAAGATGTGCAGGTTAGGTTGATTTGGCTATGATAAATTGACCCTTAGTGTTAGGGGATTAATTACGTGGGGTTACGGGGATAGGGTGGGATATGTGTCGGTGCAGGCTCGATGGGCCGAAATGGCCTCTATCTGCACTGTGAGGATTCTGTGATCTTCTGTGAAGGGGTCATATCTCATGGAGTTAGCTGGTTACCCCAGGAATTCCACCCATTACACCCTTGTAAGGCCTCAATAAAACTCTCACTAGCTAAGACCAGGCACGCAATCCATTGAAACCCTTGGGCCTTTCCAGAAGTTCCAAAGGCAAAAGGGATCAGCTACCTTTATAATGCTACATTTTGACTCCCTTAGGAATTGAAGACAAAAAGATGCTTTTTTTCTTCGGACTGGGAAGGTTCCCCTGTCGGAGGAACAGGGAACTGCTGAGACTTCCACTGGTGCAACAGAACGGGGGCATCTGTAGCGCCCTTACAAGCCTGGGCCACCCACCCCAGCCATTTAAATGGCCCCAACCCCAGGATTTTGGATGGAGTCAACATCTTCCTCTATGGGCAGCCAGATGTTCTGTTCCATTATGCTTCCACCGGCGGAGCAGGCCCCAAGTATGTACAAACTGTGTTGCTACCAAGGAAGCTGGCTGAACCTACAGAAGTGCCTGGGCATTTGTTTGTTGAATGGTTATGGCCTATTACAGTACTACAGTTTACTTCTGATGGTTCAATGTATTCTTTTGCTCTTAAAATTTTTTTCAAATCATCCAGTAACTCAAATTAAGCAACTGAAATAAGGCAGCACTAACGGGCTTTTAAACACAATCTGAATATGACTTATCCAGTAATTAGAATTATCAGGAGTAGACTATATCCCCCAGTGGTATGCTTGTACCGGGAATGTACCGTATTAGAACTTTGTGTGTATGTTCTGATCAGGCCAGGTTCTAATGCAATTTGCAATTACAATTCTGCAGTTGGGTATAATATTTGCATAACGTACAAAGCCTATGTGGTGTATGGAAAAAGAAATATCAAGCAAACAATGTCATTCTTCAGGGTCCAGGAGTCCTACAAGTAGATTCTGGTTTATTTTTGTGAATTTGGGAACTGTCTACTTTCTACCATTATTTTCAGTGGAATCTGTCTGTTGTTCAATTGATTTGCAACCTGTCTCTCCCCCTACCCCTGACCTGCAGCTTATTCTTCTCGTTTTATTAAAACTCAGCAATAACGGAACAACAATTGCACTGCCACAAACACTGTGAAGTGGATTGCTCCATGAAAATCTCCATAGCTTGTATCACATCAGCAAATTAGCTTAAGTGTTTTACTAAGGTAACAAAATGTACATAGTGGAGAACTTTAAATGTGAACATTCCAACACATTATTATTATAATAGAGATTTTTATTGGAGATTAATATAGTAAAACAGCCCACGGACACATTTCCTGTCCATCAAATCCCATTTCAGGAGTCACACCTTGTATCCATGAAAGAGCAATACATCAGAACTTAGTAGGTAGGGTGTGTACGGAATGAATCAAAAGGGGGCAAAGCAGCTGGAAATCTAAATGGAGATAATACTAAACATATGAAAGGAACGAACCAAGGATCGACACCAAGTAAAATGAGCCAATAAAAAAAAGTAGAATCTGAACCAATTAAATCACTCTGAAAATGATGATGCTGGTTTGAGCCATCTTGAATTTTTCCAGAGCTCAAAATTAACAGTTAAAAGTGATATTTATAATCTTAAAAACCCATAAAAATGTAACTTATTCTTGTACTCAATAGAGTTGCCTGCATGATGGCGTCAATCCCAGGAAAATGTTTTCTTGGAGAGATTGATTTGGAGCAGTCAGTTGCCCGGAGTTTGAAATATTCGCTTTGCTGATTGTTTATCCTGCAAATGGTTTTGCTCCTCCGGATTGGTTACTTTCCAAGTCACTCACAATTAATGTCTTCCTTTGGCTCCCAATACAATTAAGATTCCTTCTCTTTTGAATCCAGTGAACATTTACAGAATGTGCCAGGGCTTGTTTGTAAGCTCCCCACCCGCTCTTTGCTGTCCAGTATGAAAAGCATGAAAGCCTGCAAGATAACTGAATTTTTTTGGTATGTAAAGGTGAAAACAACGAATTCTGGGACTTTAGCAGAAATAAATGGTTTTTAAACTGAGATAAATTCCAGCATTTTTATGACTTATAAATTGTGGGTGTGAGAGAGTTAGAGATGCCGGAGTCTGAGACAAACTCCATTTTAATTAACTGAACATTTTAAAATGCCTGCTGCCCTCAGCCCACTGATCAAGTAGGTCTACAGCTGGTTACTGGAGCACAGCTCACTGGCTGCTTAATATTAGAATTTAGATTAAATTACCAGGGAGCAGAACTTGTGCCATATGTATGAGCAGCTGTTAGTGAAACTAGCTGGAAAATCCCTTCACTCTTAAGCAGGGTCAGAGCGGCAGAAAAATGGCACCTTATAACATGGTACCCATGAAAATGTCAAGTTTCATAGTGTGGTATAATGCTTCGGTCATTATCAAATAGTACATGCTCTGACTGAGCTCAAACAACACCAAAGAGATTAGCAAAATATATTTTTAAAAGCTTGCATTTAGCATGCATCCATCACCCACCAAATACAACACTTGGTGGCAGATGGAAAATAATCTTTTAACAATGTAAGAAATCGAGATATTGACCTGATGCCTAAAACTTACAAGCAGCAACAATTGCCCTGCACAGCTACACTTACCTGGATTTAGCTATTCAGAGAGATGTCCTTAAAAGGCTCAGCAGCTAAATATCACAAATAACAACAGAAAACGCTGGAAATACTCAGCAGGCCAGGCAGCATCCGTGGAGAGAGAAACAGAGTTAACGTTTCAGGTCTGGGACCCTTCATCAGAACTGGAAAAAGCTGGAGATGTAACAGATATTAAGCAGGTGCAGAGACGGGTGTGGGGGGTTAGGAGGGGAGGAACGAATTGAAAGAACATACTGTACTTTTGTAAGAGGCAGGAAAGATAAAATGTTGTAAATGGGAATGGCAAAAATCATACAGCATGAAAAATGGGGGCAGGGATTATTATCTGAAATTGTTGAACTCAATAGAGAGTCCGGAAGGCTGTAAAGTGCCTAATCGAAAGATGAGGTGCTGTTCCTCGAGCTTACATTGAGCTACATTGGAACAATGTAATAGGCCGAGGACAGAGAGATCAGAGTGGGAGTGAAGCGGAGAATTAAAGTGACAGGCGACCGGAAGCTCAGGGTCACCCTTACAGACTGAACGGAGGTGTTCCACAAAGCGGTCGCCCAATCTGCGTTTGGTCGCTCCAGTGTAGAGGAGACCGCATCGTGAGCAGCGAATACAGTATACTAAATTGCAAGAAGTACAAGTAAATCGCTGTTTCACCTGGAAGGGGTGTTTGGGGCCCTGGACAGTGGGAAGGGAGGAGGTAAAGGGCATGTGTTGCATCTCCTGCGCTTGCACGGGAAGGTGCCAGGTGAAAGAGCAGGGCTGTTAGGGGTGATTGAGGAGTGGGCCAGGGTGTCACGGAGAGAGCGGTCCCTTCAGAATGCTGAAAGGGGAGGTGAGGGGAAGATGTGTTTGGTGGTGGGATCACGTTGGAGGTGGCGGAAATGGCGGAGGATGATACGCTGGATGTGGAGGCTGGTGGGGTGAAAGGTGAGGACAAGGGGAACCCTATCGTGGTTCTGGGAGGGAGAGGAAGGGGTGAGAGCAGAAGTGCGGGAAATGGAACGGACACGGTCAAGGGCCATGTCAACCACAGTAGAGGGGAATCCTCGGTTGAGGAAAAAGGAAGACATGTCGGAAGCACTGGTATGGAAGGCGGCATCGTCAGAACAGACGCGGCGGAGACGGAGAAACTGGGAGAATGGAATAGAGTCCTTACAGGAAGCGGGGTGGGAGGAATTGTAGTCCAGGTAGCTGTGGGAGTCAGTGGGCTTGTAGTGGATGTTTGTCGAAAGCCGATCGCCAGAAATGGAGACGGAGAAGTCAAGGGAAGGGAAGAGTTGGAGATGGACCATGTGAAGGTGAGGGAATGGTGGAAATTGGAAGTAAAGTGAATGAACTTATCTAGTTCTGGGCGAGAGCAGGAGACGGCACCGATACAATCATCGATGTACCAGAGGTGAGGGATCTAAATATCACAAATGTGCTCCAGACTAGAGACTACCCATAAGCAATGGCACACGAGATTCACGGGTATTGTTTTTGTCTATCGCACTATGGAGCCAAACTTGCACATTTCTGCATTACAGACGCACCTCACACTGGGCAAAATTTATATTCATCAAACAGCCACAAAATACAACTGAATGGCTGGGGGATGTAATAATCAACGAGCAGCAATTAAAATCACCTCATCATGAATACAAATGGAAACATTTGCAGCCAGAAGATAGCTAAAAATAGCAAAAAGCCGCCACCTTGCTTTTTCCACTAAGCTGAGTATTTACCAATGAAAATAAGATTTGTAATAGAAAAATAAAAAGATTACAAAATTTACAAGGTGATTAAATGTGCCGATATAAGAGAATTGTTCAAAATGCCTCCAATATTTTCTGTTGACGGACCACACTCTCAGCTGAATAGACTCAACAAGGTAGTCAGCTACAGCTCCCAGCATGCGTTTGTGCTTACAACCCACATTTCTTTTTATATGATTGACTGCATTACTGGCTATTGTAAGAAATCACACAACACCAGGTTATAGTCCAACAGCTTTATTTGAAATCGCAAGCTTTCGGAGCGCTGCTCCTTCTTCAGGTGAAGTGGAGAAATGCATAAAGACACAGCTTATATAGTCAGAGAATCATGTCAGATGTTTACAGGTAACCTTTCCAACTGCCATTTATCACACCTCGGCAGAGAGATAATCACAGCAGCCAAAGGTGTGAATGGTGTCCAAACAGGTCAGTCAGGGAAACATTACATCAAAGAACAATGAGGTGGGGTCACAAGGGGTCAAATATTGCAGATGCTGGGGTCTGTATGAAAAACAAAAAAAGACAAAAAACATTTTTTTTGGCTGGAAATCACAGCAGGTCCAGCCGCATCTGTGTAGAGAGAACAAGCCAATGTCGACTCGAGTCTGGATGACCCTGCATCAGGTGGGGTTACATGTAGCGTGACATGAACCCAAGATCTCGGTTAAGGCCGTCCTCATGGGTGCGGAACTTGGCTATCAGTTTCTGCTCGACGATTTTGCGTTGTCGTGTGTCTCGAAGGCCACCTTGGAGAATGCTTACCCGAAGATCGGAGGCTGAATGTCCTTGACTGCTGAAGTGTTCCCCGACTGGGAGGGAACACTCCTGCCTGGTGATTGTTGCGCGGTGTCCGTTCATCCGTTGTCGCAGTGTCTGCATGGTCTCGCCGATGTACCATGCTCCGGGAGGGCATCCTTTCCTGCAACGTATGAGGTAGACAACGTTGGCCGAGTCACATGAGTATGTACCATGTACCTGGTGGGTGGTGTCCTCACGTGTGATGATGGTATCTGTGTTGATGATCTGGCATGTCTTGCAGAGGTTGCTGTGGCAGGGTTGTGTGGTGTCGTGGTCGCTGTTCTCCTGGAAGCTGGGTAATTTGCTGCGAACGATGGTCTGTTTGAGGTTAGGCGGCTGTTTGAAAGCGAGTAGTGGAGGCGTGGGGATGGCCTTAGCGAGGTGTTCGTCGTCATCGATGACATGTTGAAGGCTGCGAAGAACATGGCGTAGTTTCTCCGCTCCGGTGAAGTACTGGACGACGAAGGGTACTCTGTTGGTTGTGTCCCGTGTTTGTCTTCTGAGGAGGTCTATGCGATTTTTCGCTGTGGCCCGTCGGAACTGTCGATCGACGAGTCGAGCGTCATATCCTGTTCTTACAAGGGCGTCTTTCAGTGTCTGTAGGTGTCCATCGCGTTCCTCCTCGTCTGAGCAGATCCTGTGTATTCGCAGGGCTTGTCCATAGGGGATGGCTTCTTTAACGTGGTTAGGGTGGAAGCTGGAGAAGTGAAGCATCGTGAGGTTGTCCGTGGGCTTGCGGTAGAGTGAAGTGCTGAGGTGTCCGTCTTTGATGGAGATTCGTGTGTCCAGGAATGAGACTGATTCTGAGGAGTAGTCCATGGTGAGTTTGATGGTGGGATGGAACTTGTTGATGTTATCGTGTAGTCTTTTCAGTGATTCTTCGCTGTGGGTCCATAGGAAGAAAATGTCGTCGATGTATCTGGTGTATAGCGTTGGTTGGAGATCCTGTGCAGCGAAGAAGTCTTGCTCGAACTTGTGCATGAAGATGTTTGCGTATTGGGGTGCGAATTTGGTCCCCATGGCTGTTCCGTGTGTTTGGGTAAAGAACTGGTTGTCGAAGGTGAAGACATTGTGGTCAAGGATGAAGCGGATGAGTTGTAGGATGGCGTCTGGAGATTGGCTGTTGTTGGTGTTGAGTACTGAGGCTGTCGCAGCGATGCCGTCATCGTGGGGGATACTGGTGTAGAGTGCCGAGACGTCCATCGTGGCGAGGAGTGTTCCTGGTTCAACTGGTCCGTGGGTGCTGAGCTTCTGTAAGAAGTCTGTAGTGTCGCGACAGAAGCTGGGGGTTCCCTGTACGATGGGTTTCAGGATGCCCTCGACATATCCAGAGAGGTTCTCACACAGGGTTCCGTTGCCTGATGCGATAGGACGTCCAGGTGTGTTGGCTTTGTGTATCTTTGGGAGGCAGTAGAAGTCACCCACGCGGGGAGTACGTGGGATGAGAGCATGTAGGATGCTTTGAAGGTCTGGATCGAAGGTTTTGATCAGTCTGTTGAGTTGGCGGGTGTGTTCTTTGGTCGGATCTGCGGGTAACTGTCTGTAGTGTTCCTGGTTGTCCAGTTGTCGGTATACTTCTTTGCAATAGTCCGTTCTGTTCTGTATGACGATGGCACCTCCTTTGTCTGCTGGTTTGATGACGATGTTGCGGTTGGTCTCGAGAGCGTGGATGGCGTTGCGTTGTGCTCGGGTGACATTCTGGACTGTCTTGTGAGTGCGGCTGATGAATCTGGCATTGATGCATCTCCTGACAGCTTGAGCATACATGTCAAGCTTAGGGCAGCGACCCTAATGCCAGAGCTATTGCCAGAGCATGCCAAGACTTGTTTGCAAGTCCCACCTGCCTCTTCCACATGTGTATTTCAAATAGAAAATTACTACAGATGAAACCCCCCCCCCGGGAAGCCAATTCAAGAACAGTGAAAGTAGCCAATCCTTTTTTTGGGCGACTTGATCTCCCATGACCTTGCTCACGGGGAGTCAAGAATGAGCGTAGTCACCAGGTGGCGCGGGGTTAGAGACTGGGAAATAATTGTACCAGAGGAAACAGTATAGCATATATAAAACAGAGATTTAGTTACTTATGTAACTGAAAGGAACAAATTTATCTATTAAAGGTCATCAACCTGAAACATTAACTCTGTTTCTCTCTCCACAGATGCTGCCAGACCGGCTGAGTGTTTCCAGCATTTTCTGTTTATATTTCAGATTTCCAGCATCTGCAGTATTTTGTTTCTAAATTTATCTATCTGTCGTGGTTAAGAAAAACACTCTATATTTTCCAGGAACCAATCAAAACATGTTTCATCGTCCCTGGGGAGGAGATCTCTTACAAACCTCTTTCCGAGTAAAGATATGCAACTTTAGAAAAAAAAACTTCTTAGAACGGGAGCAATTTTAGGCGCTGAGTGCGGCCAAAGCGGAAAATCTAAATGACTAGATTAAGTGCATTCTTTTAAAATCACGTTTATCTCACAACTCAAAAACAATCAGGAAGGCAAGATATAGAAACAGTGTGCATGATCCCATGTGCGCATGTGTAGGGTATAGAGAGAGTGAGACTTAGTGTTTCTGGCTTGTATCACTGTTACAGATTATTAAATACATTGTGTTCTGTATACATAACTATGTTTGGAAAGATCTGCCTTTCTGATGCTTACCCGAGTCTTCACAAATTACAAATTCTGGAAAAAATATTATTCAAATTTGTAGGGAGGCTCTGCATAAAAGCTCTAAAGTTAAACATTTATTTAAGCAGAATCTTTTGCTAACTGTTGCACCGATATTTGGCAAAGAGGAAAAAATGCAAATTAATCTGCTTCCTCATATTTAAATCAGAGAAAAGGAAAAAAGACTTGCATTTATCTCGGGCCTTTCACGACCACCAGACGTCCCAAAGCGCTTTACAACCAATGAAGTACTTTTTGAAGTCTAGTCACTGTTGTAATGTTGGAAACGCATCAGCTGATTTGTACACAGCAAGCTCCCACAAACAGCAATGTGATGATGACGAAAATCTGTTTTAGTGACTGTGAACAATGTCACGGGAGATCTACTGGTACACATAACAGTGGAGACACATACATCACACTCCACGTCACGTGTGTATATTTGAGTTGCATTTTTTTAAAAAGCCAATCCGCCCTCCAATTGGTCTGAGGATCAGCCCATGACCAATTAGCCTTTAACTTAAGTAGAAAGACACGGCAAACAGAACTTGTGATCTTAAAGGGGCACACTAAGATGCACACAGTTGTACTTTAGCAGCAGAATAATACAATCTGCATTACCTATCATCATATTACTGTTCTTATAAAACAGTGCATCCTCCTATCTAGAGCCTATACAGCAAGGTCTCCCTCCCTGCAAAGCTGCTCTGGTGACTGTAATGTATATACCTTTAAGGGGGGGGTACTATCTTTTACAGCTCATGTATACTGCAGTACCGGCAGTGACCACACCTGTATATAGCACTGAGTAGTAATCTGTACAGATCAGTTCCCGTGTGAGCCACGTTGAGTAAACACCTGTTATACCGTTCTCCTGCAGTCTGTGTCTTATTATACACAGACACAACATTGGCGACGAGGCAAGTTCGAACCTACCTGCAACTCTGCATCACCTCCCGGGGATTCGTTCCTGGAGATCAGTGGCTTGGAGGTCAAGGCCAGAGACTCGGGCGTCGACCACGGGCAACCGCCCAGTCATCCAGCAGAGACTCGAGAATTGCGGGGGAGGCCGTCGAGAGCCAGGCTTGGCTTTCCAGTCGAGGTGGTCCAGCGAAACGGGCTGGCAACAGGTAGTGCGCAGACCCTTCCCGGACAGCAGCGGGCTAGAGCCCGACCGAGCGGCACAGCAAAGGGCCGAGCAGCGTCGACGGGGGAGAGAGGGAGGGGGCAGAGCACACAGGGCGCAGCCGGTGTTCAGGGGCCGAGCAGCGTCGGAGAGAGGGAGAGAGAGACGTGCAGAAACCCGCAAGGCGCCGCCATTGCTACGAGGACCGCCGGGAGCGCCGTTGGCAGCAGCACAGGAGAAGCGCGCGAAACCTACAGGGCGCCGCCATTGCCACGAGAACCGCCGGGAGCGGCGTTGGCAGCAGCGGGGGAGGAAGGAAAGCGCGGGAGACGCCATTTTAAACCACACCCAAAATGCCGAAGAGTGGCAGTATCACCGCATTTGACAATGAAGTCGAAGATTGTACTACATATGTCGAACGAATAGAGGTATACTGCCAGGCAAATGAGGTGTCCGATGACAAGAAAGCGTCGGTATTCTTAAATTTAATGGGTGCAAAGACGTATGGGTTATTACGAAATCTAGTAACCCCAACGAAGCCAATGGAAAAGAGTTTTGAAGACATAGAAACGATATTACAGGAACATTTAAACCCCACACCGCTGCTGATAGCAGAAAGATTCAAGTTTCACAAACGGAACCAGCATAAGGATGAAAGCAATGCTGATTATTTAACAGAACTGCGCAAACTATTGAAACACTGCCAGTTTGGAGCGGGACTGGCGGATACCTTAAGGGACAAGTTTGTGTGTGGGCTTCAAAGTGAAGGAACCCAGAAACGGCTTTTGTCTGAAAAGGACCTTACGCTGGAAAAGGCTTTCAGCATTGCGGTATCATATGAAGCAGCAGCACGGGGCGCTGCAGAGATACAACAGAGACCGCAAGAATATGGCACAAACGAAATGTCATATAGAACAGAGAAGTGCTATCGCTGCGGCAGAACAACACACAACCAGAATGATTGCTGGTTCAAAGACAAAGTGTGCAGACAGTGTGGAAAAGTAGGACACATAGCACGAGTCTGCAGGTCGGGAAAGAAAACCAGCAATAAGAAACCTACCAAAGGAAAGTACAAGAAGGTACATAAGATGACGGAGAATAGTTCAGACGAACAAAAGAGTGATAACGACTCCGAAAGCAGGGAACTGAGTTGTCTGAAACTACATAATGTGATCACAACGGAGGATCACCGAACCATTTGGGTCACTCTCAAGATAGCAGGAGTCCAGGTAAAGATGGAATTGGACACAGGATCAGCCCTAACAGTCATAAACCGACGGAACTACGAGCGGCTATTCTCACACATACCCTTGAGAGACACAAAAATTATTTTGAAGACGTACATGATGCGCTATCAATTACTCATAAAAGACTGAGAGTTAAGAGAGTAACTAAAGGCTTTTATTAACAAAAGAATGAAGGTCTGCCTCGAGTGGTCGACCGGTCCAGAAATACAAAGGGCTGGGGAGCAGTCACCATTATACTAGGACTTGTGGGAGGAGTCAGCCGAGGCATGTCCAGGCATGTACACAGTGGAATACAAACAGTGGTTTACCACATTCACCCCTTGTTTAAAATTGAGTCCGGCGGGGTGAAGTGTATTAAAAGTTAGTGTATTGGAGTCTCTCCGGAGGTCTTGTCTGCCGCTGTGATCGGCGTGGCGACGGCAGGAGTAGTGGAGCTTCCGGCGTCGAGTCCTGCGTGGGCTGTGGCACAGGCGTGTCGTCCTCGTAGATGTCGAGCAGGTCGCGGGGCCCAGGCCTGCCGTCTGCTGGGGCTGGATATCGGATCGTGGGGGGGGTGGTAGTGAGTAGTGGGTTACTGCGGCCCCCGAGGGTGCAAGGTCTCTTATGGAGACTGTGTCCTCCCGCCCGTCCGGGTATGCAATGTAAGCATACTGGGGGTTGGCGTGGAGGAGGTCGACCCTCTCGACCAGGGGGTCCGTTTTATGGGTCCTCACGTGCCTTCTCAGTAGGACCGGCCCTGGGGACGTCAGCCATGGCGGTAGCGATGTCCCCGATGTGGACTTCCTTGGGAAGACAAACATTTTCTCATAAGGGGTGGCGTTAGTGGCAGTGCAGAGCAGTGACCGAATAGAGTGGAGCGCATCGGGGAGCACATCCTGCCAGCGGGAGGTTGGAAGGCCCCTAGACTTTAAGGCTAGCGGGGCGGCCTTCCAAACTGTCGCATTTTCTCTTTCCACCTGTCCGTTCCCCCGGGGGTTGTAACTGGTGGTCCTGCTTGTGGCAATACCCCTAGCGAGCAGGTACTGGCGGAGTTCGTCGCTCATAAACGATGAGCCCCGGTCGCTATGGATATAGCTGGGGAAACCGAACAGGGTGAAGAGGTCGTTCAGACATTTAATGACCGTGGCACTGGTCATGTCCGGGCAGGGGATGGCGAACGGGAAACGGGAGTACTCATCAATAATATTGAGGAAGTACACATTGCGGTCGGAGGAGGGGAGAGGCCCTTTAAAATCAACGCTCAGGCGCTCGAAGGGGCGAGTGGCTTTTATCAGGTGGGCCCTGTCTGGTCTATAAAAGTGCGGTTTGCACTCAGCGCAGACTTGGCAGTTCCTGGTCATGGTCCTGACCTCCTCAATAGAGTAAGGCAGGTTGCGGGCCTTGATGAAGTGGAAGAACCTGGTGACCCCCGGGTGGCAGAGGTCATTGTGGAGGGCCCGCAGTCTATCGATCTGCGCGCTGGCGCAGGTGCCACGCGATAGCGCATCCGGGGGTTCATTGAGCTTCCCGGGCCGGTACAAGATCTCGTAATTGTAGGTGGAAAGTTCGATTCTCCACCTCAAGATCTTGTCATTTTTGATTTTGCCCCTCTGCTTGTTGTTAAACATGAAAGCAACTGAACGTTGGTCAGTGAGCAGGGTAAATCGTTTTCCGGCCAGGTAGTGCCTCCAATGACGCACAGCCTCCACAATCGCCTGGGCCTCCTTCTCAACAGCGGAGTGTCTGGTCTCCGGGCCTTGGAGGGTTCGTGAAAAGAAGGCCACGGGTCTCCCCGCCTGATTGAGGGTAGCGGCCAGGGCAAAGTCGGACGCGTCGCTTTCCACCTGGAAGGGGATGGATTCGTCCACTGCGTGCATGGTGGCTTTGGCAATGTCTTCCTTGATACGGTGGAAGGCTAAGCGGGCCTCTGCCGTCAAGGGAAAAGAGGTGGACTTGATCAGCGGACGGGCCTTGTCCGCATAGTAGGGGACCCACTGGGCGTAATAGGAGAAAAACCCTAGGCACCTCTTCAGGGCCTTGAGGCAGTGGGAGTTCCATAAGGGGACGCATCCGGTCGGGGTCGGAGCCGATGACTCCGTGTTCCACAACACAGCCAAGGATGGCGAGGCGGTTTGTGCGGAATATGCACTTCTCCTTGTTATATGTCCGGTTCAGGAGTTGGGCGGTGCGGAGGAATTTTGAGAGGTTTGCGTCATGGTCCTGCAAGTCACGGCCGCAGATGGTCACATTGTCCAGATATGGGAAAGTGGCCTGCAACGCATTTTGATCTACCATTCCGGTCCATCTCCCTTTGGAAGACGGAGACCCCGTTGGTGACGCCAAAGGGAACCCTAAGGAAGTGGTAGAGGCGGCCGTTTGCCTCAAAGGCAGTATACTGGCGGTCCTCAGGGCGGATAGGGAGCTGGTGGTACGCTGATTTCAGGTCAATGGTCGAGAAGACGCGGTACTGCGCGATCTGGTTGACCATATCAGCTATGCGGGGGAGTGGGTAGGCGTCCAGCAGGGTGCAGCGATTTATCGTCTGGCTGTAGTCGATGACCAGGCGCTGCTTCTCGCCGGTCTTAACGACCACAACCTGGGCTCGCCAGGGGCTGGTGCTGCCCTCAATAATCCCTTCCTTCAGGAGCCGCTCCACTTCGGTTTTAATGAAAACCCTGTCCCCGGCACTGTATTACCTGCTCTTTGTGGCGATGGGCTTACAGTCGGGGGTGAGGTTAGCAAACAGTGGGGGGGGGGGGGGGGGTGACTCTGAGTGTGGAGAGGTTGCACCTGGTGCGCGGCGGGCAATTTGGGAGCTGCTGGCTGTGGACTGTGAGTGGGGGTAGGGGTCCACCGTACGCCATCGTAACACTTTTAAGGTGGCACTGAAAATCTAACCCCAGCAGGACGGCAGCGCAGAGGTCGGGCAGGACCAGAAGTTTAAAATGATCGTACACGGTCCCGTCTACTAAGAGTGTCACTACGCAGTAGCCGCCGATGTCCGCCGACTGGGACTCGGAGGCCATAGAAATCCGCTGGTGCGCAGGCAGGACTGGGAGAGAGCAAAGCCGCACCGTGTCGGGGTGGATGAAGCTCTCCGTGCTCCCAGAGTCAAAAAGGCACATTGTATCGTGGCCATTTACCTTAATGTCCATTGTGGAACTGGCCAGCTGGTGCGGTCTCGCTTGGTCCAGTGTAACGGATGCCAGCGTAGGGGTCGGTGTGTCGCTGCGGGTATCAGATGAGGCGGTGTTGGGGGCCTGCTGCGTTCCGGCTGTCATCCAAGATGGCGGCGTCCATGATCCCCATGTGGCTGGAGGCGTCCAAAATGGCTGCTGTACCGGTGGTTCGCATATGGCCGGGGAGGCCCAAGATGGCGGCCCGCATGGCCCACACGCGGCGCTGCTGGGGTTCGGGGTGGCTTTGGCCCTGCAGACGTTAGCGTAGTGTCCCTTCTTCCCGCAGCCCGAGCAGATCGCGTTTTTCGCTGGGCAGCGCGCTCTGGGGTGTTTTGCCTGGCCACAGAAGTAGCATTTCTGGCCTTGGGGCACTGCTGTCTGGCCTTGGGACACTGCTGCGGTAGTTGGGCCGTTGCTGGGGTGTGCCTGGGGTGGCACGGCGCTATGAGGCGGTCCTACCGTGTCCCAGGCTGTCATTCCCCGCGGCGTCCACGGTGCAGAGGAGTAGGCATCCATGCCCCGGTAGGCTGCATCCAATGATAGTGCGAGTTCAGAGGCCTTGTTGAGGTCGAGGTCACTCTGCTCCAACAGTCGCTGTCGGGTGTAATTGGATCTGTGGCCCGCTACAAAAGCGTCCCGGATAAGTTCCTCTGTGTACACGGCGGCCTTTACATCCTTACAACCACAGGCCCGGCCAAGCACAGACAGTGCCTGAAGGTATTCCACGGTCGATTCCCCAGGTTGTTGTTTACGACTCCCCAGAAGGTGCCTGGCGTACACTTCGTTCACTGGGCGCGTGTACTGGTCCTTGAGGAGCTTGATAGCGTCCGCGTACGAGGTCGCATCTTGGATGACCGAGTACACTCGGTGGTTCACTTTGGAGGTCAGGACATCCAGTTTGTCCTCGTCCGATTTGATTGCTGCGGAGGCGGTCAGGAATTTTTCGAAAAAGCCAGTGAGTAAACTTGGTGGATGAGTCCGCCTCCCGATGATCTAAGTCCAGGCATGCTGGTGTGAGGATCTTCTCCATTATAAAAATTTTGTTAATAAAATTGATGCGCTATCAATTACTCATAAAAGACTGAGAGTTAAGAGAGTAACTAAAGGCTTTCATTAACAAAAGAATGAAGGTCTGCCTCGAGTGGTCGACCGGTCCAGAAATACAAAGGGCTGGGGAGCAGTCACCTTTATACTAGGACTTGTGGGAGGAGTCAGCCGAGGCATGTCCAGGCATGTACACAGTGGAATACAAACAGTGGTTTACCACAGTACACAGGGCAAAAAGTCTACCCCAAAGGAAAAATAAGGGTGACCGTTATATATAACGGTAAGGAAACACCAAAACTAGACCTGTATGTATTGCAAGATGGAGGACCACCATTACTGGGACGTGAATGGATCTGGAAAATATAACTGGATTGGCATTCCATACAGGCACTGACTGTGGCTGACAAAAAGGATGACGACGTCACACCTGGGCGACTGTCAAAGATCCTAGCTGACGCGAAAGAAGTGTTCCAGCAAGGACTCGGAACACTAAAAGGCATGACAGCGACGATTAAAATTGAAGAAAACGCAAGCACAAAATTTTTTACGGCCACACTGGTACCTTATGCGATCCGCCCAGCCGTCGAAGCAGAGCTGGAGAGTCTGGAACGTTCAGGTGTACTGTCCAAGGTAGACTGGAGCGAGTGGGCTACACCCATCGTCCCTGTGATGAAAAAGTCGTTGAGCAGCACGCCTGGGGAACCAAGGAAGGTTCGCATCTGTGGGGATTTTAAGGTAACAGTGAACCCGGTCCGTCACACCGTACAATATCCACTTCCGCGGATTGAAGATATTTTCGCCTCACTATCTGGAGGGAAACGCTTCACTAAGATTGATCTGGCCCAGGCGTATCTGCAAATGGAGGGAGAAGAAGCATCAAAAAAATACCTCACAATCAACACCCATAAAGGTCTCTACCAATACAACCAGCTGGTATTCGGGGTAGCACCAGCTCCGGCTATTTGGCAGAGGGCAATGGAACAAGTCCTGCAAGGGATCCCAGGGACCCAGTGTTATTTGGACGACATCCTGGTCACGGGCGAAAATGAGTGTGATCACCTTGCCAACCTGGAGCAGGTGCTCACTAGATTGCAGGAATATGGGCTCCGAGCTAACCGCCCCAAATGCGAGTTTTTTAGAAAACAGATCTCGTATTCACAGAATCACAGAAACCCCACAGTGCAGATAGAGGCCATTTCGGCCCATCGAGCCTGCACCGACACATATCCCACCCGATCCCCGTAACCCCTACACCAACACATATCCCACCCTATCCCCGTAACCCCATGTATTTAATCCCCCTAACACTAAGGGTCAATTTATCATAGCCAATCAACCTAACCCACACATCTTTGGACTGTGGGAGGAAACCGGAGCACCCGGAGAAAACCCACGCAAACGCGGGGAGAATGTGCAAACTCCACACAGACAGTCACCCGAGGCCGGATTCGAACCCGGGTCCCTGTCGCTGTGAGGCAACAGTGCTAACCACTATGCCACCGTTATCGATAAAGAGGGGTTACATAAGTCCCCAGAGAAGATTGAGGCAGTAGTCAAGGCTCCAGCACCGGAAAATGTGTCACAACTGAGGTCGTTCCTCGGGCTGGTAAACTACTACCATAAGTTCTTACCAAATTTGTCTACAATACTACACCCACTGAACACCCTACTGCAAACTGGGGTGCCATGGAAGTGGAGTGACGAATGTAGACGAGCTTTCCAGAAGAGCAAAACACTAATCGCATCGAAAGAGGTATTGGCCCATTACAACCCAACATTACCAATTCGGTTGGCATGTGATGCGTCACCCTACGGCATTGGAGCGGTGCTGTCGCACAAATTCTCGGACGGTTCAGAGAGGCCAATAGCCTTTGCGTCACGATCACTAACCTCAGCCGAGCGTAATTACACCCAGATTGACAGGGAGGCCCTCAGCTTAGTGTGGGGAATGAAAAAGTTCAATCACTATCTGCACGGGCAGAAATTCACCTTGCTGACTGATCACCAGCCTCTTGTCTCCATTTTTAATCCGAAGAAGGGCGTTCCGGTGATGACTGCGCAACGACTACAAAGATGGTCACTTTTTCTAGGGGCGCACCACTATGAGATTGAATATAAGGGCACGAAACAGCATGGAAATGCTGATGGGCTATCACGCCTGCCACTGCCTATTGCGGAGGAAGCACCAGCAGTGGATCCTGTCGAAATATTCCATTCGACTATAGTGGAATACCTACCGGTAACTAACGCTTGTATCGAAAAGGAAACCCGAAATGACCCGACACTGTCTCGGGTATATGATTTGACGGTGAAGGGATGGCCAGCACATGGCGACTCACTGTTGCCAGCATTCTCGACAAGGAGAGAACAGCTGTCAGTGTGCCGGGGACCTTGATGTGTGGATCCCGAGTGGTAATTCCACCCAAGTTAAGGGATAGAGTGCTCAATGAGCTTCACGAGGGTCATCTGGGAGGGGTAAAAATGAAAAGCCTAGCCAGGGCTTATGTGTGGTGGCCGGGAATCGATAAACAAATCGAGGACCTGACCAAAAGCTGCTCAGGATGCCAGAAAGTCCAAAATGCACCACCACAGGCCCCTCTACACCCATGGGAGTGGCCCTCATCTCCATGGCAACGGGTGCATATTGATTTTGCTGGTCCATTCATGGACTCAATGTTTTTAATAGCCGTGGATGCGCATTCGAAATGGCCTGAGGTCATCAAAATGTCCTCCACCACCACGGAGAAAACTATTGCAGTCCTACGGACCATTTTTGCCAGGAATGGCTTGCCAGAACAGATTTGCTCCGACAACGGACCACAGTTTGTGTCCGAAGAGTTCTGGAGGTTCTTGAAAAAGAATGGGGTAAGGCATTACACATCCGCCCCGTATCATCCAGCCACAAATGGATTGGCTGAGAGGTTCGTACAAACCTTTAAGAAGGCAATAAAGGCTATGTACAATGACAACATTCCGCTGCAGCACAAGGTGGACAATTTCCTGTTCGACTACCGGAATGCGACACATGCAGTCACCAACCAGGCCCCGGCCATGATGTTCTTTAACCGAAGGTTAAGATCTCACCTGGATTTGCTCAGACCAAACGTACGAAGAGATGTTGAGAGTAAGCAATTCCAGCACATCCATGAGAAGCCAACAAGGAGCTTCAATGTAGGGCAACCAGTCTTGGCCCATGACTACCGAACAGAAAAATGGCAGCCAGGAACGATATTCACACGGCAGGGCCCACTAATGTACACAGTGGACGTTGGGGAGAGCATCGCGAGATGCCATGCTGACCAGATCCTAGAGTCACAGGAACAAGTCAACCCCATGCCTCGCCCATACATACCTGGTGATGAACCCGACGTACAGGTCGCATCTACCCCAGAAACAGTAGCATCAGAAGCTGATGAACCAACCGACGACAGGGGGCCAGAATCGCCTCCGCACCAAGAGCAAGACACTCGGGAAAGGCGCTATCCAGAAAGGATCAGGAAGCCTCCCCAAAGACTGAATATATAAATAGACTATTTTCAGCTAATGTTGCATGTTAAAAGTGTTAATTGTAATTAGTTTGATATTTAATTGTTAAATGAGTGTTATGGTACTGTTAATCTAAAAGGAGAGGAATTGTAATGTATATACCTTTAAGGGGGGGAACTATCTTTTACAGCTCATGTATACTGCAGTACCGGCAGTGACCACACCTGTATATAGCACTGAGTAGTAATCTGTACAGATCAGTTCCCGTGTGAGTCACGTTGAGTAAACACCTGTTATACCGTTCTCCTGCAGTCTGTGTCTTATTATACACAGACACAACAGTGACAATCTAAAATCAACAGAAAATTGCAGGGAGCGTACAGCCAAATTCCTGCTGTGCGCTCCTGATGGGCAAAGGTCCTTACCCGGAAGATGAATTTGTAAAATTACCCCTCTAAAGCCTCAGTTTAATACAATATTGCTTTATTTGACTCATCCAAAATTTCAGACAAATTACATTCATTTCAGAAACATTATATTGCTATATATCCAAGCTTGAATAGGCTGCAATGTACTGGTTAGTATTAATTATATTAAGAAATCACACTCATGTACCAACTAGTCAGAATCATGACACTGGCAGCATAAGCATGTATCTTATTATAGACACAGAACAGCATTCTGAACAGTTGATTCATCAGTATTTACATAATGCTGCTTATGAATTGAAATTTAAGTCACTTTGAAGATTTTAAAGTAGTGCTCTGCGCTCATGATTCATATGTAATCATACTCAATTTTATTTTCTTCAACAAAAAACTTTTCCTGCACCTCCCCTCAATCAATTTTCAAAGTTATTTTTAGACTTGTGTTAGTTTCCACATTTACTTGGAGGCTAGGCAAGCCATTACTAAGCTTTTGCCAATATACTGTTAAATCAGTCACTTCGAACAGCAACTTGTATTTCTATAGTGCTCCTCACATGCCAGAAGACACCTCAAAGCACCTTGGTACATTAAGCAGGAAAATAAACACTGGACACTGCAGGAGAGGGAAAAAAATGGAGTGAGTTAGGAAGGAGAAACCAAAGCTATGATCTAAAGGTGGGTTTTCAAGAGGTTTCTGAAAGCTGGGAGGAAGATGGCAAGGTAGATGAAACCAGGCAGGTTGTTTTAGGGTAGCCTGAATGAGCAAACATTGGTGGCGAGAGCATGGGATATGGAAAAGCCTAGTGTTGTGAAGACATAAGGCTAGAGATCACTAAGGTACATAAGAACATAAGAAATAAGGGTAGAACACGGCCATGAAGAGGCGAGGATAAGAATTTTGATGTTAACTTGCTGGAGGAATAGGAAGCCAGTGAAGTTTTGAGGGGATATAGTGATCAAAATGTAACGTTATGCAAGCGAGGCTACAGGCTTTAGCATTTTGGATGAGTTGAAGCTTGTGCAGTATTGAGACACGGGGGCAGCTCGGAGAGCATTAGAAAAGTCAAGCCTCAAAAGATGTACAAAACAATAATGTGGGTCAAATTCCTTCCCATTAACCTTCCCTTCACCGTGAAACTCTTTGCGTCACTGAAATGTCCTGGCTGACATTGGGAAGGGAATTCATGAGGAGAGCCCACACGCAATGAATCTGTGGTGCAATGTCTCAACAGGCTGCCACACAGTTACTGCATAAATGCATGATTAATTCATTAATGTACAATTTGGCAGCAGTGGGATTAGTTTTGGATTGCTCTTGCAAAAAACCAGCACAAATAGGATAGGCTGACTGACCAACTTCTCTACTGCAAATTTCTACAGTTCTAAATGCTTATTGCACTGGTTAGTGTTCAAGACAAGTCTTCTGCAGTTAAATTATGTGAATGCATAGTATAATAACCAATGCCACTTGTTTGTGGTTTCACAGCAATAAAAACAGTATTTGACTTAGTCAATATAAAGTCTTGGCCCTGATTATCTAGAATACGCAAGTGCTAAACAGAAAGGGAGAGGAAAGGACATGGTATATCCACTCCCTTTCAATCATGAAATATTACTAGTAAGCAATACCTTTACCATGGATGCCATTTTACTATGTTGCATTTTTTTGATGATTTAAAACTTGAATTCACACCAGAAGTGGCAAAAGTCAGAATAGTATGGCATCTGTCATTAGAAAATAGTTCTACACTTGCAATGTTGAAAGACTTTTTCCTGCAACAGTGACTTAAATGAAATTTTAGTGTTAAATACAGAATTATTTCAGATAATGTACCACTTAGAAATCATTTCCATAACCGGACATAAACAAAATCATCAGTGCCACTGTCTAGGTATTAATCAGACTGAACTATTTAACTTGTAACCAAGCCCAGTAATGTTTAGTGAATACTTTTGCAATGTTTAATTTTAATCATATGATATTAACTGTTAACATTGAGCAATAGTCTTTCAGCGTAAAAGCAAGACATCTTGTTGATATTCAGATTTAGATACACTCAGTGCCCACTGAAGCAGGATTTCAATCTAAGTATGAAGCAATTTTCTTCAGTACAAAGCAAACACATGTATGAACGTTAACAAATACCAGCAGTAGCCATAGCAATTATATCAAGGCAACAGGAAAAACACACTCACTAATAGCACAAACCATTACTGACACCATAAGTTTACTTCTGGTCATGAAGCAATGACTCTAGCTGAAAACTGCGCACATGGATATGAGGAAAATATCATGCTTGACTTTGATGTCCCCATAATCACCAAGCCTGTCAACATTCATTTTTCAGGTTCCTACATGAAGAATGGCCACTGGGTGTATTGGTGCCCGTAGAATTATAACCCCAGCATGAAAGTACCTTCAGGAAAAAAAGGGTACTTTGGAAGACAGGGACGTAGAGCTGAATGAGGTTCTAAAGATAGGGAGAGGTAAAGCTGTGGAGGGATTTTTTAACGAGGACAAGAATTTTGAAGCTTTGTGCTAAGAGGTCGGCGAGGACGGCTAACAGACATGCAGGATTTTGTACAGGATACAATGCCGGTTGCAGAGCTGTTGGTGGTTTCGACTTTATGTAAGGTGGAGTTCGGGAGTTGAGCAAGGATTGCAATAGAAAAGTCAAAAGATTTGGATGAGTTTCAGTAGCAGTGGGGGTGAGGTGGCAAAGGGATGAGATAAAAGCAGAAATGAGCAATGTTCGGGAGATGGAAGCTGATAATTGGAGATAAGTGTTTTGAATATTTTGCTTTGCCCATTGATAATTTATACAAATCAGAATACTGGTATGCAAATTCCCCTATCCCATTCAACCCGTTCCAGAAGCACAATCCATGCAAACAGCAGAGAGCAACAAGTTCCAACACTAAAGTTATACCATGAATTTAAACACTGCATTATATCAATCATTTAATTTAATTTTGTAAGTTTCTGTAACCAATTGTCATAGAATGTGAGAGGGTGATGGTGCATTTTAGAGCCACAGCTGAGCAACTGATCTTCATATTTCATCACAATTAAAACAATTTCACGACTATTCCATTTGTTGTTCAACAAAACAGATCCCACAGAATGCAATCGATGGTAGCGCTTTATGAAGAATAAATATAGAATATATTATGAAGACTCATGGGATATGACTTAGATCTATTAGTGGACTGAGTAATAACATGCAAGCGATGAAATTATGAGAGAATTGTAGGTCACCAAGTGAGGAATCAATTAAATTCTACAAGTCATCAAAATGTATTCCATTTATCCTTTTACCTAAAATTATATCTGATAAAAGGTAATTCAGTAAAGTTTATTTCTTAAATGGGTTTAGTGTATTTGTATTGGACATTCTCTTCAAACAATTGTTCAAAGAAAATAGTTCCAGTGACTAAACTGTAATGTGAAATTATTTGTATGAAATTTTTTAAAAAACTGAATGGAGTTGACATCATGAGTACTCATGAGATAGGATTTGTAACTCACGTGTGGGGTGGCCTAATAATTCACGAGCTACAAAGTCAAATGGCCAGCACACAAGTGGCACCTCGTCTTGGATTCTGTCTACAATACGAGTTAGTAACAATAAAATAAGAATGATAGAATCTAAATTGGAGTTTTAAATGGAAATGAAATTGATGCATGAATTGCAAGTTGGTCCAGTAACACCACTGTGAAATGGATCTCGTGCAAACTGTATGTCCTCAACTGCATCATCGCACATGATCCAAAAAAACATTTATGCAGGTAACATCCTCAAGTGAAGCTAAGTAGTTGTACCACATAGCGTGAGGGGCAGCACATTTTATGGGGACTCCAAAGCATTGCAGGCACTGTGCCATGAAGGATTTAGGCCACACCGTCCCACATGTTACGTGTCAAGCCTGGAACTTGCTATTGCCAATATTAGCGTATATTTAACGTATGTGACATGCCTCTGTCCACTATTTTAGTGGAAGCATTAACAGTTTTTTTCTCTCTCACACACTGTCAAGTGTGGAAATACATTGGAGGTGGTCATTGATAATGTTTTGTAACAGTAATTCTACAGTTCCACTGTTATTAGGTGAAATTGAAAGCAACATTGGATGCACAACACTTTACAAAACAAGTCACCTAGGCCTCAATTATACCAATGACATCAATATTATATATAATGCGTATGCAATAATATGCAATTTGAAATGCAACTTTAAAGAAATAACATGTGTTTACATATTATCACATCCCCAAATCACTTCACATTCATTTAATTATTTTTGAAAAGTAGTCACCATTATTGGGCAGCCAACACAGAAGCCAATTTGTGCAAGGCAAGAGTACATAAACTACACCGAGATGAATAACCAGTTAATCAGTTTTTTTGATGGTGGTAATTTGATTGTGTGCTGGCCATTTGACTTTGTAGCTCGTGAATTATTAGGCCACCCCACCCATGGGTTACAAATCCTATCGCTTGAGTACTCATGATGTCAACTCCATTCAGGTTTTTTTTTTTAAATTTCATACAAATAATTTCACATTACAGTTTAGTCACAAACTATTTTCTTTGAAAAACTGTTTGAAGAGAAAGCCGAAACACCTGGAGAACTCCCTAATCTTCTAATAATGCCATCCACCACGACAGGCTTCAGTTTAACATCTCAATCAAAAGACTTTGGTCTCTAATTTAACCCTTTCACGATAAAATTATCTTCATTTCTTCTGTTTGAACATTAGAATTTCACAACTTTGAAACACCAGCAGCAATGAAAGCGACCCTGGGTGGAGCCTGAGCGAGGATAGCGAGGAGTATAAGGAATGGGAGAGAGAGCGAGGCCCAGGCTCACCGGCAGCGGTAGCAACGAGAGCGGCCCTGGGTGGAGCTTGAGCGAGGATCATAAGGAATGGGAGAGAGAGCAAGGCCCAGACTCACCGGCAGCGGTAGCAACGAGGGGAAAAAAACACAAGGAGTGACGTCACAAGATAGCTGGTGACTGATTGGTTGGTAAAGGTCACATCATTTTTCTTTGCTATTCAGATTTGGGGCCGGTGAGTCTGTCTGCTGTCTTTTAGTCTTTAACTGAAGCGTTTGCAACCATCTTCAGCCAGAAGTGCCGAGTGGATGATCCAGATCAGCCTCCTGAGGTCCCCACCATCACAGAAGCCAGTCTTCAGCCAATTCGATTCACTCCATGTGATATCAAGAAAAGGTTGAGCGCACTGGATACAGCAAAGGCTATGGGCCCCAACAACATCCCGGCTGTCGTGCTGAAGACTTGTGCTGCAGAACTAGCCGCGCCTCTAGCCAAGCTGTTCCAGTACAGCTACAACACTGGCATCTATCCGACAATGTGGAAAACTGCCCAGGTATGTCCTGTCCACAAAAAGCAGGACAAATCCAATCCAGCCAATTACCGCCCCATCAGTCTACTCTCAATCATCAGCAAAGTGATGGAAGGTGTCGTCGACAGTGTTATCAAGCAGCACTTACTCACCAATAACCTGCTCACTGCTGCCCAGTTTGGGTTCCGCCAGGACCACTCAGCTCCAGACCTCATTACAGCCTTGCAGCCTTGGCCGAAACATGGACAAAGGAGCTGAATTCCAGAGGTGAGGCGAGAGTGACTGCCCCTGACATCAAGGCAGCATTTGACGGAGTGTGGCATCAAGGAGCTCTAGTAAAACTGAAGTTAATGGGAACTGGGGGGGGGGGGGGGGGGGGGGGGGGCGGCGGAGGGGAAGAAACGCTCCACTGGCTGGAGTCATACCTAGCACAAAGAAAGATGGTTGTGGTGGTTGGAGGTTAATCATCACAGCCCCAGGACATCGCTGCAGGAGTTCCTCAGGGCGGTGTCCCAGGTCCAATCATCTTCAGCTGCTTCATCAATGACCTTCCCTCCAAGGTCAGAAATGGGGATGTTCGCTGATGACTGCACAGAGTTCAGTGCCATTCGCAACTCCTCAGATAATGAAGCAGTTCATGCCCGCATGCAACAAAACCTGGACGAAATTCAGACTTGGGCTGATAAGTGGCAGGTAACATTCATGACACACAAGTGCCAGGCAATGACTATCTCCAAAAAGCGAGAGTCTAACCACCGCCCCTTGACATTCAACAGCATTACCATCGCCAAATCCCCCACCAACAACATTCTGGGGGTCACCATTGACCAGAAACTTAACTGGACCAGCCACATAAATAATGTGGCAACAAGAGCAGGTCAGAGGCTAGGTATTCTGCGGTGAGTGTCTCACCTCCCGACTCCCGAAAGCCTTTCCACCATCTACAAGGCACAAGTAAGGAGTGTGATGGAATACTCTCCACTTGCCTGGATGAGTGCAGCTCCAACAACACTCAAGAAGCTCGACGCCATCCAGGACAAAGCTTGATTGGCACCCCATCCACCACCTTAAACAGTCACTCCCTTCACCATCGGCGTACCGTGGCTGCAGTGTGCACCATCTAAAAGATGCACTGCAGCAACTCAACAAGACTTCTTCGGCAGCACCTCCCAAACCCGCGACCTCTACCACCTAGAAGGACAAGGGCAGCAGGCGCATGGGAACACCACCAGCTCCAAGTTCCCCTCCAAGTCACACACCATCCTGACTTGCAAGTACATCGCCGTTCCTTCATCGTCGCTGGGTCAAAATCCTGGAACTCCCTCCCTAACTGTGAGAGTACCTTCACCGCACGGACTGTAGCGATTCAAGGCGGCAGCTCACCACCACCTTCTCAAGGGCAATTAGGGATGGGCAATAAATGCTGGCTGTGCCAGCGACACCCTGATCCCATGAACGAATAAAAAAGAGTCGGGATGGTGTGTAACTTAGGGGGAAACTTGGAGGTGATGGTGTTCACATGCACCCGCTGCCCTTGTCCTTCAAGGTGGTGGAGGAGATGGGTTTGGGAGGTGCTGTTGAAGAATCCTTGGGGAGGTGCTGCAGTGCATCCTGTAGATAGTACACACTGCAGCCACGGTGTGCACGGTGGGGGAGGGAGTAGATGTTTAAGGTGGTGGATGGGCTGCCGATCAAGCGGAATGTTTAGTCCTGATTGGTGTAGAGATTATTGACTGTTGTTGCAGCTGCATCCATCCAGGCAATTGGAGAGTATTCCACCACAACCCTGTCTTGTGCATGTAGTGGAGAAATAGATATGGGTGCTGTTAGCACATATATGCCTGCAGAAAGCATGTAGATGAGGAACAGGAGGGAGCCATAGGTAAATTGGGTGACTTCGGAGGTGACGGTGGGAGGAGACCAGAAGAAAAAGAAAAGACATTGCTAGGGACATGCTGGCTGAGTTAGAAAAGGTAGTAGTGGAACCATGTGAGGGGAGCACTGGTGAGGTACCACCAACGCTGCCTCCGCAAGATCTTGCAAATCCATTAGCAGGATAGGCGCACCAACATCAGTGTCCTCGCTCAGGCCAACATCCTCAGCATTGAAGCTTTGACCATGCTCGATCAGCTCCGATGGACGCATCACATCATCCGCATGTCCGATACGAGACTCCCAAAACAAGCGCTCTACTCGGAGCTCCGACACGGCAAGATAGCCCCAGGTGGGCAGAGGAAACACTTCAAGGACATCCTCAAAGCCTCTTTCAAAAAGTGTTACATCCCTACCGACACCTGGGAATCCCTGGCCTAAGACCGCACAAAGTGGAGGAGAAGCATCCGGGAAGGCGCCGAATACTTCGAGCCTCTTCACCGAGAGCAAGCGAAAGCCAAGCGCAAGCTCTACAGAGAACCGGCATGAACTCGATGGGCAGAATGGCCTCCTGTGTCATTATGACTATGACTATGACCTCAAACGCCTTTCACAACTTCAGAACATCCCAAAGCACTTCACAATCAATGACGTGTAGTCATTGCTGTAATGTTTGGAAACTCAGCAGCCAATTTGCACACAGCAAGGTCCCACAAACAGCAATGAGATGATTGACCAATTAAGTTGTTTTAGTGATGTCGGCTGGAGATAAATATTGGCCAAGACACTGGGTGAACTCTCCTTCTCTTCTTCGAGTAGTGCCACAGAAAATTTTACGTCCACAACCTCTCATTCGAAGAAGGGCACCTCCGACAGTACACCACTCCCTCAGCACTACACTGAAGTGTCAGCCAAGGTTATGTGGTCGAGTCTCTGGAGTGGGGCTTGAACCCACGACCTCTAACTCAGAGATGAGAGTGCTACCACAGAGCAAAGGCTGACACAAGGAATGTATTCTAGCAGTAACTTTCCAGATTGACTTATAGGTTTATTTTCCATCGACACTTCCAGAGAAAGCGCCACCATCATCAATATAAACAGAAATGGTTTTGTCATCGAATGTGCCTTCCAGTGCCTCAGCCTTCCTGTGCATGCCAGTGAAGCAATTTTGTGCACATCAGACTGAATGTACGCACTTCCCTCAGGCACTAGGAGTCGTATTATAGCCAGATGCATAGCCACGAATGGCAACCGTAATCGTTTTTCCAGCTGCTAAGAAATCCACCCACAACTAGAACAACTTGCATTTATATAGCGCTTTTAACATAGGAACAGGGGTAGCCATTTGACCCCTCGAGCCTGTTCCGCCATTCAATGAGATCATGGCTGATCTGTGACCTAACTCCATCTGTGCCTTTGCCTCAAATCCCTCAATACCTTTGGTTAACAAAAATCTATCAATCTCAAATTTAAAATGAATAATTGATCTAGCATCAATTACTGTTTACGGAAGAGTTTTCCAAACTTCTACCACCCTTTGTGTTTCCCAATTTCAATCCTGAAAAGTCTAGCTCTAATTTTTAGACTATGCCCCCTACTCCTAGACTCCCCAACCAGCGGAATTAGTTTCTCTCTATCTACCCTATTTGTTCCCCTTAATATCTTGAAAACTTCAATCAAATCACCCCTTAAGCTTCTAAATTCCAGGGAATACAACCTTAATTTTGTGTAATCGCTCCTCATAATTTAACCCCTGGAGTCCAGGTATCATGCTGATAACCTAAGCTGTGCTGCACTCCCTCCAAGGCCAATATATCCTTCCTAAGGTGTGGTGCCCAGAACTGCTCACAGCACTCCAGGTGTGGTCTAACCAGGATTTTGTACAGCTGCAGCATGACTTCCACCCCCTTGTATTCTAGTCATCTAGATAAAAAGGCCAGCATCCCATTAGCCTTTTTTGATTATTTTCTGTACCTGTTCATGACATTTTAATGATCTATGTACCTGAACCCCCAAGTCTCTTTGGATCTCCACTGTTTTTAGCTTTACACCATTTAGAAAGTACCCTGTTCTATCCTTTTAGGTCCAAAGTGGATGACCTCACATTTGCCGATATTGAAATCCATTTGCCACAGTTTTGCCCATTCACTTAATCTATCAATATCTCTTTGTAATTTTATGCTTTCATTTATACTGCCTACAATGCCGCCTATCTTTGTGTCACTGGCCAATTTGGCTTTCTATCCCATCACCCAAGTCGTTAATAAATACAATGAATAGTTGAGGCCGCAACAAAGATCCCTGCGCGACACTACTAGTCACATCTTGCCAATTAAGAGTACCTGCCTATTATCCCTACTCTCTGTCTCCTGCCGCTCAGGCAATTTCCTAACCAGGTCAATAATTTGCCTTCAATTCCATGGGCTTCAATCTTAGTTAACAGTCTCTTATGAAGGACTTTATCAAATGCCTTCTGGAAATCCATATAAATAACATCCATAGACATTCCCCTGCCCACTACTTTAATCACCGCTTCAAAAAATTCAATCAGGTTCGTCAGGCATGATCTACAGGCATTATCTCTCTAATCAACTGAAAATTTTCAAGGTGTTCAGTCACCCTATCCTTAACTAATTGATGGTGAGGTAATGCTCAGTGTCGTCAGCGCACATGTGGAGCCCGACGTCGTGTTTTCGGATGACGTCACCAAGAGGTAGCATGTAGATAAGAAATAGGAGGGGACCAAGGATAAATCCTTGGGGGACTCCAGAGGTAATGGTTTGGGAGCAAGAGGAGAAGCCATTGCAGGTGATTCTCTGGCTACGACTGGATAGATAAGAATGCAACCAGGCGAGGGCAGTCCCGCCCAGCTGGACAAATAAAAATAGGGCAGATTTTACAACACCCAGGAATCCAAGTCACTAGAACAGAACTGCTTGCAAAAGTAGTGCAATATAAGGGCATCATGAAAGCAGCCTTGATCTCCTACCTGGTGTGTGACATCATCTACAGCCTGTATGAACTGCTCAAGCTCCCGGTCCATAGATACATAGTCTAGCATCAGCTTTTCCATGTTGCTTACTTCTTCTGCACCACCTAGAAAACAAAACGCATCAATAAATTATGGCTGCATTAGCTAGTAATTAACCTCTAGCTGTTTTGACCTTTGAAGCTTTAAGTGTATTAAATGTTTGCAATTTAAGTGCATCTGGAGGTTGAGGAAGCAAGAACTCAGCTCTGAAAGCACAATCACTGTCTGTTGAACAGCAATTTGGGATGATAAAGCTGTGAACCCAAGCTTCTTTACACAAAGGGTGATTAGAACATGAAATACTTTGCCACAAACCATTGTTGAATCATAGTCCATAAATGATTTCAGAAGGAAATTGGACAATTGCTTGAGAAAGAGGAATATTAAAAGGTATGAGGAGTGAGCAGGAGAATGGAATTGGGCCAAGTAGCTCATGTGGAAAAAAATACCAGTGCCGACTTGATGGGCTGAATAGCTGTTCCTGTGCTACAATATTCCACAATTCTATTTGAGCATTCAACCCAAGAAGCTCTAACAAAGTTTTACATCAGACCAATATACTGCAACTGTCAAATACCACATGACAAATGTGAAATGAACTGCAAAAACTCAGGGCTTTTAATTACATTTTCTATTTAATAAAATAAGTACAGTATTCTTTTTCATTAAACATTAAAGGATCCACATGACAGACTGGTCAGAAAAGTAAAAGCCCATGGGATCCAAGGGAAAGTGACAAGTTGGATCCAAAACTGTCTCAGTGGCAGGAAACAAAGGGTAATGGTCGACGGATGGAAAGCTGTTTCAAGTGGAGTTCCGCAGGGCTCAGTACTAGGTCCTTTGCTTTTGTGGTATACATCAATGATTTAGACCTCAATGTAGGGGGCATGATTAAGAATTTTGCAGATGATACAAAAATTGGTCGTGTGATTGATAGTGAGGAAGAAAGCTGTAGGCCTAGAAATTCAGTGGGTAGCGCCTTAAGAGGGCGCTAAGTGGGTCGGAAGCCACTGGCCACGCCTCCCGCTAAATTTAGCGGGACGCTAATGGTGGCGCTAGCCGTTAATGCTGCGCCGCTACCGATGACGTCATCGGTGTGCGCAGCGCCCCGCTGACGTCCCGATCGCGATATTTAGATGCGCCCCCCTGATTTAACACCAGATGCTATGTGCGACCGGTTCAGGGGGGCCTACCTGCGGCGGTAGAGGCGCTAATTAAAGGAGGCGCGGGGCGGCCATTTTTGTTGCTGGCCGCCTGCCAGCACCTCTCCGCGCTGCCGTCCCCGGCCTCCCGAGCACCCCCCCCCCACCCCCCGCGGAGTGCCAACTGCGTTCCAAGAGCCCGGCACTTCTCCTCGGTGCCGGGCTCTTTTGCCGGCACTCGCGATCCTCGGGGGCCCAGCTGGGCCCCAGATCGCACTGTACAAGGCCCCTCCCCTTTAAGAAGGGAAGGAAGGCCTGCAGTACCGCAGCGCGACGTGCCGCAGCATCTGGCGCTGCGGCACGTTGCGCTACGATATTCAGTTGCAGCGCCCCAAGAGGGATGCGGGGCGCCTCCAGTAGCGCTGCACTTCCCTTTGGGGCGCTCCAACTGAATTTCCAGCGGGCAGCTGCGACTGCTTCCGGGGCGCTACTTTTAGCGCCCTGGCGAGGCTGGCGCCCCAACGGGGCTATAGTCAATTTCTAGGCCGTAGACTGCAGGAAGGTATCAGTGGACTGGTCAGGTGGGCAAAAAAGTGGCAAATGGAATTCAATCCGGAGAAGTGGGAGGTAATGCATTTGGGGAGGGCTAACAAGGCAAGGGAATACACATTAAATGGTAGGATACTGTGATGTGTAGGGGAACAGAGACCCCTTGGAGTGCATGTCCACAGATCCCTGAAGGTAGCAGGACAGGACAGGTTAAGGCAGCATAAGGGATACTTTACTTTATTAGATCAATTGTTAATTTTAAATCAGAGATTGATAGCTTTCTGTTAACCAAAGGTATTAAGGGATATGGGCCAAAGGTGGGTATATGGAATTAGGTTGCAGATCAGCCATGATCTCACTGAATGGCAGAACAGGCTCGAGGGGCTGAATGGCCTACTCCTGTTCCTATGGTCCCATTTGCCGAGGCATAGAATATAAGAGCAGGGAGGTTATGCTTGAACTGTATAAAACACTAGTTAGGCTACAGCTAGAGTACTGTGTACAGTTCTGGTCACCACATTACAGGAAAGTTATGATTGCACTGGAGAGGGTACAGAGGAGATTTACAAAGATGATGCCAGGACTGGAGAATTTTAGCTATGAAGAAAGATTGGATAGGCTGGGGTTGTTTTCTTTGGAACAGAGGAGACAGAGGGGAGACTTGATTGAGGTGTGTAAAATTATATGGGGCCAATATAGAGTGGATAGGAAGGACCTATTTCCCTTAGCAGAGAGGTCAATAACCAGGGGGCATAGATTTAAAGTAGTTGGTAGAAGGATTAGAGGGGAGTTGAGGAGAAATGTTTTCACCCAGAGGGTGGTGGGGGTCTGGAACTCTCTGCCTGAAAGGGTGGTAGAGACAGAAATGCTCATCACATTTAAAAAGTACTTGGATATGCACTTGAAGTGCCGTAACCTACAGGGCTACGGACCAAGAGCTAGAAAGTGGGATGAGGCTGGATAGCTCTTTTTCAGCCGGCACAGACACGATGGGTCGAATGGCCTCCTTCTGTGCCGTAAAGTTCTGTGATTTTATGATCTTCTAAGCCATTGCTCGAGGCAATGTGTCTGTGGTCTAGAGCACGGTTTGTGATGTTGGGTGCAAATCTGGTCTGTCCCCTTAAGACTACTGCTCAAGAAATCCAGGCAGCTGTAGATGCTTGTAAATTGTAGCGGAGGTCAGCAAATTGCTTGTAAATTTCTTACTCCACTTAACAACCTTTGCACATTAGCATCTCATAGCTAATGATGTTTAACGGAGGTGTGGTTATTACTTATTGAAAACTTTTTAAGCATGGTTTTTTTTCCCCTTATTGGGGTATTTAAACAGTATTTTGTGATCAAATTCCACAACCCTAAACTGTGAAAGTCATAAATGAGTTGTCTTGATTATTAATAAATATTCCTTTACCAATGTAGTTAATTCTCATCTCTTGCCTTTTGTAAAGCCCAGGATACACAGGAAGATGGTGTTCAAGATATACCAGGTTGGAGGTAATTAGCATTTAACAGCAACTGAACTTAAAATGAGCAAGAAAGCCAATCACAATACTGTGTTCTTCTGACTCAAAGCCTGAAACTTAAATTACATTTTCCAATTAGCACCATTTGCTCATCCAACAATTAAACTCTGATTTATCTGAAACTGTTTATTTAACAATAATTAGACTTTATGGCCTTAAAAAGGGCATAACTCCACCTTTGCACCAGAATTAAAGGAATTGGCACGTTAATTACAGTACATAGAAATTACAATATGGAAACAGGCCATTCAGCCCAACCAGTCCGCGCTGGTGTTTACCCTCCACACGAGCAGTCTCCTAATCCCATGTACACGCCCTGTTCTCATATCCCTTTATTCCCCTTTCCTCCAACCACATATCTACTCTATACTTAAATAGTCTCTGCTTCAATCACTAACTCCAGTAGTGCATTCCACAACCTCTCAGCCCCGTGTAAATAACATTTTCTCCTGCTCTCTGTCCTAATTCTCGTACATTTAATCTTGAATCTAGGTCTCCTTGTGAATCTAAACAGACATGTGTATTACATCCTCAATTTGCTCATATCAACAGGCTGGAGAAGATTAAATATCAACAGGCTGGAGAAGATTAAATGTCACACTGTAGCGTATTCGTGTTCACCTAGGTAGGTATTGGACGAATGCCTACTAAATAATCGAGTTCGACTTCAGGAGAAACAATCAAGAAGTTCGTTAATGCAGGAACAGATGAAATACAGCAGGTAAGAGAGATGGATGCAGGAGAACCGTGGAGTAGGTCTTTCCCCAGCGGGACGCCACGAGGACTGAGTCCGCAGTTCTGTGGATTGCGTGATGACGTCAGCACGCTCGGCCGTGTTTTCCCGTGCTTAGGTGGTCACGTGACCTGTGTCGTGATGTCAACGCGTTTGCCCGCGCTTGGGCGGTCACGTGACCCGCGTCGATACGTCGGCGCGTTTACCCGGCAACTGTGGCTGGCCGTTGCAGCCGAAGTCGCGAGAGCAGGAGGCCAAACCGGGCCGGCGGCCATCGCGGGCGCGGGAGGCCAAACTAGGCCGGCGGCCACCGCAGGAGCGGAATGCCAGACTGGGCCGGCGGCCGACGCGTTTAGGTGAGTCACGTGATGCGTGACGTGACGTCAGTGCGTTAGGTCGCGTTCTTAAAGGGGAAACGGCCCAAACAGGTAAGTTATATACATACATAATAATTCTCTTTAACTTTACTATGTAACATAAGTAAGGGACACCCGGTGGTACCGCCACAACACATGGAATTTAATAGGGTGCACAAAACACAGCATCCAGCTTAAAGGGGAAAAAGCTGCTTTCAATTAACACTAAAAACACGATGATTAAAAGAACCACATGTAACAGTAGATGCTGTGGTTGTCCAACACGAGTGCCCTCTGGTGGAGTTAAGCACATCAGCCTGTGATCCAACCCATGAAAGGATTCAATTCTCCTCCTCCACGAGTTACAAAAGCTCTTCTATCAGCAATAAAGCCGCTTAAATGAGCTGCAGCCCTTTATGTACTATTCAAATATGCATGTCATTTTCTTTGTGTTATGAGCATACACTTCAAAAAAGTGCGTAGATAGGTGACCAAGTAAGTCTGCAGATTTATTATGCACTAGCTGGAGTGCCCAGCGGTGCCGAGGCTTTTTTGAGGGCATGTTGTTGTTGGAAGAGAGCGCGCGCTGCGGCTGCGCGCGACCGGGGGGGGGAAAGAGGGGGGCTACCCTCTCCCCCCCGCTCCACCCCCCCCTCCTATCTCTCCCCCCCCTCCCACCTCTCCCCCCCTCCACCCCCCCTCCCACCTCTCCCCCCCTCCACCCCCCCTCCCACCTCTCCCCCCCTCCACCCCCCCTCCTACCTCTCCCCCCCCTCCCCCTCCCTCCCCCTACCTCTCTTCCCCCCTCCCCCTCCCACTCCCCCCTACCCCTCCCCCTCCCTCCTACCCCTCCCCCTCCCTCCTACCCCTACCCCTCCCCCTCCCTCCTACCCCTCCCCCTCCCTCCCCTCCCTCCCTCCTACCCCTCCCCCTCCCTCTCCCTCTCCCTCCCTCTCCCCCCCCCCTACCCCTCCCCCTCCCCCCCCACCTCTCCCCCTCCCCCTCCCCCCCCACCTCTCCCCCTCCCTCTCCCCCCCCTCCCTCTCCCCCTCCCTCTCCCCCCCCTCCCTCTCCCCCTCCCTCTCCCCCCCCCTCCCTCTCCCCCTCCCTCTCCCCCTCCCTCTCCCCCCCCTCCCTCTCCCCCTCCACCCCCCTCCTACCTCTCCCCCCCTCCCCCTCCCTCCCCCTACCTCTCTCCCCCCTCCCCCTCCCACTCCCCCCTCCCTCCTACCCCTCCCCCTCCCTCCCTCTCCCCCCTCCCCCCTCCCCCCCCTACCCCTCCCCCCCCTACCTCTCCCCCTCCCTCTCCCCCCCTCCCTCTCCCCCTCCCTCCCTCTCCCTCTCCCCCTACCTACCTCTCCCCCTCCCTCTCCTCCCCCTCCCCTCTCCCCCCCCTCTCCCCCCCACCTCTACCCCCCTACCTCTTGCCCCTCCCTCTCCCCCTCCACCTCTCCCCCTCCACCTCTCCCCCCCCACCCTCTCCCCCCCACCTCTCCCTCTCCCCCTCCCCCCCTCTCTCCCTCCTCTCCCCCCCCTCCCACCTCTCCCCCCCCTCCTACCTCTCCCCCCTCTCCCCACCTCCCCCCTCTCCCCACCTCCCCCCCTCTCCCCCTCCTACCTCTCCCCCCACCCTCCTACCTCTTCCCCCTCCCTTCTTCCCTCCTCCCCCCCCTCTTCCCCCCCCCTCCCCCTTTCTTCCCTCCCTCTTCCCCCCCTTTCTTCCCCCCCTCTTCCCCCCTCCTTCTTCCCCCCTCCCCCTCCTACCTCTCCCCCCTCCCACCTCTTCCCCCCCCTCACCTCTTCTCTTCCCCCCCACCTCCACCTCTTTCCCACCTCCCCCTTCTTCCCCCTCCCCCTCCCCTCTCCCCCCCCCTCCCCTCTCTCCCCCCCCACCCCTCTCTCTCCCCCTCCCACCTCTTTCCCCTCTCCCCTCTTCCCCCCCTTCCCCTCCTCCTCCCCCCTCCCTCCTCCCCCCCTCCTCCCCTCCCTCCTCCTCCCCCTCCCCACCTCCCTCCCCCCCTCTTCCCCCCCCTCCCCACCTCTTTCCCCCCCTCCCCCCCTCCCCACCTCTCTCCCCCCCTCCTCCCCACCTCTTTTCCCCCCCCTCCTCCCCACCCCCCTCCTCCCCACCCCCCTCCTCCCCACCTCTTTTGCCCCCCCCTCCCCACCTCTTTCCCCCCCCCCTCCCCACCTCTTTCCCCCCCCCCTCCCCACCTCTTTCCCCCCCCCCTCCCCACCTCTTTCCCTTCCCCCCCCCCCCCTCCCCGCCCGAGCCGGCTTCAAGACCGCCGAGCGGGGGAGAGAGACGCCGCATCTGACCTGCTGGCTTCCCGCGCTCTGTACGTTGCCTGCTGCGCGCGCACCCTGTGCCTATCCAGTGTCCCTCGCGGCCGACGCCGTTGCCCCGGGTAACGTGACGGGGGAGACGGGGGGGGGGGGGGGGGGGGGAGGAGGAGCTTACCACAAGCCATGGGACAATTACCTAGCTCGGGCGTGGCTGGGCAGGAGAGGCCCAGGCTTTGAGGCCTAGGCTTTGAGGCCTTAGAAAAACGGGGAAAGGTAGGAAAAAGAATCATCAGGTTAGAGAAAATATTTACAAATGAATTAACTTTTTTTTTTTTAAACAATTTAATAAAAGCAATTTTTTTTTGCTGGAAATGTAGATTTGAAAAGAAACACGCAGAAAGCGGGAAAAAGAAATGAACAGTTTGGAATCAAGATGGCGGCCGCTCACCTCGGTTCAGAACGATAAGGCCCGCTCACACACACACCGATTGGTCGACCGTCATGTCACCGAAGCGTAGGATTGGTCAATCGTCCTGTTGCTCGACTCTAGGAGGGCCCGCACGCGTGACGAACCCGCCCCCGCCACGCAGCGATTGGTCGACCGTCGGGTCGCTCGACCGTACGATTGGTCGACCTTAATGTCACTCTATGCTAATGAGCGGATAATGAGCAGAATTTTGAACGTTTTTTGGATACCGCGGGCGCAATTTTTGTCTCGCTGAAACGTAATACGCTTATGACCGTTCTGGAATCGTAAGCTTTCTTTTGATGTAACGCACGTGTAGGTACGCTCTATAACTTTAGAGTGTATAGCCGGACAGACAGACGGAAGGACAGACAGACAGATCGATCCATATATATACTAGCTGGAGTGCCCGGCGGTGCCGAGGCTTTTTCGAGGGCATGTTGTTGGTGGAAGAGAGAGAGAGAGAGAGAGAGAGAGAGAGCGCGTCTGGGGGGGGGGGGGGGGAAAGAGAGAGAGCGACGGGGGGGGGGGGAAGAGGAGAGAGAGCGAGCGACTGGGGGGGGGGGGAAAGAGAGAGAGAGAGCGACGGGGGGGGAGAAAGAGAGAGAGAGAGAGAGAGCGACTGGGGGGGGGGGGGGAGAAGAGAGAAAGAGCGACTGGGCGGAAGAGAGCGACTGGGGGGGCGGGGGGGAAAGAGAGAGCGCGACTGTGGGGGGGAAGAGAGAGAGCGATACCCAAAAAAAGCTTTCTTTGATATATTAGGAAGATAAGTAATGGTGATATTAACCTGACTGCAATTAACTTCTGGTATCTCAAAAGATTTAAGGTATAGCCTTCCTTAAAAATAAATTTATATTGTAGTGTAAATACTAAAATTAAACACCACAAAATTAAGGTTATTGACTTCAGATGTGCTCCTTCCCTGTCAAACATCATCTGTTGAGTGGATAAAGTGGAATTCGGCAGTGTCTGAAGTCAGAACTAAGTAATCATTGATCCAGAGCTACAACTTACTGAGCACCGCATTTACCAGCTGGCACCTGCAATGAGGACTGAGGAGATTGTAACGGATTAGATCTTTTGGAATGAGGAATGGTCCAAGATATAATGCAAAATAAAAAAGGGCAACTCCAACTGAAAATTAAATTCGTCATGGGTCAAACTGGTGCAAGCCTCTGGCATCTTGCTGTAACTGGGTGTCAGATAGTCTTACTGTTTGTACCTCTACTTGGGCAACTTTTCAAAGCTAATCACATCTTAATGCTTCAATACCTGCCAACCACGATGTAGAGGAACTTATACAGGTTTTAGAAATGTATTTGGAACTACTATATCTGTCTTTATATATTTTCAAAGTTGTGAAATATTAGTAAATGCCTGGATCAAATTTAAATTCCACTTTGTTAAGGCACTGTTATTTAATGTGGTTGGCATGTTTTAATAAAAATGGCAAGTCCAGCCATTTGTACACGTTTTATAAAAGGTTTGAATGGGAATGTGAAATCAAGAAAGCGTTTTAACATTTTGTATCCACTATCAGCATCAAGGAATGCAAGACCAGGAATATTGTGGGTTAGAGACAGAATAAAGTTCCCTTTAATACCATAAAATACAGTGCTTTAGCCCACAGCAACATTTGTTTCTTACTACAAAAAGCAACTAAGCATGGAGCTATTTTAGTACATATTGCTTCATTTTGTGTGGAAACACATAAATAACCTCAGCCACAGTGGCATCACAAGTACTGGACTGCCAAATATTTTGTAGCATAGAGATATACACAGAGGAAAATCTAAGCAAGTCAGAATCCTGATGAAAGTGGACAGACCTAGAAGAACACCCACTACTGTCCCAGGATAACACTCCTTTTTCTCAAACCAGTTTGCTTGAAGTCTCTGAGATTGTCAAACGATGCTCAATTATGTGTAGGTTTATCCCATGAACTTTTAATCACTTGTAATTTAATTGAAAGTGCTCAATTTTATGAAGTACTTTTTCCACGATCAGAGAAACAAAAGTTTTGTCCCATTAGCCTAGGATGGATTTCAACTCGGGTACCAGAGGCAACAGACCTATGTGTCGACACATTCGCCACCCTTTTCATATAATTTCCCTCTTCGAAATAATGATGTGCAACAGGTTTTTATTCACAGTAACTAGCATGAAAATATGCCGCTTTCAAAGTGAGTTATTTGGCAGTTCTCCACCAATTTGACATTTAAATATTTAGCAGGAAACCATAGCTTTTCAGTTGGCTTAACATTGAAATATTTGAAATTTAACAGCCTCATCTTTGATGTTACATTTACTATTTTAAAATATTCCATAAAAAGTCTATTACTCTTCTGTTTCAATACTTTCACAACTTTTTTGCTGCTTAAATGTGAAACATCATCTGCTGATGGCAAAGATTTCAAGCTGTGTAACTTGAGTCAGGCTCCTAACTAATGCACGTTATCCTTTTAAAAGTACTCGTTGATCAGCTCATCGGTTTTTCCACTGAAATTGGAGGATTACCAAGGATAAAAGGCCACAGCTTCTACACCTATTTTCCTCAAGATTCTGATTTAGCAAAACCAGCACTGTAGTGAGGCTGCTGTAGCAGAGGTTATTTATGCATTACTTCTGCACAGATGCACAAATCTGCACTAAAGATAGCTTCATACCAGTTAACTGTGTTCAGCTGCTTTTAATAGTAAGAAACAAGCAAATCTCTGTTTGCTTAACTTGTGTTGCACAATCATGTGCCATCCCTCAAGTCCCCGTAGCAAAGCAGCAAGCAACTCAGCAAATACCATGCTTCCTCTTAAGGTTTCCCCTTCATTGCAGACTTGCGTACCCACTCGAGGGAAGAGAATCTTTGCATCAACACAATAATTCAAGATGTTTATCCAATATGGCACTCAATTAATTCCAGACTATCAACCATAGGCACAAATTTATCACAAATTATGAATGCAGACAGGCTGGCGCTGCTTTGTTGCCCAAGTACATCCATAGAAAAACTATTCAACAACCCTTATTGTACCTCTGAGGAGGTATACAAGTTAATACGTTTCATTCCAGATAGTTTATGAAAAATATTTATACTAGGCACTTTTAATGAATATCTCTTCCAATTTAAGACTCGTGTTTACTGTTCAATTAGCCAAAGAATTTTTGTTTACACACAGTCATTTTATATTGCAACATAAGTGTACCATAAGGAGCAATGCATCACAATCTACAGCAAAATACGTCTATTTTTCATAATTTTTTAAGATTATTGCAACTTATAGCCACTGACAAATTCTAAGTTATATGAAGGCTCTGTTCAGCTACATTTTTGCGTTTTTAAGCAAGATGTACAACTTGGGTTCAGCGTCAATGATCACTTTCATCAGTGAACCTCAAGAACCCTATGAATCAAAGTGTGCCCTTAACGGCCCAGTATTGAAGTAGATGTAGCAAGACCTCAGAATCGAACATAAAACTCTCCCCAGTATATTCTGGTTTACTGGACACATGACCTCTTGGACCAAGACCCAGGCTATAAATCAACAGATAATTGTTTTTAATTAAACAGGTAAATAGACATTTCTCAGCACAAAAATAGTACATGTTCAAAATTTTACAAACTTTACTATTCTCCTGAAAATATTAAAACAAATAAACTTCTTCGGAGCTATGTCTAAACATAAAATTGTTGCTTGATACATGATTTCTGACTTATGTGGTAAAACACTACCAAAAAGTCACAAACGTAGTTCAGTGTCTCTGCGGGCCTCAGACTGACTACTGACCAAGTCAGCTAGAAATATTCTAATTACAATATGTGGAAGATATATCGGAACAAAGTCCATTAAAAAAGGAACCTCACGTCACAAAAACAGAAAATGCTGGCAACATACAACAGGTCGCTCAGCATCTTTGGAGAAAAGTTAGCTTTTAGCCCATGATCAGTTCTGATGAAGGGCTGCATACCTCAATCATATCATAAAAGCACAGAAGGAGGCCATTCGGCCCATCGTGCCTGTGCCGGCTCGTTCAAAAAATTATCCAATTAGTCCCATTCCCCTGTCATTTCCCTATAGCCCACAACACAGGCGATGATGCTAGGGCCAGGTCTGGATCTCCTGTGGGTCAGAATATTTTGAATTGAATAGCTTGGTCATTTAAATCTATTAACATGATCAAGCCACTTAACTTCATAGCAGTAACTTGTAGCCCCATTATCGATGGCAGTCAGCAACAGGAAAAAAGCCAGTAATACAATACCTCAAGTAAAACTGCTTTATTAATCACAGAAATGTTAACCTATCTTTCATTCTCAGATGCTGATTGATCTATTATGCGTTTCCCCTTTCTGTTTTCATTTCAGATTTCTAGCATTCAATAATATAAACAGAAAATGCTGGAAATACTCAGCAGGTCAGGCAACATCTCTGGAGAGAAAAACAGAGTTAACGTTTCAGGTCTGTGACCTTTCATCAGAACTGGAAAATGTGGTTTTAAGCAAGTACAGAGGCAGGGAAAGCGGGTAGGGAGAACAAAAGGGAAGGGCTGTGATAGGGTGGAAAGCAGGAGTGATGTCATGAACAGCAGAATCATTACCAGCACCTGCTGTCTGGAAAAAAAATGGGGGCAGAGGTTATGATCTGAAATTGTTGACCTCGATGTTGCCTAATCAAAAGATGAGGTGTTGTTCCTTCAGCATCCGTTGAATTTCATTGGAAGAGTGTAGGAGGCCGAGGACAGAGAGATCAAAATGGGAGTCGGACGGAGAATTAAAGTGACAAGTGACCGAAGGCTCAGCGTCACGTTTGCAGATTGAACAGAGGTGTTCAGCAAAGCGATCATCCGATCTGCTTTTGGTCTCGCCAATGTAGAGGAAACGGCATCGTAAGCAACGAATACTAAACTGAAAGTACAACAAGTAAATCGCAGTTCCACCTAGAAGGAATGTTTGGGGTCCTGGACGGTAGGAAGGAAGGAGATAAAAGGGCAGGTGTCGCACCTCCTGTGCTTGCATGGGAAGAGCCGTGGGAAGGGGAGGGAGCGTTGAAGGTGATGGAAGAGTGGACCAGGCTGTCGCAAAGGGAACAGTCCCTTCGGAATGCTGAAAGTGGAGGGGAGGGGAAGATGTGTTTGGTAACAGAAAATGCTGGAAATACACAGCAGTATTCTAGCATTCAATGTTTTTTTTTCTCGAGCGCAACAAAATCTATAACTTGCCTATGAAGGGTCAGTCTGGGCAAGAACAAAATGCCCCAATATCACAATGAATTCCCAGAACCACACCTTTATTTCCCCATCTGCAGTATATATTAATAGTAACTACACAGATGCAAAATGCCACAATTCACAATGACCAACTGGTATAGTAAGTAACTTTACCTTATTGTTTGAGACATAAATGTTTCAGCAATACATAAAATTCACTGCTTTACAACAACAAAAACAACCTGCATTTATATAGTGCCTAACGATAAGGTGGAGGGCAGGAGTGATTAAATGACAAACAGGATGATGATGCAAGGCAAAAGGGGGTGGTAATGGGACAACAAAGAAACAAAAGATAGGTCCAGGGATGTTGTAAATGGCAACAGCAGAACCATTACCAGCCCCTGCTGTCCGTGAAAATGGAAACGGTGGTTATGATCTGAAGTTGTTGAACTCAATGTTGAGGCCGGAAGGTTATAAAGTGCCTAATCAAAAGATAAGGTGCTGTTCCTCAAGCTTGCGTGAGCTTCATTGGAACAGCGTAGGAGGCCGAAGACAGCGAGGTCAGTGTGGGAGTGGGACAGAGAATTAAAATGGCAAGCAACCGGAAGCTCAGGGTCACGCTTGCGGACTGAACGGAGGTGTTCCGCAAAGCGGTCAATCAATCTGTGTTTGGTCTCCCCAATGTAGAGGAGACCACATCATGAGCAGCGAATATAGTATTCTAAATTGAAAGACCACATATTATTGTGTTAGTGTAGAAACTTGCACCTTGACTTCAGTTTTCTTCCTCACATATTGGCCCGGATTTTGCAGTAAAATAACGCTAAGTAGCCTCACCACCGTTACTGAGGTAAATCTGACAGCAACTTCTGGCATCCGCATGTACACAGTTAAACACGCAAATCTAAAAGTTGCTGCCAGAGATACCCCGCTCCTCCACTGGGTGCACTGTTGCAGTCCTCACCGATAGACTCGGCATTGAAATGACTGCAACGGTGTGAACTTGCTGTAGTTGCCTACTCGTTCCCCACTAAAGGCGGCTGAAAAAGTTAGGGCTGGAGCATTCATGAATAAGTAAGTTTTTAACAGCATGGTAAGTGATAATTACTGCTAAACAACCTCTCTGGCCCTGAAAAATTAATTTTACAAGTGTGGAGTCTCATTCCCTCAGAAGAAAATTAGTTAGAGATTTTTTCTTAAGAATTAAAATTAAAATATTTTATTTTTTTACTTTTTCTGTCTGTCTCTTTTATCTCTCTCCCTTGATCCCATTTGTAATTCGCTTTCTGTACATCATTTAAATCTAATTTATATTTCCTTCTTTATACTTCCTGGTTTGGACTCTGTCTCAATGAGGATTCTTCAATCTGATTGGTTGAAGAGCCTCACTGTTTACTTTTCCTGCTCACAGATACCACAAATGCCCTGTAGAGGGCGACACGCTGGAACAGATGCCAGATTAGAGGAAGCCTGCACTCTAAAGACGGTCAAAACTTTGTGGGCAGCTGTCAGCAAGGTGAATGGCAAGCGCCGTTCCTTCGTTGCTGATCGCAAAATCCGGGCCAAGTTTATTCTTATTCTTTGTAATTTCAGCTTCACACTTTTATCTTTTACTCTTCTGTCAGATCTTCGTGGCTGAGTGCAGTGGACATCAAAGCCCATGGGCCCCGACATCATCCTGGTTGTGGTGCTGAAAACCTGTGCACTGGAACTAGCCGTCTCCACACACCCACCCACCCCCACCTCCAAACTATTCCATTGCAGTTATGACACTGGCATCTAGCTAACAGTGTGGAATTGTCCAGGTATGTTTTATCCACAAAAAGCAGGACCAATCTAAGTTGGCAAATTAACACCCCATCAACCTCCTCCCAATAATCAGCAAAATGATGGAAGGAGTCATTAATTGTGCTGTCAAGCAACATCTACTCACCAATAACCTTCTTGCCAGACACTCAGTTTGGGTTCAGTCAAACATTCAGCTCCAGACCTCTTCACAGCCTTGAACCAGATATGGATCCAGACATGCCATAGAGGAAGCCAAAGCAATTGTCCTTGACATCAAGGCAGCATTTTGGTACCCAGAAGCCCTACTAAAACTGAGGACAATGAGAATCAAGAGGAAACTCTCCAGTGGCTGTAATCATACCCAACACAAAGGAAGATGATTGGTTATTGGAGGCCAATCATTGCAGCTCCAAGAGTTTCTCACGGAAGCATCCTCAGCCCAATTTCAGCTGCATTATCAATGATCATCCCACCACCATAAGGTCAGGTGTGGGGCTGTTCATTAACTATTGCAGTGTTCAGCTCCACTCACCTCTTGGGTGAGTGGTCAATCATCAGATTACTGAATCTACCACAGAGGATTCACTTAGTTCCAATCTCCCATCAGCAGGCAAGTCACCTTACAGCCAACCTGACCCAACCAAGGAGGATAATCATTACTTGGCCATTAGACAACTAACGAATGTCAGTCTAATCCCTCACTAAGCAGATACCAGAACTCCTCCAGATCATCATGGAGGCAGCACAACTCACTACAAACTGAGCAAGTGCATTGCAACCATATTCCTGAGCACAGCATGAATAATGTACCATACTTCACTGAATTCCACCAATTACAGTTTGTGTGCCTCTCTGAAAGCCCAATCAAGGTAAACATCATATACATAACATTAAAAATCTTGCATGTGTGCATTTCCTGTTTGCAGCACTTAACAACCTGGTGTCACATTTTGTGTGTCAACTTTTTCCATTATATATTCTTATGTCTATATTTATTATAGGTTTTGCCCATGTAAAGTCTGATTCCACAATCTAGCCACTGGGTTCATAACATTATCTCAAAATGCTTCCTGAAAATGTTTTCATTGCCATTTTTCCCCTCAGTAACTAAAATGTCTAACTTCAAAAATAAGGGTTTAAACAAAACAAAAAAAATTCAAAAATCAAGTATTTCATAGCAACATGATTAAATTTAGCCAATGAATTATCTTTTGTGTCTTTTAATGCATTCATTAATGTTTTTATTTCAAGGCCAAAGCCTCCCTCGAAAGCCTGAACTTGGAGTTGATATTTTTGCCCACAGCTGTGACTTTGAACTGTGTAGTCTGAGCATAAGAACATAAGAAATAGGAGCAGGAGTAGGCCAATCGGCCCCTCGAGCCTGCTCCGCCATTCAATAAGATCATGGCTGATCTGATCCTAACCGCCAATCCACTATCACAGAACCATCTCCTGAATCTAACAGAATTAGACACACGAAATAGGAGCAGGATCAGGCTACACGGCCCCTGGGCCCGCTCCGCTACCCACAGGGCCATGACCGATCCGAACCTAGACTCATGTCCAAATTCCTGCCCGCTCCCCATAACCCTCAATTCCCTTTACTTCTAGGAAACTGTCTATTTCTGTTTTAAATTTATGTAATGATGTAGCTTCTACAGCTTTTTGGGGCAGCATATTCCATGGACCTACCACCCTCTGAGTGAAGTAGTTCCTCCTCATCTCAGTTTTGAAAGAGCAGCCCCTTATTCTAAGACTATGCCCCCTAGTTCTAGTTTCACCCATCATCGGGAACATCTTCCCCGCATCCACCCGATCCAACCCCTTCACAAACTTATATGTTTCAATAAGATCGCCTCTCATTCTTCTGAACTCCAATGAGTAGAGTCCCAATCTACTCAACCTCTCCTCATATGTCCATCCCCTCATCCCCGGGATTAACCGAGTGAACCTTCTTTGTACCGACTCGAGAGCAAGTATGTCCTTTCTTAAGTATGGACACCAAAACTGTACGCAGTATTCCAGGTGCGGTCTCACCAATACCTTGTACAACTGAAGCAATACCTCCCTATTTTTATATTCTATCCCCCTAGCAATGAAAGCCAACATTCCATTGGCCTTCTTAATCACTTGCTGCACCTGCATACTAACCTTTTGAGTTTTGTGCACCAGGACCCCCAGATCCCTTTGTACTTCAGTACTTTCCAGTTTCTTGCCATTAAGATAATAACTTGCTCTACGATTTTTCCTGCCAAAGTGCATAACCTCACACTTTCCAGTATTGTATTCCATCTGCCAAATCTCTGCCCACTTACTTAGCCTGTCGATGTCCTCCTCACTCACTACTTTCCCTCCCATCTTAGTATCATCTGCAAACTTTGATATGTTACACTCGGTCCCCTCCTCCAAATCGCCTGTGCAATGTAGATACATCAGTACCGTTCAGTCAGCTGCACTGATACAATATTTTTCTTCAGGTTCTTCATCTTCTGCTTAGTAGCTTTCCTTCAAATAATTTTGAAAAACAGGAGGACAAATTTAAAAACAACTTACATTTATATAGTATAATCAAGACAAAAATTGACACCGAGCCAAAGGAGTAGAGGCTAAAAATCTTGGTGAAAGAATTACATATAATTTTACAGCACAGAACTAGGCGATTCAGCCCAACATGTCTATGCCAGTATTTATGCTCCATACGAGCCTCCTCCCACCTTACTTCATCTCACCCTATCAACATAAAGAGGTAGGTTTTAAGGAGTCTTCAGGTGTAGAAAGACATGGAAAGGCAGAGAGGTTTAGGGAGAAAATTCTAGAGCACAGGGCTTAGACAGCTGAAGGCACAGCCTCAATTGGGGCAAAACTTATATTGAGTGGGGATTTAGTTCTCAAAAAAATGGCTTCCACTGGCTGCCTTTTCCATTTAATCTCTAAATCATTTCAGTCAATGGGCTACGGTGGCAGAATATAGGCACTACAACAATATAGTACAGAATTAATTATCTTTCAAAGAATTACTTTCTGCTAGTTTAGGTCCAAATATACTCAACATGGACTTATTTTAGCATTTTTATAATTTCACTTCACACCTGCAAAATTGCAAAGTAATTAATACCTATAAAGTTAAAAGAAAGGAGACTTTGTAGCAACTTTTAAGAAACACAATCTTCGAGTATTTGCAGCAAAAAGAAATAGGAGGCATGTTTCACGATCAACAGAGGTGGAAAACTGGCGGTTTGAAGTCAATGGAAAGGGAAATTGGGAGGGATTGTATAACGGGCATCCGATCCACTACCGCCATTTTGCTGCCACTGTGAAAAGTGAAAAATTGGCCCCATAGTCTTTTATCCTCGCCTTCCTTTTATCTTTTGAAACTTGTCATGCAATGGCTGGCCTCCCAATGGAGCATCGATCTTCTCACTATTTCCAGCTGCTTAACCTCAGATTAAAGCACGTCCCCTCTTGCTTCACTTAAAGCAACTCTGGGTCAAAGCCAAGTGGCCAAACATCACGTTTCAGAGCGCAACCTGGGAAACAGTGCAAAGCCAATGCCCAGATTAGTAGGCCTCCCATCGGCACTGTATGATTTGTTTTCCATTTTAATTAAAGGAAGAGTACTTAACTCCATGAATGAAATAATAATGTAACTTTACAACCTTATTATTTAATATTCACTTGGCCTTTGTCTCTTTCATCTTTCCACTTTTTTTTGTTTAAATAGTGAACATTGATGAGAACAGGATTTGGAGAAGTTAATCAGGTCAAATGTGCATGGAAGCTGAATTCAAGTACAGCAGATAAAATGGCACAGATCACCAAAACATCTGACTTTTGACTGTACCTTTACTGATGATACTTCAGCTCGCCATTCCATTCAGCTCAGTAACACCAGTTTTCCTAATGAGTTCACCGGCATTGTTTCTATACAAAATTAGGCATATAGCCAATGTGAACATGTCCTACCAATTTGTGGTGCTCCAAGAAAACAGGAGAATATGATTTTAAATTATGACTAATGAAGCTGACTTTTATGGACCAGCGACAGGGAAGAAATAATTTTGAGAGGACCTGAGCGGGAGCGGCAGCAGTGGCAGCAGAATAAAAGGAGGCGGAGAAGGCCCAGGACAGAGCGTGAACCTGAGCGGGAGCGGTGGCAGCTGAGGCAGCATAAAGGGAGAGGCAGAGAAGACCCAGGGCACAGCACGGATCTGAGTGGCGGCAGCAGCAGCAGCATAAAGGGAGCAGAGTGGCGATTCAAAAAAAAAACACGGAGTGATGTCACAGGATAGCTGGTAACTGATTGGTTGGTAACGGTCACACCATTTTTTTTCTCTTCAAGTTAGCAGCCGGGGTTAAATAGCTGGTTAGGGATAAAGCAGGAGCTTGGAGATTAGTAACTTTTTTTTTTATTCGTTTATGGGATGTGGGCGTTGCTGGCAAGGTCAGCATTTATTGCCCATCCCTAATTGCCCTCGAGAGGGTGGTGATGAGCCGCCTTCTTGAACCGCTGCAGTCTGTGTGATGAAGGTACTCCCACAGTGCTGTTAGGTAGTAAGTGCCAGGATTTTGACCCAGCTATATATTTCCAAGTCAGGATGGTGCGTGACTTGGGAGGGGAACTTGGAGGTGGTGGTGTTCCCATGCGCCTGCTGCCCTTGTCCTTCTAGGTGGAAGAGGTCACGGGTTTGGGAGGTGCTACCGAAGAAGCCTTGGTGAGTTGCTGCAGTGCATCTTGTAGATGGTCCACACTGCAGCCACAGTGCGCTGGTGGTGGAGGGAGTGAAGGCTTAAGGTTGTGGATGGGGTGCCAATCAAGCGGGCTGCTTTGTCCTAGATGGTTTCGAGTTTCTTGAGTGTTGTTGCAGCTGCACTCATGCAGGCGAGTGGAGAGTATTCCATCACACTATCACACTCCTTACTTGTGCCTTGTAGATGGCGGAAAGGCTTTGGAGAGTCAGGAGGTGAGACACTCGCCGCAGAATAACTAGCCACTGACCTGCTCTTGTTGCCACGGTATTTATGTGGCTGGTCCAGTTAAGTTTCTGGTCAATGGTGACCCCCAGGATTTTGATGGTAATACCGTTGAATTTAAAGGGGAGGTGGTTAGACTCTCGCTTGTTGGAGATAGTTATTACCTGGCATTTCTGTGGCACGAATGTTACCTGCCACTTATCAGCCCAAGCCTGAACATCATCCAGGTCTTGTTGCATGAGGGCATGGACTGCTTCATTATCTGAGGAGTTGTGAATGGCTATACTATATTAAATTAGAAACTGTGAATACTATATTATATTAATAACTTGAATTAGATACATCATCATCTTAAGTTTCTGTAAAGTTAGTTAATAGTCGAATAAATAAAGGCATGGCAGGGCAGCTCACTCCCGCGGAATGCACATCCTGTGCCATGTGGAAACTCCAGAATGCTTCCCGTGTCCTGGACAACCACCTATGCAGGAAGTGTCGTCAGCTGGAGGACCTCGAGCTCCGGGTTTCGGAGCTTGAACAGCAGCTGGCGTCACTGAGGTGCATCCGCGAGGCTGAGAGCTACGTGGATAACACGTTTCAGGAGGTGGTCACCCCGCAGCTAAGGAGTGCGCAGGCAGAGAGGGAATAGATGACCGCCAGACAGAAGGAGGAGGACCAGGCAGATAGTACAGGAGTCCCCCGAGTGCATCTCGCTCTCCAACCAATATTCTGTTTTGAGTACTGAAGGCGATGGTTCCTCTGGGGAGTGCAGCCAGAGCCAAGTCCACGGCACCACGGGTGGCTCAGCTGTACGGGGGGGGGGGGGGGGGGGGCAGGGGAGGAGAGGAGGAAAATAGGGAAAGCAATAGTGGTAGGGGATACGATAGTTAGGGGAGCAGACAGGCGTTTCTGCGGCCGCAGACATGACTCCAGGATGGTATGTTGCCTCCCTGGTGCCAGGGTTAAGGATGTCACCGAGCGGCTGCAGAACATTCTGAGGGGGGAGGGTGAACAGCCAGAGGTCGTGGTCCATATCGGTACCAACGACATAGGTAGAAAGAGGGATGAGGTCCTGCAGACAGATTTCAGGGAGCTAAGAAAGAGATTAAAAAGCAGGACCTCAAAAAAGGTAGTAATCTCTGGATTACTCTCGGTGCCACGTGTGAGTGAATATAGAAATAGGAGGATAGAGCAGATGAATGCATGGCTGGAGAGATGGTGCAGGAGGGAGGGCTTGATTCCTGGAGCATTGGGGCCGGTTCTGAGTGAGGTGGGACCTGTACAGGCTGGATGGGTTGTACCTCAACAGAACCGGTACCAATATCCTCGCGGGGAGGTTTGCTAGTGCTGTTGGGGAGGGTTTAAACTAAGTTAGCAGGGGGATAGGCACCAGGATGTAGCATTAGAAAGGAGAAACAAAGGGCACAAAGGATTGGGAGAGACGGTTAGCACTAAAGTAAGAAATAGTAAGGTATTAGGTGGAGTCAGACTAAGAGAGAATACAGGATGGTCCAAGGTAGGTTTACAGTGTACCTATGTGAGCGCACGAAGCATAGTAAACAAAGTTGGTGAGCTGCAGGCACAAATAGCCACATGGAAATATGATGTCGTAGCAATAACGGAGACCTGGCTCAAAAAAGGGCAGGATTGGGTATTAAATATTCCTGGATATAAGGTATGAAGGAAAGATAAGAGGTGGGGTGGCAGTATTGGTGAAGGAGAATGTTACAGTGCAGGATAGAGAGGATGTCCTGGAGGGGTCAAGGACAGAATCTATATGACTAGAGTTAAGAAATGACAGAGATGCCATTACACTACTAGGCGTATTCTACAGGCCACCAACTAGTGGGAAAAAGATGGAGGAGCAAATTTGCAGAGAGATTAGAGAGAGATGCAAGAACTATAGAGAAATGACAATGGGGGGCTTCAATTATCCTAATGTAGACTAGGATAGTCAGAGTGTAAAGGCCAGAGAGTGGGAAGAATTTCTGAAGTGTGTTCAGGAGAACTTTCTTGATCAGTATGTTTCCGGCCCAACGAGGAAGGAGGCATTGCTGGATCTGGTCCTGGGGAATGAGGTAGGTCAAGTAGAGCAAATGTCAGTAGGGGATCTTTAGGGAACAGTGATCACAATATCACATGGTTTAGATTAGCTATGGAAAAGGACAGGGAGCAATCTAGAGTAAAAATACTAATTGGAGGAAGGCCAATTTCAGTGGGATGAGAACGGATCTGGCCTGGATAAATTGGAATCAAAGATTAGCAGGCAAAACTGTAATCGGCTGCTTTTAAAGAGGAAATAGTCCGGGTACAGTCAAGGTACATTCCCACCAGGGGGAAAGGTAGGGCAACTAAAGTCAGAGCTCCCTGGATGACGAAAGAGATAGAGAGCAAGATGAAGCAGAAAAAGACAGATGTCAGGTCGAGAATACATTTGAGAATCAGGCTAAATATAGAAAGTTCAGAGGAGATGTGAAAAAGAAAAGAGGGGCAAAGAAAGAGTATGAGAATAGAATAGCAGCTAACATAAAAGGTGATTCAAAAGTCTTCTATAGGCATATAAATAGTAAACGGGTAGCAAGAGGAGGAGTGGGGCCGATTAGGGACCAAAAAGGAGACCTACGCATGGAAGCAGAAGGCATTGCCAAGGTACTAAATGAGTATTTTGCATCTGTCTTCAAGGAAGAAGATACTGCCACAGACATAGTGAAGAAGGAGGTAGAGGAGATACTGGATGGGATAAAAATTGATAAAGGGAGGTACTAGAAGGCTGGCTGTACTTAAAGTAGATAAGTCACCAGGACCGGATGGGATGCAACCTAGAACGCAGAGGGAAGTGAAGGAGAAATCACGAAGGTACTGGCCATAATCTTCCAATCCTCCTTAGAAACGGGGGCAGTACCAGAGGACTGGAGAATTGTGAATGTTACACTCTTGTTCAAAAAAGGGTGTAAAGATAAACCCAGCAACTACAGGCCAGTCAGTTTAACCTCGGTAGTGGGGAAGCTTTTAGAAACAATAATCAGGGACAAAATTAACAGTCACTTGGACAATTGTGGATTAATTAAGGAAAGTCAGCATGGATTTGTTAAAGGCAAATCGTGTTTAACCAACTTGATCGAGTTTTTTGATGAGGTAACAGATGGTTGATGAGGGCAATGCGGTTGACATGGTGTACATGGATTTCCAAAAGGCGTTCGACAAAGTGCCATATAATAGGCTTGCTAGCAAAGTTGAAGCCCATAAAATAAAAGGGACAGTGGCAGCATGGATACAAAGTTGGTTAAGTGACAGGAAACAGAGAGTAGTGCTGAACGGTTGTTTTCAGACTGGAGGAAGGTATACAGTGGTGTTCCCCAGGGGTCAGTTCTAGGACCACTGCTTTTCTTGATATATATTAATGACTTGGACGTGGGTGTACAGGGCACAATTTCAAAATTTGCAGATGACACAAAACTTGGAAGTATAGTGAACAGTGAGGAGGATAGTGATAGACTTCAGGAAGACATAGACAGGCTGGTGGAATGGGCGGACACGTGGCAGATGAAATTTAACACAGAAAAGTGCGAAGTGATACATTTTGGTAGAAAGAATGAAGCGAGGAAATATAAACTAAAGGGTACAATTCTAAAGGGGGTGCATGAACAGAGAGACCAGGGGGTATATGTGCACAAATCGTTGAAGGTGGCAGGGCAGGTTGAGAAAGCAGTTAAAAAAGCTGACGGGATCCTGGGCTTCATGAATAGAGGTATACAGTACAAAAGTGTGGAAATTATGACGAATCTTTATAAAACACTGTTTCGGCCTCATCTGGAGTATTGTGTCCAATTCTGGGCACCGCACTTTAGGAAGGATGTGAAGGCCTTAAAGAGGGTGCAGAAAAGATTTACGAGAATGATTCCAGGGATGAGGGACTTCAGTTACGTGGATAGACTGGAGAAGCTGGTGTTGTTCTCCTTAGAGCAGAGAAGATTGAGAGGAGATTTGACAGAGGTGTTCAAAAACATGAGGGGTCTAGACAGAGTAGATAGAGAGAAACTGTTCCCATTGGCAGAAGGGTCGAGAATAGAGGACACAGATTTAAGGTAATTGCAGAAGAACCAAAGGCGACATGAGGAAAAACTTTTTTTACGCAGCGAGTGGTTAGGATCTAGAATGCACTGCCTGAAAGAGTGGTGGAGGCAGACTCAATCACGGCTTTCAAAAGGGAGTTGGATAAGTACCTGAAGGAAAAAAATTTGCAGGGCTACAGGGAAAGGGCGGGGGAGTGGGACTAGCTGAAGTGCTCTTGCACAGAACTGGCACGGGCTGGACGGGCTAAATGGTTACAGCACAGAAGGAGACCATTCTATAATTCTATGACTGAGAACGAACTGAATAGAGATAGTATTTACAAACTTTCAGAAACGCTTGGCTACTTTGCACACAAGAAACCTTAAAGAGTATGTAATGCTTTCTGACTGAAAATAACTCCACAGTACTGATGAAAACTGACCTGTAAATCAACCTGTTATTTATTAATAGCTAAAATGTCACATTATACTTAATAATTTCAGATGAAACACAGTTCTTGTGCAATACCCAATCCCAAGGGGGCCCTTGGGACAAGCGACATAAACATCATTTTGAAACTGACAAGTTTTAGTTTTACTCAAAGACTAAAGCAATAAATGAAGCTTGCTTTAGTCTAGCAAGCTTGTCACATTCTGACGGAATATTAATAACACCAGCTTGTAAATGGACTATCTTGAACGTATATCACTTAGAGAAATTATCATATGCAATATCGCTCACTATAAATTACTGTTCTAGGTTAAAACTCAAATCTAGAACACACTTCTGTTTAATAGAAATAGATTGTTTTACAGTTGCCTTGTGAAGGTTTTGAGAGCTTCTGTCACATTCCACACTGCATAAAACATCAGAAATCACAACTGAACAATCTTTAAAAAAAAAGTTTTTAAAGAGAAAAACATCAACAACAAGAACAAGAGAAAATGCTTGAATTACATATCTGATCAGTCAGCATCTGAAAAAGAACTGTTCTGATGAAGGTCCCCACCAGAAACTTGAACCCATTTTTCACTTTCAGATATGTCTGACCTGCTGTGCATTTCCTCTTTTTTAAAAAAATTTCAGGTCCCCAGTATTCACAGGTTTTCCTTTTTATTTATAATAATCACATCATCTGCCGAGTGGCATCTTCAAATTGCACTGATAAAGGCATTGGAGGAATGACCTTCAAGTTTGCAGGCGATACAAAGGCATGTACAGGTATGAGTACTTAGATGAGAAAAATAGGTTGCCGGCAAATTCAGGGGCAGTGGAGGAATGGGCCTCGTGGCTGGCAGATGTCTTAATAATGGCCTGGAATTTGTATCAAGAATACCGTTCCTTCGCCGCTGACCGCAAAATCCGGGCAATAGTTAAGTGCAAAGTGATGCATTTGGGCAGGGTTGCACATTCAAGGCACCCAAGCGGGAAAAGGACCTGGGAGTTACAGTGCACGAGTCACAAGTGACCAATGTCACAAGGCTGTTGCAAAAGCAAATAGGATGCTAAGATTTACAGCTAGAACAATTAAATATAAAATTAAAAATACGATCGTAATCTTCTACAAAGCCTTGCTCTGACCGTATCTGGAATACTGGGTCCAGTTATGGTCCCTTCACGTGCTCGTGGAGATAAAGTTTCAGAGAAGGAAAACTTGACAGATACCGGGTTTAAGAGCCCGTAGTTATTATGCTTGGGACATGCTCAGAGACTTTTTACCATGGAAAAACAGACTTTGAGGGGATATGACCGAGGTCTTTAAATGTATGAAGGGATTAGATTCTGTCCAAGTGGATAGGTTACTTGAGTAGGATAGGCAGGGGAGAACTAGGGGGCATCAGTACAAAACACGCAAGCAGAAAGTCAGGTTAAATGCCAGAGATTCTTCTTTTCGCAGTCATCAACTTCTGGAACAAACTGCCAGTATGTGTGGCGAGTGTAGATTCATAACAAATATTCAAAAGGGAGATTCCCCACGAGTGGAAGACATTTCATGTTATAGAAGGTAGATGGATTGATGGGAAACAGTTGCACCAGTTACCATGGTCTCCTGGAGCTTGCTTGATATCATACAGAAGGTTGGAGAGGAAGCTCCCAGAGTTTTTTTCCCCCCCTACATTAGCCCATGGATTTTTGTTCTCTCCCAGGAGACTGCATAGTTTTCAGGTGAGGGAGAAAATGAGTTTCATGGTGTGAGGAGGTTTCACCATGGATCAGCTGGTCTTTTTCAGACCTTTTTCACAAGTTTGTATGTAACATCTTTAGAACTCAAAAACATCATTCTGTGGCGGTACCACCGGGTGTCCCTTACCTGTTCGGGCCGTTGCCCCTTGAAGAACGCGACGTAACGTGGTGACGTCACGTCGCGCATCACGTGACTCACCGAGACGCGAGCCGGCCCAGCTTGGACTTCCGCTCCCGCGGCGGCCGCCGGCCCGGTTCGGCCTCCCGCTCCCGCGGCGGCCGCCGGCCCAGTTCGGCCTCTTGCTCCCGCGGCGGCCGCTGGCCCAGTTCGGCCTCTTGCTCCTGCGGTGGCCACCGGCCCGGTTCGGCCTCCTGCTCCCGACTTCGGCCGCAATGGCCAGCTGCAGTGCCGGGCTAACGCACTGACGCACATCACGTGACTGCCCTAAGCGCGGGCAAACGTGGTGACGTCACGACACGCATCACGTGACCACCCCAAGCGCGGGACAACGCAATGATGTCACGACGCAAACGTGATGACGTCATCACGTATTCCACAGGACTGCGGACTCAGTCCTCGTGGCGTCCCCGCTGGGGAAAGACCTACTCCAAGGCTCTCCTGCATCCATCTCTCTTACCTGCTGTATTTCATCTGTTTCCTATACCTACCTGTTGGAATTCGGTTATTCTTGAATTAAAGAACTTCTTGATTGTTCTCCTGAAGTCGAACTCGATTATTTAGTAGGAATTCGTCCAATACCTACTTAGGTAAACCCGAATACCTACAATTCTATATTATCAGGCACATTTACAAATACACTTGTTGAAATGTCATACAGTCAGTGTCATACTGGGGATCTTAAGGAAAAGTGGGACAAATATGCTAAAGTCTAATGGCAGAAAGTTACAACATATTTGTTCCTCAAAATGAAGAATTAGCACGCTGCTCACTTCCTATCCAAGAAGCCCATCAAATAAAGGGGAAGGTCGTGTCTGACTAACCTGACTGAATATTTTGAGGAGATAACAAGGAGGGTCGATGAGGGTAGTGCGTTTGGTGTAGTCTACATGGATTTTAGCAAGGCTTTTGACAAGGTCCCACATGGCAGACTGGTCAGAAAAGTAAATGCCCATAGGATCCAAGAGAAAGTGGCAAGTTGGATCCAAAATTGGTTCAGTGGCAGGAAGCAGTGTAATGGTCGACAGGTGTTTTTGTGACTGGAAGGCTGTTTCCAGTGGGGTTCCACAGGGCTCAGTACACTAGGTCCCCTGCTTTTTGTGGTACAGATCAATGATTTAGACTTCAGTGTAGGGGGCATGATTAAGAAGTTTGCAGAGGATACAAAAATTGGCTGTGTGGTTGATAGTGAGGATGAAAGCTGTAGACTGCAGGAAGATATCAATGTCAGGTGGGCAGAACAGTGGCAAATGGAATTCAATCCAGAGAAGTGTGAGGTAATGCATTTAGGGAAGGCTAACAAGGCAAGGGAATGCACATGGTAGGATGCGGAGAAGTGTAGAGGAAAGGAGGGACCTTGGAGTGCATGTCCACAGATCCCTGAAGGTAGCAGGCCAGGTAGATAAGATGGTTAAGAAAGCATACAGGATACTTTCCTTTATTAGCCGAGGCATAGAATGTAAGAGCAGGGGAGGTATGCTTGAACTGTATAAAACACTAGTTAGGCCACAGCTAGAGTACTGCGTACAGTACTGGTCACCACACTACAGGAAGGATGTGATTGCACTAGAGAGGGTACAGAGGAGATTTACGAGGATGTTGCCAGGACTGGAGAATTTTAGCTATGAGGAAAGATTGGATAGACTGGGGTTGTTTTCTTTGGAACAGAGGAGGCTGAGGGGAGACTTAATTGAGACGTATAAAATTATGAGGGGCCTAGATAGAGTGGCTAGGAAGGACCTATTCCCCTTAGCAGAGGGGTCAATAACCAGGGGGCATAGATTTAAAGTAATTGGTACAAGGATTAGAGGGGAGTTGAAGAGAAATTTTTTCACTCAGAGGGACATGGGGGGCTGGAACTCACTGCCTGAAAGGGTGGTAGAGGCAGAAACACTCATCACATTTAAAAAGTACTTGGATATACACTGAAGTGCTACGAACCAAGAACTGGAATGTGGGATTAGGCTGGATAGCTCCTTTTCGGTCGGCACAGACACAAAGGGCCGAATGGCGTCCTTCTGTGCCGTAAATTTCTATGATTTCTAAGCCCCAATGGACTTCTTTCTATAATCACACTGTTTTGGAACACTGGCCTTTCACTTCTCCAGAACAAGCATTTAAATTGAACAAAACCCTCTCTCCAATTCATGCTAAGGATGCAGAGTGAAATAAATTCCATTAGTCTCAACCTACTTCCTCCTACAATTACAATTAAGTTATATTAAAGTGCAAATAGCAGCTAAAACCTGGTAGAGTCATAGAATCAGAGAATGATACAGCACAGAAAAAGGCCATTCAGCCCATCGTGCTTGTGCCGGCTCTTTGAAAGAGCTATCCAATTAGTCCCACTCCCCTGCTCTTTCCCATAGCCCAGCAAATATTTCCCCTTCAAGTATTTATCCAATTTCCTTTTAAAAGTTATTATTGAATCGGCTTCCGCCACCCTTTCAGGCATTGCATTCCAGATCATAAAAAAGAATCCTCATCTCGCCTCTGGTTCTTTCACCAATTACCTTAATCCGTGTCCTCTGGTTACCGATCCTTCGGCCACTGGAAACTCTCCTTATTTACTCTTTCAAAACCCTTCAAGATTTTAAACACCTCTACCAAATCTCTCCTTAACCTTCTCTGCTCATAGGAGAACAACCCCAGCTTCTCTATTCTCTCTACATAATTGAAGTCTTTCATCCCTGATGCGATTCTAGTAAATCTCCTCTGCACCCTCTCCAAGGCCTTGACATCCTTCCTAAAATATGGTGCCCAGAATTGGCCGCAATACTCCAGCTGGGGCCTAACCAGTGTTTTTTTTTTAAAGTTTAGCATAACTTCCGGGCTTTTGTACTCTATGCCACTATTTATAAAGCCATGGATCACGTATGCCTTTTTAACAGCCTTCTCAACTGGTCATGCCAGCTTCAAAGACTTGTATAGGTACACCCCTGGTCTCTCTGTTCCTGCACCTCCTTTAAAAGTGTACCATTTAGTTTATATTGCCTCTTCTCATTCTTCCTACCAAAATGAATCACTTCACACTCCTCTGCATTCAATTTCATCTGCCCTGTGTCTGCCTATGTTATCCTGAGGTCTGTTACTATCCTCCTCAAAATTTACTACATTGTACAGGAAACTTTGTGCTATCCGGCACCGACGGGACCGAGCTGCTGCCGTTCCCTCAAAACTGCCGGACACTCCAGAGCTAATGTTGAAACATACGGAGATTTTCATCTCCGTATCTGACAACAAACACTGTTGCTTAGCAACAGCTTCTAAACACTCGGCTGCAGCTGCAAGCGTCTGTAGCTGAAGCTGTTGCTATAGCTACAGACCTTGCACAGCTTGACTGGGGAAAAAAAAGCAAAGAAAAGAAACGAAAAGAATAAAAAACAGCTCCTGATTTTTGCCGGTGGCTCGAGCTTGCCGGACGGTTCGCCTCCGGATAACTCAAAGTTTCCTGTACTTCAATATCAAGACAGATGCGATATGTCAAACCTTTACAACACAAGCTTGCATATAGTGTAGGTTACATAAAATGCCTTCACTATACTGTGCAATCGTGGCACTGTACAATTAAAATAATTTTTTTTCCTGCGCAGACCTCTCATTTTAGTTATTTACTATATTTGCTTAGGATGCAAGTACTTTATTTTGTTATTCTTTCTAGCAGTTTAACAGACAATCATTCATCATGGTCTGACTCTGGCTGACTGGCTGCTCAGCATCAAAGCATCTGATAAACAGCTTTTCCAGGTCCAGCAATAACAAGGATCCTCCTCAACACCAGCCAAACATCGTTAGCTCAGATTTTGAATTTAGAAACATAGAAATATAGGAGCAGGAGTAGGCAATTCGGCCCTTCAAGCCTGCTCCGCCATTCAATATGATCATGGCTAATCCTCTATCTCAATACCATATTCCCGCTCTCTCCCCATACCCCTTGATGCCTTTTGTGTCTAGAAATCTATCTATCTCCTTCTTAAAATATATTCAGGGACTTGGCCGCCACAGCCTTCTGTGGTAGAGAATTCCACAGGTTCACCACCCTCTGAGTGAAGACATTTCTCCTCATCTCAGTCCTAAATGTCCTACCCCGTATCCTGAGACTGTGACCCCTCATTCTAGACCCCCCCAGCCAGGGGAAACATCCTCCCTGCATCCAGTCTGTCTAGTCCTGTCAGAATTTTATACGTTTCAATGAGGTCCCCTCTCATTCTTCTAAAATCTAGTGAATACAGGCCTAGTCGACCCAATCTCTCCTCATACGACAGTCCTGCCATCCCAGGAATCAGTCTGGTGAACCTTCGCTGCACTCCCCCTATGGCAAGTATATCCTTTCTTAGGTAAGGAGACCAAAACTGCACACACTGCTCCAGGTGTGGTCTCACCAAGGCCTGTATAACTGTAGTAAGGCATCCTTGCCCCTGTACTCAAATCCTCTTGCAATGAAGGCCAACATACCATGCACCTTCCTAACTGCTTGCTGCACCTGCATGTTTGCTTTCAGTGACCGGTGTACAAGGACATCTAGGTCCCTTTGCACATCAACATTTCCTAATCTATCACCATTTAAATAATACTCTGCCTTTCTGTTTTTCCTACCAAAGTGGATAACTTCACATTTATCCATGTTATACTGCATCTGCCATGTATTTGCCCACTCACTCAACTTGTCTAAATCACCTTGAAGCCTCTTTGCATCTTCCTCACAACCCCACCTAGTTTCGTGTCGTCAGCAAACTTGCAAATATTACATTTGGTTCCCTCATCCAAATCATTGATATATAGTAAATAGCTGGGGCCCAAGCACTGATCCCTGCGGTACCCCACTAGTCACCGCCTGCCACCCCGAAAAAGACCCATTTATTCCTACTCTCTGTTTGCTGTCTGTTAGCCAATTTTCAATCCATGCCAGTATATTACCCCCAATCCCATGTGCTTTAATTTTGCACACTAACCTCTTATGTGGGACTTTATCAAAGGCCTTCTGAAAATCCAAACACACCACATCCACTGGTTCTCCCTTATCTATTCTACCAGTTACATCCTCAAAAAACTCCAGTAGGTTTGTCAAACACGATTTTCCTTTCATAAATCCATGTTGACTTTGTCTAATCCCGTTGATATTTTCTAAGTGTCCTGTTATCACATCCTTTATAATAGACTCTAGCATTTTCCCTACTACTGATGTTAGGCTAACTGGTCTGTAGTTCCCGGTTTTCTCTCTCCCTCCTTTTTTGAATAGTGGGGTTACATTTGCCACCCTCCAATCTGCAGGAATATTTAACAGTATCAATGCTGATTTTTGATATTTTTTCCATCATATTTGTACATTTTCTGCCTGGTCGCTGTGGTGCACTCACTGTAGCTTCACAGGAGAGTGGTGAAAACTACAACTCCCATTATGCATCTCTGTCACAGATTTTGTCAGAGATGCACTATCCTCTTCAGCATGTATCATGAGTTTTCACAATGCATACTGGGTAATGTAGTTCCACAGAAGAGAAGGAAACTACAATTCCCATGATGAATCACACACACACACACACACACACACACTAAAACTGCCCACCCAAGTTGAAGAATCCAAACTCTAGGAACACAATTACAAAGTATTATAAAGTATTTACAGCACAGAAACAGGCCATCCGGCCCAAAAGGCCCTGATCAGTGTTTATGTACCACGTGTCCCCTCCCACCCCTCTTCCTCTAACCCTATCAACATATCAATAGCAAAATACTGCGGATGCTGCAAATCTGAAATAACAGAAAATGCTGGAAACACTCAGCAGGTCAGGCAGCATCCATGGAGAGAGAAAATGGAAACGTTAACTCTGTTTCTCTCTCCACAGATGCTGCCTGATCTGCTGAGTGTTTCCAGCATTTTCTGTTGTTATTTCCTATCAACATATCATTTCATTCCTTTCTCGCTCTTGTGTTTCCCCTTGACTCCATCTATCCTATTCGCTTCAACTACTCCCTGCTGTAGAAAGTTCCACTTTCTTAGCACGCTTTGGGTAAAGAAGTTTCTCCTGAACTCCCTATTGGATTTATTAGTAACTATCTTATATTTATGGCACCTCGTGTGCAAGTGGAAACATCTTCACTACATCTACCCTATTAAATCTTAAAGACCTTTATCAGGTCACCCCTCAGTCTTCTCTTTTCTAGAGAAGAGCCCCAGCTAGTTCAATCTTTCATGACAGGTATAACCGCTCAGTTTTGGTATCATCCTTTTTAGAATATGGAGACCAGAACTGTTCACAGTACTCCAAGTGTGGTCTAACCAAGGTTCTATACAGGTTTACCATAACTTCTCTGCTCTGCTTCTATCCCTCTACAAATGAACCCCAACGCTGGATTTGCTTTTTTAAAATGGCCTTGCTACTTTTAATGATTTATGTATCCGTACCCTATGATGACTTTGCTTCTCTACCCCATTTAGATACTTATTATCCAAGCAATATGTAGCCTCCCTATTCTTCCTATCAAAATGCACTACCACATACTTACCTATATTGAAATTCATTTGCCAATTACACACCCATTCTGCAAGTTTATTAATGTTTTCTTGTATTATTTTGTCACATTCTTCCTCAGTATTAACTATACCCCGCCGCCCCCCCCCCAATTTGGTGTCATCCACAAACTTTGAAATTGTACTTCAGATTCCCGAGTCCAAATCGTTGATGTAAATTTGTGAACTAGTGGTCCCAGCACCGATCCCTGTGGAACACCACTTCCCATCTTTTGCCAGTCTGAGTAGCTACCCTTAATCGCTGCTACTCGGTTTTCTGTTTTGTAGCCAGCTTGCTATCCATTCTGCTACCTGTCCCCTGACTACACATGATCTGAGTTTAGTCATGGGTCTATTATCGAAGGCCTTTTGCAAATCCAAATATATTACATCTACTACATTACCCTTATCTCTTTCTGTTACTTCAAAGAATTCAATAAGGTTGGTCAAGCGTGAAATCCGTGCTGACTACTCGATATTATATTTTCAGCTTTGAGTAAATATTCCATTATCTTTCCCATCACTGACGTTAAGCTAACTGGTCTATAAGTTCCTTGGACTTGTTCTTTCTCCATTTTTAAATATAGGAATAACATTAGCTGTCCGCCAGTCCTCTGACACTATTCCCTTTTCTAAATGAATTTTTGTATATATGTAATAGTGCCTCTGCCATCTCTTTCCTAACTTCTTTTAATATGCGTGGATGCAGTCCATCCGGACCAGGAGTTTTATCCTCTTTTTTTTCTGGCCTTATTAACCTGCGTCGCTACTTTTAGTGATCTGTCGATCTGTACCCCCATATCCCTCTGTTCCTCCACCCCATTTAGTCACTTATTTTCCAAAGAGTATGTGGCCGCCTTATTCCTCCTACCACTATGTATTACCTCGCACTTATCTGTATTGAAGTTCATCTGTCAATTACATGCCATTCTGCAACTTTGTTAATGTCTTCCTGTATTTTGTCGCAGTCATTCTCTGTATTAACTAAACCCCCCAATTTGGTGTCATCTGCAAATTTTGCAATTGAACTTTCGATTCCCAAGTCCAAATCGTTTATGTAAATGGTGAACAGCAGTAGTCCCAGCACCGATCTTTGTGGAACACCACTTCCCACCGTGGGACATCGGAGGCTAAATTTAGCATCCCATTGCTGTCTTGGCTTGAAATGAGCTAACTCAGCACTGACTAGGAACTCTGATCTGTGCTGAGTTAGATGCTCTCAGCCAAGGCAGCAGTTGGTTCATTACACAGGGCTCAGCATCTCTGGGTTATGGAATTGAACTCAAAACCTAGTTCTAAAAGAGAGCACGCATTCGAAAAGGTTCCATGGCGGGATCCATACGGGGGAAACTTTTTGCAAGCATAACTACCATCCAAGACCAACTTGAAGCGAAGTTTAGTTGGAGGGGTCATAATTTTAATGTATTCATAATGGTACATAAATGTAATTTTTAAGTGTATGTACTACAATGTACATGAGGGGAAAACATGGCCACTCTAAAGATCGGAAGAAAATTGTTTGACAATTTTTATTGGTCACTTTTGTGACAATAAATCAGAAATTTACTTGTATGGTTTTGTGGCTGTTGTTGGTTGATAATTGATGGGATTTTTCCCACTTGTCTGGAACTGGGTTTTGATTGGGTGAAATATTCCAATGGTGGTTTGAGCCAATCACAATTTTTTTTACCCTACGGACACATAAGAGGTGTGACATCTTTGAAGTGTAATGCCACAGACATACTAGATGCAAGTATTTTAATTAGATAAATAGATAGATCGATGTGGCACTCGAAGAAATAAAGACCATATCAAACAGGAGCAGTTAAAGATCTTGATAGCTTTACAGTAATTTATAAATCATTACCTCAATGCAGATGTCTCAGGCCCATTTGCATTTGTTTTCAATACATTGTGTAATAATTCATTACCACACAACTTTAATCAGGGGAGGAGGGGCTTCCACCTGCACCAAAGTTTAGCTTTGCTCCAGCCCCTAAGATGATTTATTTTTAAAAACATAGATAAAATTAAATAGAAAAGAAAAATGCATTAAGCAAAATTGTAATCTCCACAAAAGAGAGTTTGGAGCAAATTCCAGGAGTTAACACATTAAAATAAAGGTGGGTTTATACTTTTGAAGCAAACATAACACCACATTGACCCCAATATGTGTCAGTTGTGGCTCAGTGGCTGCTCTCTCACCTGAGTCAGGTTGTGGGTCCCACTCCAGAGACTTCAGCACATAATCCAAGGTAACACTCCAGTGCAATGCTGAAGGAGTACTGCACTATTGGAAGTGCCACCTTTCGGATGAGATGTTAAACTGAGGTCCCATCTGGCCTCTCAGGTGGACGTAAAAGATCCCATGGCACTATTTCCAAGAAGAGCAGGGGAGTTCTCCCCGGTGTCCTGGCCAATACTTATCCCTCAACCAACATCACTAATACAGATTATCTGGTCATTATCACATTGCTGTTTGTGGGACCTTACTGTGCACAAATTCGTTGCCGCATTTCCAACATTACAACAGTGATTACAAAGTACAGGAAACTCTCGATTTACCGGCACCTAAATAACCAGAAATCTCTGTTAACCGGCAAAATTCAGGAGTAGGTTCAGGTAAGTTTTACTTCATATTAGTGGCCGTTCCTGGATCTGTGGCCATGTAACCGGGGTTCCTGCACCTGTTGCTATGCAACAGGGACGCTTGGTCTGTGGCCGTGTACGGGGCTCTCATACCTTTTACTATACCTCTCTGCAATCCGGACTTTTTGATAAACCGGCACCACACCAGTCCCGTCAGTGCCGGATAAAAAAGAGTTTCCTGTACTTCATTGGCTGTAAAGCGCTGAGGAGGTCCTGAGATCGTAAAAGGTGCTACATAAATGCAAGTCTTCCTTTTTTTCTTTAGTAAAGAACCCTCTCACTGTGAATCCAATGATTATGGAAGGGGAGTGTGGAAGTAGAATTAAACAACTTTTATCATATTGGCACTTTGAAATATATATATGATTTGTTGCTCTGCACTGTCACATTATTTAAAAGACCAAGTGCATGACTTACAAACAGTTTTCAGGCAATGCAGTGAGCAAATGAACGGGGCTATGTAGTTCAGTGAATAATGTAAAAAATGATAGCTGTCAGAATCTCCATGGGTTTTTGAACAGAACATATTTACCCGTCTCCTCTAAAAGTAACTTTCCATCCCAACTGTAGCAAAATGCAGTAAAACTAAAAATTTGCTTTTAAAAAAAACCCACAATGTTCTCGGCGCATCAAGACGACTGATGTCAATAGTGAGAAATGAGGCTAATCTCACCTTCTGTCTCAAGTGTCTGCCTCAACATCTCAAGTGCAGCAAAGGATTATACTTCATCTATACTGAAGCTCAATGCCACAATCGAGGCTCAATACAGGAAACTTTCGTTTATCCAGAGGTTAAATGTCCGGAAAGCTCTATCTACCGGCAAAATTCAGGAGTCGGTTCAGATAATTTTTTTTCTTGCTTCTTTTCTCCAGTCCTGCTTCAGCTAGACGCTTGCAAGCTGCACCAACTGTTCTGAAGCTGTTGCTAAGCAACAGGGTTTGTTGCTTCACACGGAGCTCTGAGCTCCGTATGTTTTAACATTAGCGCTGGTTTCTACGGCAGTTTTGATCTAACGGCACCAGCTCGGTCCTGTCAGTGCCGGATACCAGAAAGTTTCCTGTAATTGAATCCTCAGAGGTGAAACGAACACAGCTATCCCAATTGGACTGCTGAATAGCTCCATGATCAGATTTTGACTGCCGGCTCACAATCACCATCACTGTCAGTAATCAGATTTTTTTCACAATTATTACCACTCAAATTCTGAATATATTTCAGAGGGCGAAATAGATTTTGAACTGCAGATCATATAAATAATTGACAATACTGCCCCTTAATGTGTCAGCTGTGGCTCAGTTGGGAGCACTCTCGCCTCTGAGTCAGAAGGGTGTGGGTTCACAGTCCCACTCCAGGGACTTGAGCACATAAAGCTAGGCTGACACTCCAGTGCAGTGCTGAGGGAGTGCTGTACTGTCAGAGGTGCCGTCTTTCGGATGAGACGTTAAACTGAGGCCCTGTCTGCTCTTTCAGGTCGACGTAAAAGATCCTATGGCACTTTTTTGAAGAAGAGCAGGGGAGTTATCCCCGGTGTCCTGGCCAATATTTATCCCTCAACCAACATAACTAAAACAGATTATCTGGTCATTATTACATTGCTGTTTGTGGGAGTTTGCTGTGTGCAAATTGGCTGCTGCGTTTCCCACATTACAACAGTGACTACGCTTCAAAAGTACTTCAGTGGCTGTAAAGCGCTTTGAGACGTGCGGTGGTCGTGAAAGGCGCTATATAAATACAAGTTTTTTTTTATATAACAGTAATAACTAAAGCACAGCAAATCCACATACAGATTAAAACAGCATTGGGAGGACGAAGGAAGTTCCAAGTCTGCTGCTAGTGTACACTGGGTTATGTAACATACATAATCTAAACTGGCAGTAGCATTAGACCTATTCCAAAAAGGGGGCTGGTTCAGAATAGTACCAATTCTGAACTCAGTTTCCAGTTGAAGAGCCCATATTCATCTTAAAATCTGCCCATAGGGTAATTTGGATACAGCATAACCGTGAGGCTTCCTGGACAGTGCACAACACCATTTGAGCAGCACCCTTAACTGCTGGGATGGGGGGGGGGGGGGGGGGGGCAAGCTTGGGGGCCAGGTGCGACGTTTAAATCCATGCTTCCATTAATTTGCATATGTCTCAATTTGAGAAGAACAGCAGATCATAGAATCTGACACCAAAGGAGCCCGCCATTTGGCCCATTGTGCCCGTGCCCGCTCTTTCAAACAGCTATCCAATTAGTCTCACTCCCCTGCCTTGCAAATTTTACCTTTTCAAATATTTATCCAATTCCCTTTTGAAAGTTACTACTGAATCTGCTTCCACCGCCCCTTCAGGCAGTGCGCTCCACATCGTAACAGCTCAGCGTGTTAAAACATTTCTAATCTTGCTTCTGGCTCTTTTGCCAATTACCTTAAATCTGTGTCCTCGGGTTACCGACCCTTATGCCACTGCAAACAGTTTCTCCTTACTTACTCCATGAAAACTCTTCATAATTTTGAACACCTCTATTAAATCTCCATTTAACCTTCTCTGCTCTAAGAACAATACCAGATTCTTTAGTCTCTCCACTGAAGTCCCTCATTCCTCATACCATTCTAGTAAATCTCTTCCGCACTCTCTCCAAAGCCTTGGCATCCTTCCTAAAGTGTGGTTCCCACAATTGGACACAATACTCTAGATCTTGGTGTTCTGATTTAGGAATGAGGCAAAAACACCAAATGCACACCAAAGCTTCAGACTCAGAAAACTGAAACAAGACAAACCAACAAACAAGAAGTATAAATGCATATAGGACTGAGTAGCTTCGGCTTCAAGGTCTGGTTTGTCAAGGCTCAAGGGCTGCATGTGGCCCATGGACTGCAGTTTAGACATTAGCACCTAATGCACCAGAGTATACACTCCACTTCTAATAGGAACCACCCATGTGGCATCTAACAAATCAATTGGTTCTGAATTCCAGGCAGTTTTAAGTGGTTGACAGGTGTGTGTTACAAGGTGGTTTGCAACTATCCTTATTCATTCTCTCAGGAGCCAAAGAGAATAGACTTTCATTCCATTAGTTTACTCCCAGAGGTAAAGAAACAGCATCCGAATTGTTAGATTTTATGATCGCAAGCTAGCAAAGGAATCCATTTTGTACAAAAAGGTTCAATTTAAATTAGGTTCACTTTTATATCAAGCTCTATAGTTAAAAACATAAAACTAAAAACCTGCAACTGTAGCTGACAGACAAGTCAACGGTAGAAAATCAACAAATCTGTAAGGCTGTAACTGCTGTCATATAAAATAGCCTTGGATAGTTCTAATCTAATGTATACATCTATATGTTTATTAATTTCTGTACATGTTAAGATATGTTGTCTTGACACCGTACTGTGGAGCCTTTGAGTTTTTGGTATGTTGAGCTAATAATACCTAATGTAAAACCAAGAGTGAAGCTCATGGAGGTGATGTAATGGCCTTTTAGCCGAGCTTAAAAAGCGATACCATTGTAAGAAAGTTAGGAGACGAAAGAAGCTGGAGCTCAACTGGATGCAACGTGCGTTCTTCTGCGGCACCTTTTGTAATCTCAGTGTTGGTTTGTTCGTTTAACCCTCAATAAACCCGCAAGTGTTTGATTCTGTGTTTCGAGCTGATTCTTGACACAGGACTGCAGCCGGTGTCTATTTTATTACCAAAAATACATTTGCAACACAACCAATTCTGCAACCCAATTCCTGAAAGAAACAATTTAAAACCCAAAAATATTCAAATGGGAGATTTTTTTTTTAATTGAACAATTATTTTGTGTAATCCTACACAATTGACTTGGCTTGAAGACTCACCACAACAAAACCGAAGAGTTTGTTGCACAACACGTGAACATGGCTCACTTTTTGTTGCAATGAGCCTTGACCATTTGTGACCAGATCTCACAAACTCCTGCCACTGCAGTAATGGAATCAACACATTAAGGAAGCACACGTATCTCAAACCACTGTAAACACTAGATTAAGACTAAAGCAGTTATTCCTGTAGCGTGTGTAGTGTATGTACCTTGAAGAAGGAACTATATTCTGCAGCACCAGTAGTGACCACCCCTGTATATAAGCCTGTGTAGTAACTTTGTATAGTAGTTCCAGTTTTGTCTCCATTCAGTAAACACCTGTTATAACCAACTTCTGCAGTCCGTGTCTCAATTACACACGGACATTACAGCGTGTCACTACAAAATGTTACTATTTATGATCAAATCATTAATGGTTTATACTGTGATTAGGAGTGAAAGAACAAGATAAACTTTAAATTGTTCAGATATTGGCAACAATGTTAGCCACATTAGGGAGATTTTTTTTTAAACTATCAATTTTGTGCAGAAGACAAGGGATGTTATTTCTGGGGAAAGGAACACTTTCTATCTCAGGGCACTTCCCTGTCAGCATCCAACCTGAGCCCCCAACCTACTGCAACACAAGTTTCGCATTTCCCTCCCCCCGCCCCCCCCCCCCCCCACCATTTCTGAGTGAGACTGTAACTGGTGCCGAGTTAGAGGCAGGTTTGTATCGTGAGCCCATGCCCACCAAGGACTAGATTAACATTGCCCAAACTCATTTCACATAGAATTATTCGGACAGCAAAAACTTTCATTCCATCAGTCTGGATTTGAACCTAGCGATCAGTATGTATGCACATCACTATCCATACTCCCAGTAACAGGAATTTTCACAAACTCACCCAGGTGCTGCAAAATATGATTAAAAAAGCACTAGAGCTATTAACGTTATATTGATTGAGTTCCTGATCATGACAAATACTCAATGAAGACTTAGTGAGCAGCCTGTAATCAGACCATAGATACAATTAGCCTATTGACACTAATTCTAAGGTCATGCTATAATTGCCCCGGCCTAAGCCATTATTAGTGATTGTCTGTACCTATCATAGAATGTCTCCTTGTATGTTCCTCGTGTTTTAAATAGATGCTGACTGCTCGTTTTCTATTTGTGCTGCTCACAGCAATGATTGCCCTCCAGTAACTCAGCCAAGTAACTACAATTCACATGTCAATCTGGGAGACTATCCAACTGTGGAGGATATCATTACTGAACCTGATCCAGTCTTCAACCAGACATCTGCAGAAACACGCTTCCATCGGGTCTCACTGTCCGGCAATCAGAACTGGGAACCCTGGGCAATTTTCCCTACCATACAAGGGGGTGACTGCAGCTAACTGTACAGTCCCTTGTCGCTGTCCCAGATGAGAACAAGGAGCTCAGTACGCAGCAGGGATCGCACCTGGAGCTTTCTTGGTCTGGATGGCTCAGAGACAGGCATTCGACCTGGTAAACATTGGGGTGGCAAACTGTATCGATCTGGCTTCAGTTGCAACCAATAGACCAATCGATTTGGAGCATTACCATATGGTTGACAGTCCGGCTAATTTGTGAATAATCACTTCCAGGGGTGGGGCCGATTAGGGACCAAAAAGGAGACCTACGCATGGAGGCAGAAGGTATGGCTGAGGTACTAAATGAGTACTTTGCATTTGTCTTTACCAAGGAAGAAGATGCTGCCAAAGTCATGGTGAAAGAGGAGGTAGTGGAGATAATGGATGGGATAAAAATTGATAAAGTGTACTATAAAGGCTGGCTGTACTTAAAATAGATAAATCACCAGGACCGGATGGGGTGCATCCTAGAATGCCGAGGGAAGTAAGGGTGGAAATTGCGGAGGTGCTGGCCATACTCTTCCAATCCTCCTTAGAAACGGGGGAGAATTGCAAATGTTACACCCTTGTTCAAAAAAGGGTGTAAAGATAAACCCAGCAACTACAGGCCAGTCAGCTTAACCTCAGTAGTGGGAATGCTTTTAGAAATGATAATCCAGGACAGAATTAACAGTCACTTGGACAAGTGTGGATTAATTAAGGAAAGCCAGCACGGATTTGTTAAAGGCATATCGTGTTTAACTAACTTGATTGAGTTTTTTGATGAGATAACAGAGAGGGTTGATGAGGGCAATGCGGTTGACATGGTGTACATGGACTTCCAAAAGGCATTTCATAAATGCCACATAATAGGCTTACCAGCAAAGTTGAAGCCCATGGAATAAAAGGGACAGTGGTAGCATGGATACAAAATTGGCTAAGTGACAGGAAACAGAGAGTAGTGGTGAATGGTTGTTTTTCAGACTGGAGGAAGGTATACAGTGGTGTTCCCCAGGGGTCAGTACTAGGACCATTGCTTTTCTCGATATATATTGACTTGGACTTGGGTGTACAGGGCACAATTTCAAAATCTGCAGATGACACAAAACTTGGAAGTATAGTGAACAGTGAGGAGGATAGTGATAGACTTCAAGAGGACATAGACAGGCTGAATGGGCAGACACGTAGCAGATGAAATTTAACGCAGAAAAGTGCAAAGTGATACATTTCGGTAGAAAGAATGAGGAGAGGCAATATAAACTAAAGGGTACAATTCTAAAGGGGGCGCATAAACAGAGAGACCTGGGGGTATATGTGCACAAATCGTTGAAGGTAGCAGAGCAAGTTGAGAAAGCAGTTAAAAAAGCTGACGGGATCCTGGGCTTCATAAATAGAGGCACAGAGTACAAAAACAAGGAAGTTATGATGAACCTTTATAAAACAAAGGTTCAGCCTCAACTGGAGTAGTGTGTCCAATTCTGGGCACCGCACTTTAGGAAGGATGTGAAGGCCTTAGCGAGGGTGCAGAAAAGATTTACAAGAATGGTTCCAGGGATGAGGGACTTCAGTTACGTGGATAGACTGGAGAAGCTGAGATTGTTCTCCTTAGAGCAGAGAAGGTTGAGAGGAGATTTGATAGAGGTGTTCAAAATCATGAGGGGTCTAAACAAGGTAGATAGAGAGAAACTGTTTCCAATGGCAGAAGGGTTGAGAACCAGAGGACACAGATTTAAGGTGATTGGCAGAAGAACCAGAGGCGACATGAGGAAAATCTTTTTTACGCAGCGAGTGGTTATGATCTGGAATGCACTGCCTGAAAGGGTGGTGGAGGCAGACTCAATCGTGGCTTTCAAAAGGGAATTGGATAAGTACCTGAAGGAAACAAATTTGCAGGGCTACGGGGAAAGGGCGGGGGAGTGGGACTAGCTGAAGTGCTCTTGCAGAGAGCCGGCACGGGCTCGACAGGCCCAATGGCCTCCTTCTGTGCTGTAACCGTTCTGTGATTCTAGATGGTAACTATCACTGCCAGCAATCAAGAATTTTTTTTAACCGTTGTTAACAATGGAATTCTGCGTATTTCTGTGAACACAAAACACTTATTGCAGGTTATTTAAAATCATTGTTAATACTGCCCCCTGCTGAAATATGTTTAAAACACATCTGTAATATTAAGCTAAAAAAAACACAGCAATATCCACCTTGTGGCCACTGAAGTTAATTATGCCCAAAGGATTTTAAAGATCCTTACGCCCCCCCACCTCATTGAATTTCGGGCTTGGCATAATGCTGAGCTCTCTTTCCATCGCCTTCACCTCTGCGCCCATTTCTTTGGCCAGGAGTCTTCCTCCGCACAGCAGACCCTTTCTCCCGTCGTCAGAATTTTCGTTCCACCTGGTCACTTTCCTCTGGCCTCTTACACTCTCTTGATCTTTTCATTGGGAACTGCCAGCATGACATCGGCCATCTCAATTTCTCTGCTCCCCTCACTCACTCTAACCTAGCTCCCTCTGAACTTGCAGCAGTCCGTTCTCTCAGGTGCAACCCAGACATGGTCATTAAACTTGTTGACAAGGGTGGCGCTGTTGTTGTTTGACAAACAGACCCCTACCTTGTGGAGGCTGAACGCCAATTCCCCGACATCTCGTCCTAGACCACGACCCCACCACCAAACATCAAGCCGTCGTTTCCTAACCGTCACTGACCTCATCTCCTCTGGAGATTTCCCCCCCCAACCCACAGTCCTCCAACCCCGCACAGCCCGCTTCTACCTCCATCCCAAGATCCACAAACAGGACTGCCCTGGTAGACACATTGTTTCAGCCTGTTCTTGCCCCACAGGACTTATTTCTTCCTATCTCGACTATTTTTTCTCTCCTTGTCCAGCCTCTTCCCACCTACGTCCACGACACTTCCGACGCAATCCACCACTTTAACAGTTTCCAGTTTCCTAGCCCTAACCGCTTCTTCCTTGAACGGAAGCCCAACCAGTCTGCATCCTCCACCATCCTCCTCCGTCTGGCTGAAATTGTTCTTACAATGAACAACTTTTCCTTTGACTCCTCTCATTTCCTCCAAATAAAAGGTGTTGTTATGGGAACCCATATGGGTCCTAGCTATGCCTGCCTTTTCATGGGATATGTGGAACATTCTTTGGTCCAGTCCTACTCAGGTCACCTCCCTCACCTCATCTCATCTTTCGATTAACCACTTTACAACCTTCCGGACTCAACATTGAGTTCAACAGTTTCAGATCACAAGCACCACTCTCATTTTTTTGGACAGCAGGAGCTGGTAATGAATCTGCTGTTGCCATTTACATCTCCTCCAGACCCATCTTTTGTTTCTTTACTTGTCCCATTACCACCCCCTTTTCCCTCGCACCATCATACCTTTTGTCATTTAATCACTTCTGCCTTCGAACCCATCACAGACCTTCCCTTTTGTTCTTTCCTCCCCTCCCCACTTTCCCTGCCTCTACCTGCTTAAAAACCTGTTCCATCTCCAGCTTTTCCAGTTCTGACAAAGGGTCATCGACCTGAAACGTTAACTCTGTTTCTCTCTCCATTATTTCCAGCATTTTCTGTTTTTATTTCCGATTTCCAGCATCCGCAGTATTTTGCTTTTATACTATCTGGTTATTATTTCATTGCTGTTTGTGGGAGCTTGCTGTGCACAAATTGGCTGCCATGTTGTCCTACAATACAGCAGTGACTACACTTTAACATCTGTAAAGGGTTTTGGAATGTCCCGAGGTTGTGAAAGACGCTATATAAATGCAAGATCTCTCTTTCTTTAATTTACACAACATATTTTATTTACCCAGCCTCTCTGGTAAACTCTTTGAAAAATACAGTCTCCGATTGTTAGTACAGGTTTTATTGAACTTACTGTTATAGTTTGAGCTGCTTATTATACAGCTCGACATGCTACACGACACCTGACAATGAACAGGAACTAAGAGCATATTTTTCCCTTTGAAGTTCATGCAACTTTTGAAGAAATCAGGCAAACAAAATGTCAACAGTTTTAATACCTTAGTAAGTAACCAATCCTTCACCTATTATGATTCAAAATTCTTTCCAACAGTTTTTACTTATGCTCAGCTTCCATCAGAAAGCCTGCATTTTCTATTAACTAGAACATGACTTTATGCACAAAATATGTAGGATAGCATTATCACAGGGGGGAACAATGAACCCTTGTACCATTGAGGTATAAAAATAATACAGCCTTCCCAAAGATTCCTCAAGATCTCTTTAAACCAACAGATATGTACTAATTTTGAGTTTATTCAAAAGTAAACTTACATAAATCAGATTTTGAAACATCTTTAATTAACACGTTCCTTTAAAACTTTGTCACGCCAAAGTAACAAAGATCTTTTTTATTACACAAATGCCCACTGTCAGACTCAAGAGTCCTGCCTCATTGCAGCAACACATCCATATGATGAAACTCTGCGAACTGAACTAAAGAACTAGGGAAAGCTTGCCATATTCGTCTCCAGATTTAGATAACTCCTAGCTACAGAACTGTCAAGCAAGAATCACAATCACATAACAGTAGGAGATGGATCACACACTACGTTGATCAGCAGTAACACCCTTACATCTGCTTTACACAGATGCTCATTCTGACAGTATTTGCTCTCGGCTAACTTTTTGAATAGAAAAGCTTACTTTTGTTGGGATAACAACAGCATTTTATCTTTCAGTGGCAACCCTGTATACATTAATAAGTCAGAGGTGACTAACCAACCATTCAGAACCTGGTGAAGGAACTGCATATAAAAGCAACCACACCTCCCGTACCCAGTCAAACACAGGCAGTTCATGTATTCTCTCCTTTGCTGATACAATAGAAATCTCTGCCAGAAAACAGTCACAAAAGCTTTTTTTTAATATTAATTCCCAGGTTCATTGTACACAATTATTTGAAATCATATTTTTATCTGCCTCATTGCAAGGGTGATGCAAATAATAAAGTCTACAGAACAAAGAGTTTTCTCATTTTGTGTTAAACAAAGTTTGTCTGAGCAGACATTTTGGTTTTCGATAAAGCTCTTAGGAGTTCATTTTTGAACTGGGTTACCATCATTTAAAAAAAAGACATAATACACATTTAACAGGGGAAAATAAATCTACTTTCATCACGCTTACCTTCATGCTCAGTAAGGGCAAGTGCGACATCTGTTGTGACTTCAATTCCAGTGTTGATAGACACATGACATGTTTTCAGGGAGGACACTGCTGAATCCACAGAGTTGAAGGAGATCACAGGCATAATGGTCGACCGTCCAGGCATTTTGTAATAGTAACAACCTGTGGACGTAATAATAGACAATGAAGCAGCAAATTTAAATGAAATCCATTGTTCATACATTCCTCTGTATTTGTTATGCAAACACTCATTTCCATAGTTAAAACCCAAGGATATACATCTAAACAGGGGTGCAAAGTAAAGCACCTTCTTGAAACCAAGTTGCACAGTCACCCCTAAATATTCTAACCACTGGCAATCAAAGTAAAATGAAAATAATAAGAGGCCAATCAAATCTATCTGATTGCATCTGGGAGCTTCCTGGTCTGTGGAGCTCAGCCACCTGAACTAATGAAAGAACCCAGAGGTGGTCTTAAAAGGTCTTCCAGTGCATCATTTATAGATCTGCAGGAATACATACAGGCTAAACACAGAGTGGGATTTACTGAAGAGTCATAACTGGAGACCTGGCTGATTGCCCCATCCTTAGCCCAGAGGCACCAAGGGCAGCTCTAGCAGCCCTAGTGTCGCCCTGACTTCGGTCAGCTAACTCACTACCAACTTGTATAAAACCTGGTAACTTTCAGCACCACACAGGAGGGACATCTACCACCTGATCAAGGACTTCAAGATTACGACAGGTTAATAATAATGATGATAATGTAAATATGCAACACCTGCCCTTTTACCTCCTCCCTTCCCACCATCCAGGGCCCCAAACACTCCTTCCAGGTGAAACAGCAATTTACTTGTACTTCTTTCAATTTAGTATATACTGTATTTGCTGCTCACGATGCAGTCTCCTCTACATTGGGGAGACCAAATGCAGATTGGATGATCGCTTTATGGAACACCTCCATTCAGTCCACAAGTGTGACCCCCGAGCTTCCGGTCGCCTGTCATTTTAATTCTCCACCCCACTCCCATTGTGACCTCGGTCTCCTACACTGTTTCAATGAAGCTCAATGTAAGTTCGAGTAACAACACCTCATCTTTCTATAAGGCACTTTACAGCCTTCCGGACTCAACATTGAGTTCAGCAATTTCAAAATCATAACCTCTGCCCCTATTTTTTCCAGACGGCAGCTGTTGCTGATGCTTCTGAAATTCCCATTTAAACCTCCTCTAAACCCATCTTTTGTTTCGTTACTGGTCCCATTACCATCTCCTTTTGCCTCGGACCATCATCCCTTTTGTCATTTAATCTCTCCTGCCTTCCACCCTATCACAGCCCTTCCCTTTTGGTCTTTCCTCTCCTCCCCTCCCCCCTTTCCCTGCCTCTGTACTTGCTTAAAATCTGTTACATCTCTAACTTTTTCCAGTTCTGAGGAAAGGTCATCGACTTGAAATGTTAACTCTGTTTCTCTCTCCACAGATGCTGTCTGGCCCGCTGAGTGTTTCCAGCATTTTCTGTTTTTTATTTCAGATTTCCAGCAGCCAGAGTTTTGTTTCTGTATAATGTAAATAGCGATGGTTTCCATTGGTCAGCAAGACAGTAACAAGAGGACACATATTTATATGATGACAAAAAAATTAAAGGGGGAAGTTGGGGAAAAAATTACAACCAGGGTGGTCAGACTGAAGCAGGGTCCGTAAATCCTTTTAGAAGGGAAATTAGATAATTGCTTGAAAGGAGGAATCTTAAAGGATATGGAGAGCAAGCAGGAAAGTGGGATTAGACTATCTGGCCCAGGTAGAAAAAAAATACCAGCACAGACTTGACCGGCCAAATGGACTGTTTCTGTTCTGTAACACTCTATGATCCTCACCCTGACCCAAAAGTTTCTAAATTATTTATTATTTTCATAAACACAAAGACCCTTGCGAAACTGCCAAGTGTTAATAAACGAGCAACTCGTCTTTTTTATGGTGATCACTCTTCAAAAATATCAACACAGATCAATAGTGGCCCTTGTTTAGGTGGAGAACTGTTTATTTTTTAACATGTCCCTCTCTGACAAAACAGCCCGGCTGCTAAACAATTGCTGTATTTGTAAACTGCGACTCGGCCCCTCACTGCTTAACACAAATAAATCCGCAGTTTACACATTTGTTGAAAGCAATACATTTAATTAAATCGCCCACCCTTCCTCCTGAAAACAACCTGTCGCCAGTTGCGGGCCCAGGCGATACTCGGCCGCACTCCGCCGCCTTACTGTTCAAATGGCCGGTCCGGCGCGGAGCACCCTGGGACTTGTAGTTTCCGCTCCCTTATCTACCTCCAATGGCGCAGGAGGGAAACTACAAGTCCCAGCGGCCATTGCGCCGCAAACCCAGGGAGCGCTTCCTGCGGCTGTTCTCGGCGACCGATGGCCGGCACACCCGAGCAAGAGTACAGCATCATTATTGGATGACAGGCTTTTCCACCAACCCCCACTCATTCCAAAGTTGGGCCGAATGGCCAGCTTCTGTAAATTCTTTGTAATGCTAAATTCTATGAAAGAGGATGGGTGAAGACCGGTACCAGTGCTTTAAGGTGCTAAATTGTTGACAATTCTCTTCAGGAACTATGCTACTTACTTGCCAACCAACAAAATTCAGAAAAGCTGTTAAATCAAACAAATCAAAAAAATCAAACAAAAGCTAAATGAAAAACAGCCCTCAATAAAGGCCTTGACCAAAGGTCACTGCTTCGTGGCAATTGAATAAGTAAAATTATTTTTTATTACATTGGATTTTGGGGGTTTCATTAGTATCAGCAAGAAATGTCAACAGATTAATGTTTAGCTCTACAGCCAAAAGTTCCCAGGTTTGATTCCTGGTCTTGGTTGAATTATTTCACCTCAGCCAGGACAGCCGTTGGGCATTATAGTTGTCCTCAGTGCCCCTGTAATATAGAGGAGTCAACAACAGTCCCCAGCGCTAATTACTCTCTGCAACCCTCAGCTGGAAAGTATGTATACATGCTCATTGGGTGCCATGCCCTCCATAGTGAAATAGCCAGTCAAAACTCACTCACACATGAAGAATGGCCACTTCAACAAGATGGTGAAGTATGTAACCATATTTCAATGTGCCTCAGCGACTTCAGGAGAGGCGGGTTAGAAAATTGGCAAATAATTTTATTTTCTAATTTATTTATTGAGAGCAAGATTCCATCCCCCCCCCCCACCGCAAGTTATATTTCTTCCAAACCCCTTTTCACTGGGCACTCTGCGCCAGACATCATCCATGGGCCAGAGGTTAAATGAGCATCCTCAGGTGAGCATGGTGGAAATGGAAACAGAGAGCAGTGCCAGAAGGCTAGTAGAGCGTTAAACTTCCAAAACCAGCAGCATAGAAGTTTCTTATAATTTGAGCAGGGCCCACTCTGCACTTATGCCAGGTAAATAATTTCAAAGTCATCTCAAAGGTATTTTCAACATCATATCCCACCAAAATTTTCAGCCAGTTACTGTAGCAGAAACTTACATTCATTAGCAAGGTGACTCTGGTCATTTAACCAGAACATTATTAAAATAAATAAAGATCTTTGGAAAATACGTGCATGTGTACATAGAGTCTACAGCTCAGAAACAGGCCGTTCAGCCCAACTTGTCTGTGCCGGTGTTTATGCTCCACACGAGCCTCCTCCCACCCTACTTCATCTTACCCTATCAGCATCCTTCTATTCCTTTCTCCCTCATGTGAGTATCTAGCTTTCCCTTAAATACATATATGTTATTCATCTGAACTACGCCTTGTGGTAGCGAGTTCCACATTCTTACAAATCTTTGGACACCCATTCTGCAAGTTTATTAATTACTTCTTGTATTTTGTCACATTTTTCCTCAGTATTAACTACACCCCCACTTTGGTATCGTTCACAAACTTTCAAATTGTAGTTCCAATTCGCAAGTCCAAATCGTTAATGTAAATTGTGAACAACAGTGGCCCAGCACCGATCCCTGTAACTTTTTAAAAACTAGTTGTGTAGCCCATTCAATTTTTCACGCATGCATGATTAGTCACATTGAAAAGCCCGTGAGCGGCCTGCGCAGGACCTCCAGACCGCTGCGCAGCTTAGCGGGAACGTTGCCCAGCACCGATCCCTGTGAAAGTTTGGGGCTGGAGAGGAACTTGGAATGGGAGGAGAAGGATCCAGTTGTCGTGGTCCACGTAGATACCAATGACATAGGTAAGACTAAGAAAGAGGTTCTGCTGAGAGAGTATGAGCAGCTAGGGTCTAAATTAAAAAGCAGAACCACAAGGGTAATAATCTCTGGATTACTACCTGAGCCATGAGCAAATTAGCATAGGGTCAATAAGATCAGAGAGTTGAATGCGTGGCTCAAGGATTGATGTGGGAGAAACAGGTTTCGATTCATGGGGCACTGGCACCAGTACTGGGGAAAGAAAAAAAAGACTTGCATTTATAAGAGGGAGCTGTTCCGTTGGGACGGCCTTCACTTGAACCAGGCTGGGACCGGTGTCCTGGCGAATCGAATAACTAGGGCTGTAAATAGGGCTTTAAACTAAATAGTTGGGGGGGGAGGGTTCAAGCGAGGGGAAATTTAGAAAGTTAAAGAGAAAGGACAGGGCAATAGTGCAGGGTAGCGATATGGGCAATTAAAACCAGAGTGTGACAGGAAGGGACAGAGCATACAAACATAAGAGTGCACCAGCAAATAAGGTCAGAGTAGGGAAAAATTATAAAAAGACAACATTAAAGGCTCTTTATCTGAATGCACGTAGCATTCATAACAAGATAGATGAATTGACAGCACAAATAGAAATAAACAGGTATGATCTAATAGCCAACACAGAGATGTGGTTGCATGTGACCAAGGCTGGCAACTGAATACTCAGGGGTATTTGACATTTCGGAAGGATAGACCAAAAGGAAAAGGAGGTGGGGTAGCTCTGTTAACAAAGGATGAAATCAGTACAATAGTGAGAAATGATCTTGGCTCGGAAGTTCCAGATGTAGAATCAATTTGGGTGGAGGTAAGAAATAGTAAGGGGAAGAAGGCACTGGTGGGAGTAGTCTATAGGTCCCCTAACAGTAGCTACACTATAGGACAGAGTATAAATCAAGAAATAATGGGGGCTTGTAAGAAAGGTACTGCAATAATTGTGGGTGATCTTAATCTTCATATAGATTGGACAAACCAAATTGGCAAAAGCAGCCTTGAGGACAAGTTCATAGACTGTATTCGGGACAGTTTCTTGGAACAATACATTGTGGAACTGACCAGGGAACAGGCTATTTTAGATCTGGTAATGTGTAATGAAACAGGATTAATTAATGATCTCATAGTAAAGGATCCTCTAGGGAAGAGTGATCATAACATGATTGAATTCCATATTCAGTTTGAAGGTGAGAAACTTGGGTCTAAAACTAGAGTATTAAACTTAAATAAAGGCAATTACAAAGGTATGAGGAGAGAGTTGGCTAAAGTGGATTGGGAAAATAGATTAGAAGATAAGATGATAGAAAAACAGTGTCAGACATTTAATGAGATATTTCATGACTCAACAAAGATATATTTCAGTGAGAAAGAAAGACTCGAAGAGAAGAATGAACCAACCATGGCTACTCAAGGAAGCTAAGGATGGTATCAAATTGAAGGAAAAGGCATACAATGTTGCAAAGATTAGTGGTAGGCCAGAAGATTGGGAACATTTTAGAAACCAGCAAAGGATGACTAAAAAAAGAGGGAGAAAATAGCTTATGAGAGTAAACTAGCAAGAAATATAAAAACTGACAGTAAGAGCTTCTACAAGTATATAAAAAGGAAGAGAGTAGCTAAAGTAAACGTTGGTCCCTAAGAGGACGAGACTGGGGAAATAATAATGGGAAATAAGGAAATGGCAGAGGCATTGAACAAATATTTTGTATCTGTCTTCACAGTAGAGGACACTAAAAACATCCCAGTAATAGTAGAAAATCAAGGGGCAAAAGGGAGGGGGGAGCTTAAAACAAGCTTATATCACTAGAGAAAAAGTGCTAGGCAAACTTATGGGTTTGCTCTCCTTTGCTCTCTTTCCCCCCAGTCTCCTCTCTTCTGCTGTTTAAGCTCCCCTGGCTCTAATAGTGGGTGCATTTTTATCCCTAACTGCAAGTTCAAGCTGCAAGGTTAAAGTTACCTGAGCCAACTGCCCATCCTCCGACCATGCCTGTTCTTTGTTCTCAGTGAGCACTGGCTCTTCACTTAAACTTAGCTCCCAAAGCGAGAATATCAATGCTAATTTGATCCTGTGAGAGACAACAACATTCATGTCCGAGGCCGGGACCCAGGAACGAGGACAAGCCCAGCAGTGAGGTCAAGGCGCAGGAGTGGCGCAGCGTGAACCAACAGAAGGGTCGGGGCCCAGGGAAGGTGCGGCACGGGCCAACAGCGAGGTCGGGAGGACCACAATGCATCCTACAAAACCCAAGCAGAGAGGACCTGCGGGAAGGAGGGAGGAGGACAGTAGCAGTATGTCTGTGTGTGTGTGCTAGGCCGATGTAGCAGAGCCTGGTCTCCAATCGTCTTGGATCCCCTTGCCATTGGACCAAGACCTTGCTCTGTCAAGCCTTTAAAATGAAGTTCGGGACCTGGAACATCAGGACCCTCATGGACAACCCCAACAGTGACAGACCGGAACGCCGTACTGCTATCGTTGCCCGGGAGCTCAGAAGCTTCGATATTGACATCGCCGCCCTAAGTGAGACCCGGCGGGCAGGGGAAGGCCAGCTCAAGGAGCAAGGCGGTGGTTACACCTTCTTCTGGAAAGGCAAACCCGAAGAAGAACGCCGCCTCCATGGGGTAGGCTTCGCCATAAAAAATGAACTGGTCGGGCATCTCAGAGACTCCCCTAGTGGTATAAACGAGCGCCTCATGACTCTTCGACTCACCCTAGCCCGAAACCAGTGCGCTACGGTCATCAGTGCGTACGCCCCAACACTGGAAGCCACAGACGAGACCAAAGAGGAATTCTACTCCAGCCTCAAACAATCCCTGTCCCGAGTCCCAACGGGCGACAAGCTGATCCTCCTTGGTGACTTCAACGCCAAAGTTGGAAAGGACACAGACCTCTGGAGAGGTGTGATCGGCAGAGAGGGGGTAGGGAAAGCCAACTCCAATGGTACCCTCCTCCTGTCAAAATGCTTAGAACATGGCTTCGTCATAACCAACACCGTGTTCCGTCAGAGAGACAAGTACAAGGCTTCATGGCAGCACCCTCGTTCCAAGCACTGGCATCTGCTGGACTACGTCATCGTCCGAGTGAGGGACCGCAAGGACGTCCACATCACCCGCGTCATGACAAGAGCTGATGACTGCTGGACAGACCACCGCCTAATCTGCTCTGTCATCTCCATCAATGTAGCCCCAAAAGAGCGGTGGCAACAGAAATAATGCCGCTGGAAAATCAACGCTGGAGCACTCAAAGACCCCGCTAAGAAAGCCCTATTCAGCCTGCGCCTCACAAACAACCTGACGACTCCCAGTGATGCAGAGACACAGAGTGCCCACAGCGTCTGGTCTGCACTCAAGGCCTCCATAATCAGCACCTGTGAAGAGACGCTCGGTCACTCGACCAGAAAACACCAAGACTGGTTCGACGAGAATGACCAGGCGATCCAGGAGCTAATAAGCCGCAAGCGCAAGGCATTCCTGATCTGGAAACAGCAACAGAACTTGAGAGCAAGAAAGCAGCTCTACAGACGCCTGAAGGCAGAGGTCCAACAAAAAACTTGCGACCTAAAGAACAGATGGTGGGTGGAGAAAGCGCAGGAGATCCAGCAGCTAGCCGACAACCATGACGTGCGTGGATTCTTTGGCGCAGTCAAGACCATCTATGGCCCAAGCACCCAAGGCCCTTCCCCACTGCGGGCCAAGAACAGAGAGGTACTCATCAAGGACAGGGAAGCAGTCAGTGCCCGCTGGAAGGAGCACTTCGAAGATCTCCTTAACCACGACTCTGTCTTCGACATGAGGACTGGAGAACAGCTAGCGTAGTACCATTATTCAAGAAGGGTAGCAGGGATAAACCAGGGAATTACAGGCCAGTGAGTCTAACATCTGTGGTGGGGAAATTATTGGAAAAAATTCTGAGGGACAAAATTAATCTCCACTTGGAGAGGCAAGGATTAATCGGGGATAGTCAGCATGGCTTTGTCAAGGGTAAATCATGTCTAACAAATCTGATCGAATTTTTCGAGGGGGTGACTAGTGGGGTGGATGAGGGAAATGCTGTGGATGTGGTTTACATGGACTTCAGTAAAGCTTTTGACAAAGTCCCGCATAGGAGACTGGTCAAGAAGGTAAGAGCCCATGGGATCCAGGGTGCCTTGGCGCGTTGGATCCTAAACTGGCTGAGTGGCAGGAGGCAGAGGGTGATGGTCGAAGGTTGCTTTTGTGACTGGAAGCCTGTGTCCAGTGGGGTACCTCAGGGATCGGTGCTGGGTCCCTTATTGTTGGTGATCTACATAAATGATTTGGATGAGAATGTAAAAGGTATGATCAGTAAGTTCGCAGATGACACGAAAATTGGTGGGGTGGTAAATTGCGAGGAGGAAAGCCTCCGGCTACAGGACGATATAAACGGGTTGGTCAGATGGGCGGAAAAGTGGCAAATGGAATTTAACCCTGAAAAGTGCGAGGTGATGCATTTTGGACGGACAAATAAGGCAAGGGAATACACAATGAGTGGTAGGACCCTAGGAAGTACAGAGGGTCAGAGGGACCTTGGTGTACATGTACATAGACCCCTGAAGGCAGCGGAGCAGGTAGATAAGGTGGTTAAAAAGGCATATGGGATACTTGCCTTCATTAGCCGAGGCATAGAATATAAGAGCAGGGAGGTTATGATGGAGCTGTACAAAACGCTGGTGAGGCCACAGCTGGAGTACTGTGTGCAGTTCTGGTCGCCTCACTATAGGAAGGATGTGATTGCTTTGGAGAGGGTGCAGAGAAGATTCACCAGGATGTTACCTGGGATGGAGCGCCTCAGCTATGAAGAGAGGCTGGACAGGCTGGAGTTGTTTTCCTTGGAGCAGAGAAGGCTGAGGGGGGACCTGATTGAGGTGTACAAAATAATGAGGGGCATAGATAGGGTAGATAAAGAGGAACTTTTCCCCTTAGTGGGGGGGTCAATAACAAGGGGGCATAGATTCAGGGTAAGGGGCAGGAGATTTAAAGGGGATTTGAGGAGGAACTTTTTCACCCAGAGGGTGGTTGGAATGTGGAACTCAATGCCTGAAAGGGTGGTGGAGGCAGGAACCCTCACAACATTCAAGAAGCATTTGGATGAGCACTTGAAATGCCATTGCATACAAGGCTATGGACCAAATGCTGGAAAATGGGATTAGACTGGACAGGGATGGATGGGCGGCGCAGACACGATGGGCCGAAGGGCCTCTTTCTGTGCTGTAAAACTCTGTGACTCTATGACTCTATGACTCTATGAGTGCCCTCAACTCCATCCCACAGCATGCTACCCGCCACCATCTCAGCACAACCCCAGCCCGGCATAAGGTTGAAAAGGCCATCCGACAACTGAGGAACAACAAGGCCTCAGGAGCAGATGGAATCCCCGCCGAGGCACTAAAGCATAGCAGAGAAGCAGTACTGGCGCAAATTCATGAACTCATTTCTCTTATCTGGAAGAAGGAGAGCATGCCAGGGGATCTCAGAGATGCTGTAATTGTGACCATCTTCAAGAAAGGTGACACGTTCGATTGCGGTAATTACAGAGGAGTTTCCCTGCTATCTGCCACAGGGAAAGTAATCGCAAGAATCCTCCTCAATCGCCTTCTCCCAGTGGCCGAAGAGCTCCCCCCAGAGTCACAATGTGGATTCCGTCCACTAAGGGGCACAATGGACATGATCTTCACCGCACATCAGTTACAAGAGAAATGCAGGGAACAGCACCAACCCCTGTACATGGCCTTCTTTGATCTCACAAAGGCCTTCGACACTGTCAACCATGAGGGATTATGGAGTGTCCTCCTCAAATTCGGATGCCCTCAAAAGTTTGTCACTATCCTCCGCCTGCTTCATGACAACATGCAAGCCATGATCCTGACCAACGGCTCCACCGCAGACCCAATTCACGTACGAACCGGGGTCAAGCAAGGCTGTGTCATCGCACCAATGCTCTTCTCAATCTTCCTTGCTGCAATGCTCCATCTCACCCTCAGTAAGTTCCCCACTGGAGTGGAGCTAATCTACAGAAAAAACGGGAAACTGTTCAACCTCCATCGCCTCCAGTCCAGATCCAAGGTCGTCCCATCCTCTGTCGGTGAATTACAGTATGCAGACGATGCTTACATCTGCGCTCACTCGGAGGTCGAACTCCAAACCATCGTAAACACCTTCACCGAAGCATACGAGAGCATGGGCCTTACACTAAACATCCGTAAGACAAAGGTCCTCTACCAACCTGCCCCCGCCACACAGTGCTGCCCCCCGATTATCAAAATCCACGACAAGGCCTTGGACAACGTGGACCACTTTCCATACCTCGGGAGCCTACTGTCAACAAGGGCAGACGTCGACGACGAAGTCCAACACCGCCTTCAGTGTGCCAGTGCAGCCTTCGTCGCCTGAGGAAGAGAGTGTTTGAAGACCAGGACCTCAAACCCAGCACTAAGCTCATGGTCTACAGGGCAGCAGTGATACCTGCCCTGCTGTATGCCTCAGAGACATGGACCATGTACAGCAGGTACCTCAAAGCACTGGAGAGGTACCACCAACGCTGCCTCCACAAGATCTTGCAAATCCATTGGCAGGATAGGCGCACCAACGTCAGTGTTCTTGCTCAGGCCAACATCCCCAGCATCGAAGCTCTGACCACGCTCAATCAGCTCCGATGGATGGGTCACATTGTCCACATGCCCGATACGAGACTCCTAAAACAAGCGCTCTACTTGGAGCTCCGGCACGGCAAGAGTGCCCCAGGTGGGCAGAGGAAACGCTTCAAGGACACCCTCAAAGCCTCCTTGAAAAAGTGTCACATCCCCACCGACACCTGGGAATCCCTGGCCCAAGACCACACAAAGTGGAGGAGAAGCATCCGGGAAGGCGCTGAACACCTCGAGTCTCTTCGCCGGGAGCAAGCGGAAGCCAAGCGCAGGCAGCGCAAGGAGCGCACGTCAACCCAAGCACCCCACCCACCCACCCACCCACCCCTTCAACCACCGTCTGCCCCACCTGTGACAGAGACTGTAGGTCCCGCATTGGACTAATCAGTCACATGCGAACTCATTTTTAATGTGGAAGCAAGTCATCCTCGGTTCCGAGGGACTGCCTAAGAAGAAGAAGGGTCTAAAAGCTGACAAGTCCCCTGGACCTGATAGCCTGCATCCTAGGGTCTTAAAAGAAGTTGCTACAGAGATAGTGGATGCATTGGTTGTAATCTTCCAAAATTCCCTTGACCCTGGAAAAGTCCCAGCAGATTGGAAAACCGCAAATATAACGCCTTTATTCAAAAAAGGAGGGAGACAGAAAGCAGGAAACTATAGGTCAGTTAGCCTAACATCTGTCATTGGCAAAATGCTCAAATCCATTATTAAGGAAGTAGTAGCAGGGCATTTAGAAAATCATAATACAATCAAATACAGTCAACATGGTTTTATGAAAGGGAAATCATGTTTGACAAATCTACTAGAGTTCTTTGAGGAGGTAACGAGCAGGGTGGATAAAGGGGAACCAGTAGATGTAGCGTATTTGGATTTCCAAAAGGCATAAGGTAAGAGCTCATGGTGTTGGGGTCATTTATTAGATTGGATAGAGGATTGGCTAACTAACAGAAAACAGAGAGTCGGGATAAATGGGTAATTTTCAGGATGGCAATTGGTAACTCGTGGGGTGCCACAGGGATCAGTGCCTCAACTATTTTCAATCCATATTAATGACTTGGATGAAGGAAGCGAGTGTATTGTAGCCAATTTTGCAGACAATACAAAGATAGGTGGGAAAGCAAGTTGTGAGGAAGACATAAAGAGTCTGCAAAGGGATATAGATAGGCTAAGTGAGTGGTCAAGAATTTGGCAGATGGAGTACAAGGTGGGAAAATGTGAAGTTATCCACTTTGGTAGGAAGAATAGAAAAGAAAAATATTATTTAAATGAAGACTACAGAATGCGGCAGTACAGAGGGATCTGGGTGTCCTCGTACATGAAACACAAAAAGTTAACATTCAGGTGCAGCAGGTAATTAGGAAGGCAAATGGAATGTTGGCCTTTAGTTCAAAGGGGATAGAGTATAAAAGTAGGGCAGTCTTGCTACAACTGTACAGGGTGCAGTCTTGCTACAACTGTACAGGGTGAGACCACACCTAGAGTACTGCGTACAGTTTTGGTCTCCTTATTTAAGGAGGGATACTTGCATTGGAGGCAGTTCAGAGAAGGTTCACTAGGTTGATTCCTGGGATGGAAGGGTTGTCTTATGAGGAAAGGTTGAGCAGGTTGGGCCTATACTCATTGGAGTTTAGAAGAATAAGAGGTGATCTTATTGAAACATATAAGATTCTGAGGGGGTTGGACAGGGTAGATGCTGAGAGGATGTTTCCCCTCGTGGGGGAATCTAGAACAAGGGGGCATAGTCTCAGAATAAGGGGTCGCCCACTTAAGACGGAGATGAGGAGGAATTTCTTCTCTGAGGGTCGTGAATCTTTGGAATTCTTTACCCCAGATAGCTGTGGAAGCTGAGTCATTGAATATATTCAAGGTTGAGATAGACAAATTTTTGAGCAACAGGGGAGTCAAGGGTTATGGGGTGCGGGCAGGAAAGGGGAGCGGAGGCCAAAATCGGATCAGCCATGATCTCATTAAATGGCGGAACCGGCTCGAGGAGCCGAATGGCCTGCTCCTGTTCCTATTTCTTATGTTCTTATGTAACCTCACTTCCCACCTTTTGCCAGTCTGAGTAGCTACCCTTAACCCCTCCTCTCTGTTGTCTGTTTTGTACCCAGCTTGCTATCTACTCTGCTAACTGTCCCATCTCCACTTGCTGACTTTAGTCATGGGTCTATTATCTAATGCCTTTTGAAAATCCAAATATATTACAAATGCTACATTACCCTGGTCTCTTTCTGTTACTTCTTCAAATAATTCAGTAAGGTTGGTCAAGCATGACCTTCCCTTTTGAAATCTATGCTGATTACTCTATTATATTTTCAGCTTCTAGATGTTTTTTTATTATATCTTTGAATAAAGAATCCATTATTTTTCCCATCACTGACATTAAGCTAACTGGTCTGTATGTTCCCTGGAATTGTTCTATCTCCCTTTTTAAATGTAGGAATAACATTAGCAGTCCGCCAGTCCTCTGGCACTATTCCCTTTTCTGATGAATTTTTACATATATGTAATAGTGCCTCTGCTATCTCTTCCTAACTTCTTTTAATCTGCGTGGATGCAGTCCATCCAGACCAGGAGTTTTAACCTCTCTAAGTTTGATTAGTTTATTAGTTATCTCCCCCCTTTCTATCTTAAATTCCATTATATATTTTTTGATCTCTTCGATGTCATGTCCACTCTGTTCGTCTCTCTGGTAAATACTGAGGCAATATTTCTGCCATTTCATTGTCATTACCAGTGAGTTTATCTTGTGCATCCCTTAGTGGCCCTATCCCTACGCTGATTTTTCTTTTGTTATTGATGTGTCTGTAGAATACTATGGGGGAAAAATTCGGTACGTTAGTGCCTCCCATTAGAGCCAGCAGATGGCGTTAACGGGGCGCTAGTACATTATCGCCAGGGCAAGGCGAATCCAATGGCGCATGCCAAATCCAGCTCCCCCCCCCTCCGCCCTGCAGTGCCGCCGCTAACAGTTATCACCAGGAGCCTCAACACCAGGTGGATCGTGACATCAGTGAGTATGCAATGCTCACTGACCATCCGATCTGCGAAATTGATTGTCGCCACCTACCTTAGCCCCTGGAGTAAACAGCAACAGGGAGAGCTGGCGTGAAGCTCCAGGAAGCCGGCTCCAGGGGCACGGTGGCATAGTGGTTAGCACTGTTGCCTCACAGCGCCAGGGACCCGGGTTCAAATCTGGCCTCGGGTGACTGTCTGTGTGGAGTTTGCACATTCTCCCCGTGTTTGCGTGGGTTTCCTCTGGGTGCTCCGGTTTCCTCCCACAGTCCAAAGATGTGTGGGTTAGGTTGATTGGCCATGATAAAAAAATTGGCCCTTAGTGTTAGGGGGGGATTAAATACGTGGGGTTACGGGGTTACAGGGATAGGGCTTGGGTGGGATGGCTGTTGGTGTAGGGACCGGGTGCTAGGGTTTGGATGATCAGCCATGATCTCGTTGAATGGCGGAGCAGGCTCGAAGGGCCGAATGGCCTACTCCTGCTCCTATCTTCTATGTTTCTATGTTATTTAATAGTAATGTGTCGCAGCTGTAGGTTAGTGCAGTTTCAGTGCTTTTTTGCCAGTTTCACATTGTGCAACAGTCTCATTCCATAATTTCAAGGTTATTTAGTATCGGGAGTGTTGTGGCAACTAAAAAGTAGCTACATTTAATCTTTAAAAAAAATCAAACTGCTATACTTGGTTACATTAATGGGGGTTGTACTGGCAGTCGACCTCACCCTCCAGGATCTATAGCGGAGGGAGCGAGAAAGATTGGAACATGTGGCCAGAGGGAGGAGGAGGGCCATCAGGGCTCTCAACAGGAGGCCTTACCCTCCGAGGGTATTCCGAGAGCACATCTCCTACCTCCAATTAAGCGAGAAGTAGTGTATTAGAAGGCTCCACTTCACCAAGGAGGTGGTCACAGAACTGTGCTACCTCCTGCAACCAGACCTCCAGCCACAGATCAGGGCGACCATGGCTGTCTCAATGGCAGTCAAGGTCACCATCACCCTCAATTTCTTCGCTAGCAGATCCTTCCAGTCTGCAGCAGGAGATATAGCTAACATCTCGCAGTTCGCTGTCCATCGCTACATCCGGGAAGTCACAGAGACTCTCTACAGTAGGAGAAGGGACAACATTTCCTTTCCCATCACCAGAGAGAAGCAGGACGAGCGTGCATGTGGCTTTGCCAGGATAGCGGGATTCCCCATGGTGCAGGGTGCCATTGACTGCACCCATGTGGCTTTGCAGGCACCGCATAACAATCCTGACATCTTCCATAACCACAAAGGCTATCACTCACTTAATGGGCAGTTGGCGTATGACAACAGACAGCTAATCCTCAATGTCAATGCCTGCTATCCTGGCAGCAGCCACGATGCCTTCATTCTGCGCCAGACCGCTATGCCTGCACTCTTCCAGCCACCATGTCAAGCTCGCGGCTGGTTGGTTGGAGACAAGGTCTATCCGCTCTCCACCTGGCTCATGACTCCCCTCCGCAACCCCAATACTCCTGCCCAGCACTCATATAATGAGAGCTATGCTACCACCAGGAACATCATCGAGCAGACCATCGGCCAGCTGAAGCAATGGTTCCACTGTCTTGACCGCTCGGGAGGCGCCCTTCAGTGCTCGGCTGAGCGGGTGTCCCATTTCATGGTGATCTGCTTCATACTCCACAACTTGGCCATCATGAGGGCACAGCCCTTGCCACCTGGGATTGTGGGATCATCTCAGGAGGAGGAGAAGGAAGATGAGGAGGAGGAGGAGGAGCAAGGGAGGAGGCAGCCACTCAATCGGCCTTCCGGAAGGGCGGTGCGTGACCGCCGCATCAGACTGCAGTTCCAATAAATTAAACCCCAGATCCCCGTTGCTCACCACATCCCCATCATTCCATCCGTCTCGCAGGCCATATCACAGCGCAAAGCTGAAATGAGACACACCACAAAAGAATCCAAACTGAATTCATAAATTTATCAAAAATCAGTGAACATGTATTTACAACAAAAAGATTAACTATTCACCCTTGTGCAATCTCTTAGTAGCCCTTGTTACACTGCCTTTGCCTACTCTAGTGCTCCTATGAAGTGTTGGCCCAGTGGCTGCAGCACAGCTGGTGGAAGGCTGCTGAGTGTCTGTGTGGGAGACTTCAGATGGCCTTGCAGGACACCCTCAACCAGCTCTGGGCCTGCAAGGCCCGGCTGCAGACTGCACCACCTCAGCATGTGCGGCAGCAGTCTGGACAGGCAGCGACAAGGGCACTCCTGCTCCCTCCTGTTGTGAGCCACTTTGGCCTGCAAGAGAAAGGAAAGTGTGAAGCAATGTGTTTGGGTGATGTGCCTGCCATAGGTAAATAGTTGTCATTGTGTGCAAGGTGTGAGATGTGGGTGAGTGTGTTGGTAGGTAGAGAAGATTATTGGTGGGTGAGTGCTGGGGGTGTGGTGCTTTGGGCAGTGTGTGAAGACTGTGGTTCAGATGGCGGTATGTAGTATTTGTTGAAGCATTCACTCACCCTGACCACCCGAATGAGGTCGTTAAGTTTCTTCCTGCACTGTGTGGAGGTCCTGGGAACCACAATGCTGCCGAGATGTGCTGCGCTAAAACCCCCCACATGGTGCAGAAGACGTGCGGTGATGGCCTCCTGCCACTTGCCAGGTACAACACTGCCCTCCGTCTCTCCACAATGAACACCAACGTCTCCAATGCTTGATCACAGAATCTGTGGGCTCTCTCCCTGCGGCGTGGATCTGCCATCAGTACAGCTGCTTCAATCCTCGGAGTCCCTTCTCCTTGACCTGCTGCTGCTTGCTGAGGCAGCTGCACAGCCAGCAATGCCGAGAATGAGGTTGTGTAGCACCAATGAACCTCTCCTTTAAGCATTGAAAAAAGCCTGTGGCAGTCATGACTTGCAATTAGACTGCACCAGATATTGGCCCACCCTTTGAGTGCAACACTAATGAGCTTGGGCTTAAAAACTTGATTTAGGACTCCAATCATTCTTTGAGCAGCGAGTACGAATTTTGCGTGCAGTCTAAGGCATTAGCACCTGGCATTACTTTCCCAACTTTTCTAATGATACCGCCCATTCCTGGGCTATAATGAATTTCTAGCCTTATTTCTTTTTATATTCCTCGATAATTTAATTTTGTAGTTCCTCTTTTGCTTTCCTAATTTTTTTTTGGACTTCTTTGCTAACCTCTTCGTATTCCATTTCGTCATCCTCTCCATTGTTGTCTCTGTACTTAGTATATCCCTTTTTCTTTATTTTTCAATTTTGATCTCTTTATTCATCCATGGTGTTTCATTATTGGCTAGTGTAGTACAGATTCAGAGATACGTGGGTGAAATTGCACTTGGTGATTGAGCAAAACGGGCGACAATCAGCAACCAGCTCTACACTTCACCTGGTTTGGTCTATAAGCAGGCTTCAGCTGCAATATAAGCCTGGAGTAAACCTACTGTTTAAAAAGTCCTGTTAAGATATCAAATCAATTGGTTCCTCTGATGAAATTTCCATCAGCAAGTCTCTAGAGAATCCCTTCTGACTTTTGTGATACATGTTTTGTCCTTCAGATGCAGATCAACTTCCCACTTTTCAAATAGAAGTATTTTTTCTGAACTGATGAAAGGTAAAACCAGAATTTGTAAGAATCGCTTCAAAAGTAGTTAGCTATTTAAAAAAAGCCTCAGGACCTCTAAAGGAGCAAGTCCATGACATGGAAAGTGTGCCCTGCAATTATCTTCGCTTTAGTAAAGGGTCAGCACAACCCATAATGTTAACTATTCTTAATCTATACTAAGATGTAAAAGTTAATGAGACAGCAAAACAACTTCCTGCATAACAATGGATTGATCATCTAAAGGTCATGTTAGAGGTTGCTTTTTGCTCTCTGGCCTCAGAGACTTCTGCCTGTGTTATCAGCTACATTTACTAGGATGCAAATAAAAAGGAATAATAAAGAAAAAATTCCCTTCAAGCGAAATCCCCATTAACTCAATAGAAAAATTACTGCGGCTGCTGGAAATCTGAAACATTTAATCTCTCCTGCCTTCCACCCTATCACAGACCGTCCTTTTTGATCTTTCCTCCCCTCCCCCCTTTCCCTGCCTCTGCACCTGCTTAAAATCTGTTACATCTCTAACTTTTTCCAGTTCTGACGAAGGGTCACAGACCTGAAACATTAACTCGGTTTCTCGCTCCACGGATGCTGTCTGGTCTGCTGAGTGTTTCCAGCATTTTGTGTTGTTATTCCCCATTAACTCAACATTGTTTGTGGGACAGTGCATCAAGTTGCCCTACAACATATCTTGGAAAACCACCGAATGTTTCAACACCAGAGCATAATCAGAAAGAACTTTTAATAGTCAGCTGTACAGTCAAAAACCACCTACATTTCTAATGTAAAAATGTTTTCTGTTTGGAGGAATATCAACCTTGTCCCTTTCTAAACAAGGTACAGGAAACTCTCTTGTTAACCAGCACCTAAATATCCAGAAATCTCTCAACCGGCAAAATTCAGGAGAAGGTTCAGGTAAGTTTTACTATATATTAGTGGCCGTGTAACCGGGGTTCCTGGATCTGTGGCCGTGTAACCGGGGTTCCTGGATCTGTGGCCGTGTAACCGGGGTTCCTGGATCTGTGGCCGTGTAACCGGGGTTCCTGCACCTGTGGCCATGCAACAGGGACTCCTGGATCTGTGGCCGTGTAACCGGGACTCCTGCACAAGTGCCGTGTAACCAGGGCTCCTGCACCTGTGGCCGTGCAACAGGGACTCCTGCACCTGTGGCCGTGTACGGGGCTCTTGTACCTTGGTAAGTATACCTCTCTGTAATCCGGACTTTTTGATCAACTGGCACCACGCCGGTCCAGTCGGTGCCGGATAAAAAAAAGTTTCCTGTAAACTCATTCCATTTTGCTTGAAGTTCCAGTTTTTAATGGAATACAAATGGTAATGTTTTAAACAAAAGGATTATTTTTCATAATTTACAGCTCACTAGAATGCAATACATTACAGCCATTAAATTTTGTGTTAACACTTCAAGTAAACACATTTTTACAATTTACTTGAATCAGAATTGCAGCTGTATTTTTTTTTAATATAAAGAGGATTCAGCAGATAACATTACCAAGTCATTGCAAGTACAAAATGGGATTTCCTCTTTTGTATTCACACAAACGTATTCAGTAAAATTAACAGGAGGAATTTCACCCTTTTAGTGCTTTAGTACTGCCCAAGGCAGACTTATTCATGTTAACGAAAGATTCCAGTATTTCACAGACATCAGTACACACTCCACTTCACTTCATTGCAGAGTAATATCTTCATCTCAGGAAACATTAGAGAATCGTCCTGAACTCATCAAAGATAAAACTCGGGACGTGCGCTTCCACAATCTAGCAAGGAAAGAAAAACAATGTTGATCAAGTCTTCTTCTCAGCTGTATTACACCAGCACCAATTTAGCCAACCAGAACAGTTAAGCAAGGACAATCTGGTAAGCAAGATCTTGCATTTTCCTACGTCATAATTTGCACCCTCCCTCAGATTGCTAAATTAGAGCTGAAAATTGTGACTCATTCTGTGTTACTCACTGGAAACCAGACCGGAAAAGAAAGGCAATGTGTTTGAGCCAGGTGCATTTCTAGAATGCCACAGATAAAGGGTCCATCATCTTAATCCTGTGTAACGTAACTCCTCCTGATGTATTGTAACAGTCACAGCAATGAACATTTCTCTACCTTTCTGGGTAATTTTGTGTAATAAACATAATTCTCCAAGAACATCAAGGCAGCCACAGCATCTGCAGGCATTTCAGGGATTTTCTGGCTAAATGTGCAAAAGAAAAACATGCCGAGGTTAAAATTATATAATTGAGTTAGAGTTTATATACACCATATACATTTACATGTCATTACAATAAAATACAGAAATGTCAGATGGAGGCTCAATTTTGCAAATTAATTTTTTTTGGCCTCAGAATTGTAGCGTCCTTAATGAAAATCAGAATTTTAATCGTTTAACTTTGTTTTATGAAACTGCTCAATAAAGTGTGCCAGCACTGTGTCTTTCCCCACCCCAAAGACATACAATGATACTTACCTGGTGGTGCACTGCTCCACTGTGGAGCGAACAAACTGGCCAATCAAGGCCAGAAAATGCTCCGTGTAACGCGAATGGAACTGCTTCAGCAGCGTGACGAGTCCAACTACCAGAGGTGGCCAATCTATGGGATCCGTGGCTTTTTTACACACCATTCCTGCAAACAGAATGAAATACAGTGGAATGGTCAGATTATCCCAACGCTTTACATGCCGATTACTTGAGACTTGGAGAAATGCTTTTCATTTTCTTCTCCTACACAAAACCTGCAAACAGGGGCCGGGAATTTGCGGTGGGTAATGACGACAAACAGCGACTTCAGGATTTAGCGCATGCACATCTAAACACGGAAATCCTGAAGTTGTGGTCAGTCATTCACTGCTCCAACACTGGCTGCGCTGTGACCGACCACCCCCGCCAATCAGTGAAACGGACAGAAACTTGGGCTTTTCCATGGTAATATCGCGGTTAAATACCCCATTAAAAGTTAGGCCATGTTTAACTAGGTGTAACTGGGGTTTTAACAGCATATTGACTGGTAAACAAACGTCCTGGCCCTGAAAAACTAATTTTTAGATTTGTGGAGTGTCAAATTTCTCCATCATGATAAAAATTACAATTTTTTAAAAAACTTAAGTTTGTTCACGATATTTCAGCTTCTACCTTATCCCCATGCGACAGTCCCAATCTTTATTTCACACTCAACATTTTTAAAAAGTCCGGATAAAAGCAGTTCTCATTTTCTGGTTTCCTGTCTGAGAATTCTGCGATGTGATTGACTGCTTAGATAGCTTGATGACATCACAGCAGATTGCACCAGGGAATTCCCATTGCAGAACACCGAAATCAACTGAATGTTGAAAATGGCAAACTTCTTGCCAGAGATCGCTGTGGGCAGCTTTCTTCAGGGCCAATGGCTAGCGCCTTTGCTTCGCTGCTGACTGCAAATTATGGGCCATGATTTTCTGAAATTTTGTAACACTAGTATTTGCAGATACTAGAACCAAGACGATATGTGCTTGATATTTTTTATTCACAGTATTCTCTGGATTCCTGTTGAAAGCAATACAAAAATATATCACTCCACTAATGTTTCTCAATTTTTAATTCATTTTATAGTCTTTAATTTCATTACATATCATTCCTAGCTGAAGGGACAGGCAAATTGATATACTCTCAGCTTTCTGACAAAATTGCTTTTGATCTGACTGCAAGGAGGTGTCCAATTTGTTGGTCTATTTTCCCTGGTAACGCTGCAGATGTAGCGCGCATGCCACTCACCGGTGGTGCTACAGAAATAAAAATCAAACTCTCTTGTGTATTTGGCTTAATACTGCACTTAATGTCAACCATGTTTATCATGGAGATTATAATTTTTATTTTACATATATAAACAAATTACATTTTGGTGAAGATAACCTACTGCAGACTTGAGTAGTCAAGACTCCAGTACATAGGAACAGGAGTCGGCCATTTAGCTGTTCGAGCCTGTTCCGCCATTCAATGTGATCATGGCTGATCTGTGACCTAACTCCATATACCCACCTTTGCCCATCCCTTAATACCATTGGCTGACAAAAATCCATCAATCTCCGATTTAAAATGAACAATTAATCTAGCATCAACTGCCGTTTGTGGAAGAGTTCCAAATGTCTACCACCCTTTGCGAGTAGAAGTGTTTCCTAACTTCACTCCTGAAAGTAATGGCTCTAATTTTTAGACTATGCCTCCTAGTCCTAGACTCTCCAACCAGCAGAAATAGTTTCTCTCTATCTAACCTCTCAGTTCCCCTTAATCACAGAAACCCCAGTGCAGATGGAGGCCATTTCGGCCCATCGAGCCTGCACCGACACATATCCCACCCGATCCCCGTAACCCCTACACCAACACATATCCCACCCCGTAACTTCCAGGGAATACAACCCTAATTTGTGCAATCTCGCCTCAATTTAACCCCTTGAAGTTCAGGTATCATTCTGGTAAATCTACGCTGCACTCCCTCCAAAGCCAATATATCCTTCCTAAGGTGTGGTCCCCAGAACTGCTCACAGTACTCCAGGTGTGGTCTAACCAGGGTTTTGTATATCCCTTTTTCAATCAATTTCACAGCCACGCTAGGTTATAAGTTTATAATGGTAAACAGAGGTATTTAACCCCCAGGCAGAGGCTGCAAACACCCTCAAACTACAAGTCATCACCCATGAAATTCTGGCATACGGTGGGGGGTAGGAGGAGGGGTGGGGGGAAGAAAAGAGAAAATAACAATATTGAGTTGTTATCTTTCCTTTACCAAACACAGTTGATTTATGTACACCAGGAGACACAGAGCCTTACTAGGAATAGTAGCAAGAATCCCGCTACCTACGTGACAAAGATTAATCTAATCCCACATTCAGTGTTCATCCGCACAAGCAGAAGCAGTGGCAAGCAAACAGGAACGCCAGTGACAATTTCTTGCCATTTGTATGCAGCTGTATTTGTTGGCTAATTTCACTAGCTCCACACCAGGATGCTGTGACACCAGTAACGTTGTTCAAATGTGTAGCTCAAGGTGGAACAACTTTTAAGCTTCCATATTCTAAAAGAATGTTGGTCAAAATGCACAGAAGAAAAAAAGAATCTTGGTCCAAACAGGTGCATGACAAGTTGTTCCTGCAACTATTCTTCTGTTGCTCAGACCTCAGCAACTACAAGGATACAGGCCTGTTGGGAATCAGTTGGGGACTACAAAATACATGGTCCCAAATCAATTTTAGCATCATGGCCATGCAGAATAATGACTCAGCAATACGGCAGAGCAAGCAAATATTTGCACTAGGAGGCACAAAGAAGGCAGTGTTTTTCTCTAACTGGAAGCAAGTATATGAACCATTCATCACTGTACAAGTTCCAAGTGTGAGCCTCCCCCTTCTAAATTGTGATATGGATTAAAACATCTCATTGTATGCATTGCTTTTTCACTATTACTTTTCAATTGTAGTCTCTAGGAGTTAGATTATCTTGTAGTTGGCAAAACCTGCAGGGAAAGAAAATGTGCAGACCATTTAATATATGCGACTAGATTGTCGCAGAACCCTCTTTGGAGATTCTTATGACTCTCCACAGCCGCTTGTGTGCGTGTCTGTGTATTTCCGAGATATTATGTTGACCTTGAATCTTTCCCCATTCTGTTTTCCTAATTTTGTAGTCTCTGTGGACTACTGTGGTGTAATTGTTTCTGGAGCCAGAAGTTAGGAGGTGTGGAAGAGGTGCCTCCTAAATGTTGATCTTTGCCTCCAATTTTACTCTCCCTGTGGGAATCGGATATTCACTTTGTGCTTCCTCACAGCAAGTAATTGGGATTCGAAACTCAGTGGAATGGAGGATCTAACTTGCATTCTACCACTTTTTGCTTGTAAGAGAAATACTGAAGAGTATGGGCAGCAAGCAAGAGAGCGAGATTAGACTGGGTGGCTTATGTGGGATTAAACACTGGCACAGGCTTAATGGACCAAATTGCCTGTTTCTGTGCTGTGACATTCTGATTCTATGAAATTGGCCACAAGTTCAAATGCCAACCCCATCTGTCCCCAAAGAGGAGAGCGGAGTTCTCAGCCAAGCCACTAGATGGAGCACTGCATATCATCTGGGGGGGAATAAACTAAAACTGGCACTCACCAGCCTTGCCTTGAAAAATATACAGCAGCATCAGATCAACCGTATCGAGGCTGAATCACCCACCCATCTGAAGGAGACGGCAGCAGAGGATAATTAAAAGGAGTAAATTAGAAAAGGGGAGAAGTGACTGACAGTTAAAACCAGTAATCAACTACATCAAGTTCTGATTTCTGTAAAGAATTCCAAACCCAGACACCAAATCTATTTTGTGCATTTTACACAACATGCAGGAATTTCACAAAGTGTATTACCTTGGTTCTTAATGTACTGCACTTTTGGCAACTGAGAAATCAGAAACAGGAAGTTCACCACTGGAAAATATGGCAGCCTCTTTGTTGTAATGTAAATCTAGGAATAAAAAGAACGCCAGTAAAAATACAACTCATTTTAACAAGAGCGAGAGAGTCAGGTCTTACGTGACAACTTACAGCACTAAGGGTATAAGAAGTCTAGCCGTAAAGGTACAGGACCAGCAAGCCAGAGATTGAGAATTCAAATCCCACTGTGGGAAACTGTGTTGGCATTAGAAAATGTTGTATAAATCCAACTTGTTCACTAATGCTCTTTAGTGAAGGGACCCATCACCACTTCCTAGTCTGGCCTACAAGTGATTCCAATCCCATAATCGTGTGCTTAATGCCCTCAACGCTACTACTACAGATGGGCCTCGTCGGTGTCATGCACAACCCAACAAAAGATTCATACTTGCTGTTTAATTATCCCGTGTACCTAATGCAGAGCTGAATGTTTTATATCGAACTATTTATTTCACTCTCGAAGATAGGATGATAGAAAATATTCTCGCTCTGCTGACTGCAAGGCCGGTCCATGAAATTACTTTGGAGTAGTCGCAACCTGTTTCCAAGTGGATTGGAGTCCACAGCAGAAAATTGCCCCCAATTTGGCAAAAAATGGCCCTAAATTGACTACCTCAGGAAAAGAGACCACAAGTACAACTGATGTCCATGTGTAACATATCCATTTAGGTAGAGGTGTTCTTGGCACCTTGGGACCGAGCAAAGGAAGATTTATTCTACATCTAACCGGTGCTGTACCTGATCTCATCTTGCTTGATGCAGATAATGGCTACAAAAAGTGAAAAGTATTTACTCAGCTTTGACACCCATCTTGACAAGCACAAAGTAAAATATTTTACAAAATCTCTCCAATATGCCTCTGTGTTTAAAGGATAATTATATCACAAATTGTGTTGAAACACGACCATCACCTACAGTCTTAATTTTGAGTCTTGATGTAACATGATATATGAATTTACACTTTCAACATACTCCCATCTTCAATGCTGTTCAGACCATCGTTTAAGAACTGATCAACCTGCGTTGGTGGGTAAATGTGCTGTGGTACTAAACCATACTGACAAGGAAGATCCCAGGTTCAAACCCCCGGCCTGTACGGAGTTACCCAACCTCAGCTGGGGCAATAATGGAGATTCACAAATGGCTTCTCAATCCTCAAGGCAGGGAATGGGTAAGGACTCACGTTCACCATCAGCGAACCTGGGAGAGAGCGAGTGAGTGCGAGTGCGAGTGCATATATCTCAGCTGAGATGTCCCACTGTTGAACTGTTGGCTGGCATTCACTGTCCAGGATTACTCAAAGAATGGCCCACCAGTGTACCTGGACTCTAGCATGAGTTACTAGGAGGAGGGTGTCAATGAGGAAGGGGAAAAAAAAAACCCACAGGGAAAGGAAATAGAAACAGAACTGCACCACAAATTGCCACAGTTGAAAACATTTCATTACAATAGGCTACACACAGTAAAACCAATAGCCAGCAACATGTGAGGAAGCATTTAAGAACACAAACGAGCAAAACTTCATGCAACCAAACCAGAATGGCTAACATTTTGAAGAAGTTTTAAAACAGGTACACAATGAATGAGCCTACCCCAGAAACACAAATACAGTGCAGTGCACTACTGAGTAACCCAACTGGTGGAGCTAGGAGCTGCACTCTTGAAGCCCATTTCATAACATAAAAGGGAACCCAAAAATCTTACTACCCGCTTACTGTTTACATGCTGGTAGAAGAGGTGGGGTAGGGCCTTTTAGGGACAAAGGTGGTGTTATATGCTTAGAGGCGCAGGGCAAGGCTAGAATACTCAATGAGTACTTTCTTTCGGTGTTTACTAAGGAGGTGGATGCTGACAAAATATCGGTAGAAGTGGAAAAGGTAGAAGCAATGGAAGGGGTGAAAACCGACAGACAGGATGGACTAAAAAGGCTGGGTATGCTTAGAGTGGATAAGTCGCCTAGTCCAGATGGCTTGCATCCCAGGTTGCTAAGGGAACTGGGGGAACGATAACAGAAGGGCTTGCCATAATTTTCCAATCTTCCCTAGATGCGGGGGAGGTGCCTGAGGATTGGAAAGTGGCAAATGAGACACCGTTGTTCAAGAAAGGATGCAAGAACAATCCTAGTAACTACAGGCCGGTCAGTTTAACATTAGTGGTGGGTAAAGTTTTAGAAACAATAATAAAAGGAAAAAATTAAACGGGCACTTAGGAGAGATTTAAGCTAATTAAGGAGAGCCAACACTGATTTGTAAAAGGCAGATCATGTTTGACTAATCTAATTGAATTTTTTGATGAAGTAACAGGGAAGATCGATGAAGGGAATGCAATGGATGTTGTCTACATGGGATTTTAGGAAGGCGTTTGACAAAGTACCACATAGAAGGCTGGTTAACAAAATTGAGGCTCATGGAATAGGTGGGTCAGTGGCAGCTTGGATAAGGAACTGGTTTAAGGACAGAAAACAGCTAGTTGTGGGAAATGGCTGTTTTTCAGACTGAAGGATGGTAGACAATGGTGTTCCCTAAGGGTCAGTGCTGGGGCCACTGCTTTTTTTGAGAAATGACCTGGATATTGGAATACAGAGTAGAATTTCTAAATCTGCCGATGACACCAAACTTGGGGGTGTGGCAAACAAACAGTGAGGATGATATCAATCGACTGCAGCAGGACATAGAAAGGCTAGCAGAATGGGCAGATGGAATTTAGTCGAGAAGTGCGAGGTGATGCATTTTGGCAGAAGGAACAGGGAGAGGCAATGTATACTTACGACTATTTATAGTTAGCATTCTAATGTTCGATCAAGCAGCTCAGGTTTACATAGAAACATAGAAGATAGGAGCAGGAGTAGGCCATTCGGCCCTTCGAGCCTGCTCCGCCATTCAACGAGATCATGGCTGATCATCCAAACCCTAGCACCCGGTCCCTACACCGACAGCCATCCCACCCAAGCCCTATCCCCGTAACCCCACGTATTTAATCCCCCCTAACACTAAGGGCCAATTTTTATCATGGCCAATCAACCTAACCCGCACATCTTTGGACTGTTGTATGATTATTTACAGACTCAAAAGTACTCCTCCTCCCAAACTTACCTTATTAAGAGGGTTGTGAATGCCAGCTGCCTCCATGTAAGCTGTGATTTCATACAACAGCGTGTTGTCGTCTTTAGGGTACGGTAATGTCGGGTCCTGGTAGTGTGCTTCAACATCAGCTAACAGTGCTCTATACAGAAAACACAATCTGGATGTTACAGAAAGATTCCGAAAATGTGCCATTTCTATTGAAAATACATTTGATTTAAGATTAGGTTTTTCTTTCAGATACAAGGTTAAATCAAAGCTCGTCAGGTGGATGTAAAACATCCCATGGCACTATTCAAACAGGAGCAGGGAATTCTCCCAGTGACCTGGTCAACATTCATCCCTCAAACAAGCCACCAAAATGGATTAATTCTGCAAATATCTCATTGCTGTTTGTGGGACCTTGCCCTGAGCAAATTGGTTGTATTTGCTTAGAAAACAGCAGTAAATACACTTCAAAAGCAATTACAATAGCAAAATACTACAGATGCTGGAAATCTGAAATAACAACAGAAAATGCTGGAAACACTCAGCAGGCCAGGCAGCATCCGTGGAGAGAGAAACAGAGTTAACGTTTCAGGTCTGTGACCCTTTGTCAGAACTGGAAAAAGTTAGAGTTGTAACAGATATTAAGCAGGTGCAGAGGCAGGGAAAGGGGGGAGGGGAGGAAAGAACACAAGGGATGGTCTGTGATAGGGTGGAAGGCAAGAGATTAAATGTTGCAAATGGGGATGGCAGAATCATCAACAGCTGCCACCTGAAAAAATAGGGGCAGAGGTTATGGTCTGTAATTGTTGAACTCAATGTTGAGTCCAGAAGGCTGTAAAGTGCCTAATCGAAAGAGGAGGTGCTGTTCCTCGAGCTTACGTTGAGCTTCATTGGAGCAGTGCAAGAGGCCGAGGACAGAGAGGTCCGAGTGTGAGTGGAGCAGAGAATTAAAGTGACAGGCGACTGGTAGCTCGGGGTCACCCTTATGGACTGAATGGAGGTGTTTCGCAAAGCAGTCACCCAATCTGCGTTTGGTCTCCCCAATGTAGAAACCGCATCGTGAGCAGCGAATACAGTATACTAAATTGCAAGTACAAGTAAATCGCTGTTTCACCTGGAAGGAGTGTTTGGGGCCCTGGACAGTGGGTAGGGAGGAGCATCTCCTGCTCTTGCACAGGAAGGTACTGTGAGGAGGGATGGGGCTGATTGAGGAGGGAGCAGTTCCTTCGGAATGCTGAAAGGGGAGGGGGAAGGGAAGATGTGTTTGGTGCTGGGATCATGCTGGAGGTGGTGGAAATGGCAGAGGATGATCTGTTGAATGTGGAGGCTGGTGGGTTGAAAGGTGAGGACAAGGGAAACCCTATTGTGGTTCTGGGAGGGAGAAGAGGTGAGAGCAGAAGTGCGGGAAATGGAACGGACACGGTTGAGGGCCATGTCAACCACGGTAGAGGGGAATCCTCGGTTGAGGAAAAAGGAAGACATTTCGGAAGCACCGTTACATCTCTAACTTTTTCCAGTTCTGACGAAGGGTCACAGGCCTGAAACGTTAACTCCGTTTCTCTCTCAGCGGATGCTGCCTGACCTGCTGAGTGCTTCCAGCATTTTCTGTTGTTATTTCAAAAGCAATTAATTGGCTCTGAAGTGCCTGCTCCAAACTTGCAGCCTGAAACAAATGGTTCCAGAACTCAGTGAAAGTAATTGAAAATAAAAATCCAAACATTGATCTTAAAGACAGGAAATAACTCAACTGGTAAGTACCATCCTGCTATGGTACTTACCAGTAGAGCTACCTTCTCTTTTAACCAGCACGAGAGCCATTGAACGCTTCATGCACTATTGGCAACTGGAAGTCGTATATGAGGGACTGTGAAGTGCTGTGCTCCTATAAGAATTCCTTTTTTAGTGTCCAGGATAAAAAATGTTCTTACAGGTTGAGATTTTCCAGTGCTGCTGCAAGATGCTTCGAGTCAAACTTGCATGAATAGCTCAGTTCATTGGCAATCTGCTGTCTTAATATCTGCATCTGTCCCACCTACACATTAAAAATAAGCAAGACGATAAAGATTAATCTCATAAATTAATAGATTAAGACAGCATTTAGCTACTGGATATGTATTCATAAGCAGCAAAGCAAGTGTAACTTAATAGGAAATATAACGGATAGGTTTAAAATTCTTTCAACCTAATAATAATCATCTGGAATTTCCATTATTTTCAATTGCAATTTCACAGAGTTTCAATTCACTGTTGGCAAATGCATTTTATTGATGTGTAAACCAGGCTACAAAATGTTACAGTATAAGTAGCTCGTGCAGTATAAAAACTAAGTTAAATGTTCAAAACTGCAGAAAAGTACTTAAAAGTAACAAATCTCATTTCCATGACTCACCATCCTAACCCTGCCACACTAACAAACTTCTCTAATTAATTAGACATAATGACATAAAACATTACTCATGCAAGCCACCGGGCTGGATTTCTTGATGAAGAGTAACACTGGATTAACGTCTGTGACTGAGGTCACTCGAAGTCGTCTGGAATGACCTAGTGACATAAAAGTTCAGTGCTGTCATTTTAACAGCTAGTGACAACGCACTGCTGCTCACGGAGTTGGACTGCAAGACTGTGGCCTGCATCTGGCACAGCACCCCCAATAGCCTCAGGGGGTGAAGTACAGCCTTCCAATACATAGCCATGTGAAAAATAATCAAGATAGGACCTGCAAGGTCTATAAACCCTCTGAGGTAGGCACAACAATGACTGCACTGTACTTACAGAAACTGCTGGCAATACTCAGCCGGTCAGGCAGCATCTGTGGAGAGAGAGAAACAAAGTGGCCTTTCGTCACCAACCTGAAGCGTTAACTCGGTTTCTCTCTCCACAGATGCTGCCTGACTTGCTGAGCGTTTCCAGCAGTTTCTGTTTGTATTTCAGATTGCCAGCATCCGCAGGGTTTTGGTTTTGCTTCAAAAGTTCTTAATTGGCGGTGAAGCGCTTTCGGACGTCCTGGGGTAGTGAAAGACGCAATGTGTTGGGAAGCAGCGTTTTCTGCAATGACTCACTCACTCTACGGTCCTCCAAAATAGCCTTGTCCGTAATCCTCATCCTCCTGCTCCTCTTCATATTACAGGCAAAAAGGGGATTCTCATGGGGTAATCCATCACCTCCATTTCAAAATTTTACTTTTTATGCAACACACTGCAAATGGCAGGAGACCTCTTCCGTGAAGCTCCCAAGTACAAGGTGCCCATCCTCTCGGCTGCAGATGATGAACAGGGCAGGAAAACTCAGAAAAGAGGAACCACAAAAAAAAAAGAGGGTGTCTCGTTCTCCCGCAAGGGGTGCAAGGCAAACTGAGTAGTCAATAGTAATGAATGAATTAACACAATAATAATCCACTATGATTCTATGCTATTTTACCTTTCTTTCAAGGGGCTGCTCTCAAAAAAAGATAATCTTTTACTGATGCTTTTATGTTTACTAACAACACCAAGGTCTTCTTGGTCAGAATCCTTCCGGTCAGAGAGACAGGGTCAAATGACCTGCTCCCACCCAGTTCTCTGCCCAAGCCTTTCTGGATGACGGAGATGTACAAACCAGCACCTGGACAATTTGGCTGCCATTTTTATCTGCCTCCTGATGGAAAGTGTTTCGCCTTCATTTGCTTTGCCCGAGACGGAATAAGGAGGACACCTTGTAGAGATCATTAACTCAGCGTGTCAAAACACATTGCTGCTCCAACTTTCTATATCCCCAACTCAACGAGAACACATTTTTACAACAACAAGTATTTATATAGTGTCTTTAAAAGTAGTAAAACGTCCCAAAGGCACTTCACAGGAGTATTGCAAGAAACATTTGACACCGAACCACATGGGGAGAAATTAGGGCAGATGGCCAAAAGCTTGGTCAAAGGTAGGTTTTAAGGAGCGTCTTAAAGGAGGAAAGAGGTAGAGAGGTTTAGGGAGGGAATTCCAGAGTTTAGGGCCGAGGCAGCTGAAGGCACGGCCGCCAAAGGTTGAGGCACTATATAAATACAAGTTATTGTTGTTGTTTTATTTACTGCAAGACAAAAGTCCAGAAAATACAAAAGTAGAAAACCCAACATAATAATGTACGTCTACAAAGCGATTACCTTTAGAACAGAATCCTGATAAGATGACCAGATCTTCTGGGTTTTTGCCACTGCAGCAGAATACACTTTGCTGGAATTCGCTAAAGTTGATGGAATGAAAAGTAACCTACAGTAAGGCATCCACAAATGAAGGCTTTTATGTTACTTTTTCCAAGTTCTTTTCCCCCCTAGACAGAATCAGCACTACCCCTCTCCTCTATGAGGCAGCAAGCAATCCGACTCACTGACTCTTTACTGGGGAACACTGATGACTGCTGCAAGGGAGCAGAATTTATTGGGGGGGGGGGGGGGGGGGGTGGTTTACTGGTCAAGTTTCCTAGATGGAATCATATTACTCCTTCAGTGTTGCTACAAAATGTCCAGCAAAGCACCAGGAAATGCAAGGGAGATAAATGAAAAGTAGTGTTACAGTTCAGGGCATCTCCCAACGCCCTTTACTCAAGCTCACCGTAAAAGGCAGCTTCCATAAACAGCCCCACACTTTTTATGATCCAAAGGTTATGCGCAATAAATGGGACGCAGCACCTTTCACGTCTAATAATCTATGCTTTTGCTACAAAATTATACCAGATATAGTGTAGGCAGTAACTAGATGGCATAATTTAAGATCGCCACCAAAAGAACAAAGGGAGGGATTAGGAGAAATTGTTGTACACAGTAGGTTTTTTAACGATATGAATGCTCTACCATAAGCAGTGGTGGAAGCAGAGGCAACAATAACTTTTAAAAGGGAAATGGAAAAATATTGGAGAGAGAAAAATTTAAACGGGTAAGAAGAAAGGGAACGAGAGTAGGCATAAGTGAATAGCTTTCAGGCAGCCCGCACAGGCTCAATGGGCCTCTTTCTATGTTCCTGGCTTTCTTCATTGCATAGAATTTACAGCACAAACAGGCCATTCGGCCCAACCGGTCTATACCGGCATTTATGCTCATCATCTTAGTTCTTCTCATTTTATCAACATATCCTTCTATTCCTTTCTCCCTCATCCAGCTTCCCCTTAAATGTATCTGTTCTATTCGCCTCAACCACTCCATGTGGTAGAGAGTTCCACATTCTCACCACTCTCCGAGTGAAGAAGTTTCTCTTGAATTCTTAGGTGACCATCTTATATTCATGGCCCCTAGTTTTGGACCCCCCCTGCAAAAGTGGAAATCTCTTCTGCATCCATCCCATTAAACCCCTTCATAATGTTAAAGACCTCGGTCAAGTCAATTCTCAGTCTACCCTTTTCTGGAGAAGAGCCCCAGCCTGTTCAGTCTTTAAACATGACATTAAACTGTTGAATCCAATGAAAGTCGTCATTCTGGGATTCATAATCCTTTAAAATTCTTTTGATGGCGTTTTACAGAATTGCACACCTTCACGTTCACCAAGTCGTCTCTCTTTAGGTGATCTGATGATACAGCTGCTCTAAATGAACTCAAGAAATGGCCTACACTCCGATACATCACACCCTAAGAGGCCCCTGAATACAGAACTGTGAATGAAGACAGTTCAAAGACACAATGGGGTGTCAGGCAGGAACTTAGGGACACATGATAAGCAAACGTCTACACTTCTTCCAGGCCTAGCATATCAAATTAATACTTGGATGGGGCACAATCAGATTAATTTTAGGAACAGTTCTATAAGCAAGTACTGTACTGACTGCAGATCAAAGCACCTGGTTTATACTCTGCAGACTGCCCCCTCCCAGGCCAGCATAACATTTTGTGATGAGTAGATGACACAGCTACCATTTTAACACTAGTTAGTTCAAAATCATTCAAAATGTTAAAGTTAAGACAGAAAATTTAAAACACAATGTTACACTTTTCACCAGGATGAAGCTCAGCTTCAGTGACAAGCAATGTGAACGCATGATTTTCAGGTTGCTTCGAGAGAGCTGTATATCACACTGGGATAATGCAGTCAGTTTAATTATATTCTTCTTACTCTTGCCCTTTCGTGGTTGAAGAGGTAACTTAATTAATCATCTCCCTCGATCTCAGCAACTCACTCCTTGAGGTGGTGTGCTCGAGAGATGTGGGAATTTTCCAGCTGCCTTCAACAATCTGGCAGAGACACGGAACGTGCCCCTCAGAGGGAGGGAAGTCCGCCTATGAATCCAATACCCTCATTTGTGTAGGCTTTCCCTTCTTTCAGGAGAAAAACATGCGGCCGTTGGGACACAGCAAGGGAAAATAACTAAATTCTGAATCAACAGGCTTTGGGGCTTCCACAAGAATCTGAAATGGTAGCATTTGTAGAGTAACAGAAAATGAGTGAAATTCAAATTCTGGTTTGTTGCCAAGTAAAATAATAATATAAATTAAATCATTTAAAAAAATCTTCACACAATCTTCCAACCTGAGAATTAACACATTTTCTTTAACAAATTTTTATATGCTTTCCAAATTATTTTTCCATTCATGTAATGTACACTTACAATAAAGGTATTAACTAACCAAGCACATATGGCTTTGTAAAATCAGCTGGAAGAGATAATGCCAGAAGCTACCATACAATACGCCCTCTAAACTCCTCCCTTTTCTAAATGACTTACCTATGATTCCTTTTACTGGATTTACATGATGCTGAAAGGGTTTAATCGTGTCCATCACAGCCTTGTCCCTCAGCACATTTCTATGAAGCATATCTAAGAAAATCTATAAAACAAAATTATTTACCAAGACCAGCACCAATAATCTTGCAATACTGGATTTTGCCTGCTTAGTACTATTCAGCAAAATTTTAAACTAAGTGACTAACAAGGGCATGCCATGTTCATTAATTGAAAAATTTTACAAGCAGTTAGTCTGTTCAAAAGTTGCCTCGCACAAAATCATTGGCTTCCGCTCCTTTTCATTTAAGGACTAAATGGAAAGATTTCATCTGTTCACTATTCACAGTGTCAGCTGTGGCTCAGTCGCCCCCGAGTTAGAAGGTTGTGGGCTCAAGCCCCACTCCAGGGACTTGAGCACATAAATCTAGGCTGACACTCCAGTGCAGTACGGAGGGAGTGCTGCACGGTCAGAGGTGCCGTCTTTCGGATGAGACATTAAACCGAAGCCGTCTGCTCGCTCAGGTGGACGTAAAAGATCCCACGGCACTATTTCGAAGAAGAGCAGTGGAGTTATCCCCGGTGTCCTGGCCAGTATTTATCCCTCAATCAACATAACCAAAAAAACAGATTATCTGGTCATTATCACATTGCTGTTTGTGGAAGCTTGCTGTGCGCAAATTGGCTGCCACGTTTCCCACATGAAAACAGTAGCTACACTTCAAAAGAAGGCTGTAAAGCACTTTGGGACGTCCAGTGGTCGTGAAAGGCACTATATAAATATAAGTTTTTCTTTCTTTATATTCATGATTTTGGTACAAATAGAAAGAATCCATTTAGAATTTTCAACAAATAGCAAACAGAGGAAATCGTCCCCCAAAGTCTTGCCTTCAGGAACCATCAGTATTGATATTGCTTTCCCAATCTACGAACATATGAAAAAGGACAGGGAAAGACCATCTAGCCTGTCCCATCCATAGTGCAGCATACTTACACTACCCTGTCGCACAATCTGCTGGGAGAGGCAGAAAAACAAAAGGCCAATTTAGAGGAGAAAAAAACCACTGGGAAATTCCTCTCCGGCCCCCCAAAGTCAATAAAGCAAAGCTCCACAAGACTGCAGTGTCTTGGTATCTAATCAAGTCTATAGTCCTGATTTTAACTCGGAGCGGAAATAAGGTGAGTGGCAGCAAAGACGAGCGGCAAACCGCCCCCCACCTCGGCATGAGGCCTAGGCGATTTTAACTCCCGCACTTCATTTGCATGCCCCCTCCAAAACCGTCGGGAAGCGGCAGCGGACATCATCGGAGCACGACCTGCATATTTACAGAAGGATCCCGCTGCCTTCTGGTGGGAGTGTCTCTCACCTGCTCAGGTGAGCAGGTCAAAATTGTAAACTGCAGGTACTGAGTGGCACGTCGGCAGCCAAGTCTCCTGGGTGATTTTGCCTGCCTATTCGACTGGTTTCCTCTGGGTGGGCAGGGTTAAAATTGCCCCGTGTTTTCACATTTTATACTGATGCCCCTCAGTCCTTTTCTCATCTAGCCCAAATAGCCAATCCACCCAAACATAATCTATTCCCCTTTATCAATCATTTTTAAACGCCTCAATCACATTACCTTGAAATCTACTATTCTACATTGGGAAAAAATTTGTAGTTCCCGGAACCCATCGCGATAGCGACAAGCCCAGAGAATAGGTTATCATTCTGGTGGTCCTTCTCTGGACGTTCCCAAAGGCCGTGAGATCCCCCACGCGTCTTGTTTATATAGAACTATCCTAACTGTGCATTGTAACAAATTATTTGCTTCCCTTGTGGCCTCGCAACACTGGATGTGGGCCTTTAACGTTGCATGAACTACGACACTCCAGTCCCTCTCCTGTGTCGCAGTCTTTAGTGGGTAACCCTCCTGCATGGTATACACATGCCTGGAATTACCCTGGTCCAAATGCATCATGTTGTTCCTGTTTCATATTAAAATTAGCAGAGGGTTGATGATAGAAGCAAGTGAATTGGTTGGGAAGCACTGAAGAGGTGTGTGTGTGTGTGTGTGTGTGTGTGTGTGTGTGTGTGTGTGTGTGTGTGTGTGTGTGTGTGTGTGTGTGTGTGTGTGTGTGTGTGTGTGTGTGTGTGTTATCAACACTATTCTAAATTGGTTCATATGGGGGAGGGGGGAGCCCATGAAAGAAATTTAAAAAAAATTCATTATTACAGGCAACAGGAAAAGTACACAGATTTAAAAATAAATACAAACCCTCACACATAACTAAGCAGGTATACAGAATTAAAATAGGAATGTGAATACCAGGTCCAGAATAGGGATCTCTTACCTGGATCTCCTTAACGATCATGAAGCAGAGCAGTCTGTCCAGCCCATTCAGCCCAAACGTGCCTAAAGAATTCTGGATTTCTGAGAAGAGCTGTTTGTTGGTCACTTCCTGGTGAGTCTTCATGTCGTACCACGTGTTTATCTGGTCAATGTAGCAGGTCATTCTGAGCAAAAAAGAAATCTAATAAAAGGACTGCCCTCCATCACTTTAAAAGGATCGGTGTGTAGAAAGGAGCCCGACTGGAGTACAGAGGCCTGGGGTTTCCGCGTGTTTTCCGCTCAGATATCAGTGGCATCTGGGTGAAAGCGACTAAACTAGCGCAAAAGATCACGGAACTTAAAACCTAAGTGAGTTACGCCCATAACCATTTACCCGCGAGTTTCCCCCATCTTTTACCGTGGTTCAAAATCAATTTGCCCGAAGAAGTCCCCCGCCCACAAAACTGGCCAGGTCAGCGGGGTGAGTTTCTGCTGACTGCACACAAATTGTCAGGGGCACAGGTACCCGCGGTCATATTAATCCAGCGTTAATGACCTGCCGTTGCAGTGACCAGCAGTCAACTGAGGCCTCACTCAGGTCGTTTTCTCATACTGATGCTACAATAACTTTATAAATTACTTTTAATTCAAATTCAGTCAATTGATCTGCCCGTGGTACATTAGACCTGTAACCAGCAGTCAATTGAAGCCACTGATGGGCCTGCTTCTTCAGCTGCAGCAATTACTTGAATATATTTTCACTTTAAAATTAGTTTAACTGAGTCACCTTGTAGGTCCCATTGGCCATGCTCCAATCAATAATCAATTACAATGGATGACGCTGCTCAATTCTGCTGATTCGTGGGCCATTTTATGTTCGGGCATATATAAATTAATTTGAGCGGAAACTTGGGCGCAACTTCACCGTGGCAAAAACAGCCGCATCGTCCAGCGCATTCTGGATGCATTTTACAGATTGCGCCCCAAGCGGAAACTCCAGGCCAAAGAGTTTATTCATTCTAAAAAAAATTCAGCAGGAGGATTTGGGGGTGACGACGGGGGGGGGGGGGGGGGACAACTATTTGGGAGCTGAGGAAGTGGTGTTCACGGAGTTTGTAGATGCTGAGTGGAAAAGGACTACCAAGCCTGCTTGCCAGACAATGTACCGTTTGGAAAGAATGGTATTAAACATAGAAACTTAGAAGATAGGAGCAGGAGTAGGCCATTCGGCCCCTCGAGCCTGCTCCACCATTCAATGCGATCATGGCTGATCATTCAAATTCAGTACCCTATCCCTGCTTTCTCCCCATATCCCTTGAGCCCCTTAGCCTTAAGAAATATATCTAACTCCTTCTTGAATATATTTAATGAATTGGCCTCAACTGTCTTCTGTGGTAGAGAATTCCACAGGTTCACCACTCTCTGGGTGAAGAAATTCCTCCTCATCTCTGTCCTAAATGGCTTACCCCTTATCCTTAGACTGTGACCCCTGGTTCTGGACTCCCCCGCCATTGGGAACAGCCTTCCTGCATCTAGTCTGTCTAGTCCTGTTAGAATTTTATAAGTTTCAATGAGATCCCCTCTCATTCTTCTAAACTCTAGCGAATATAAGCCTAATCGACCCAATCTCTCTTCATACGATGATTATTCTTGAAGTGCTGGAACTTTGGAAAATTTCATCCCAAGGAACGCAGTGGTTCGAGGGTGAATAATGGAGGATACAAGATTAGAATGGTATTCTGGACTTCTGTTCAACTTATCTCAAGAGTAAGCCAGGGCAATCCTTCCAGTACCTTTCATCGAGAGACTCAATGAGCTGGATAGAGCAGACTGCGCATAAACTAAGGAAGGAACAGGCTTGATGGGCCAAATGCCTTTTTCTCATTTCACGTTGTTTTCGAACGAGACCATTTCTTCAAAGATTCCAATGCCAAAAATGGCAAACTGAAGCATTGTGGCTCCCTTGTGATACAACATTTAGGCCATAATGTCAAACCTTAGATATTCAAGATCCCAGCACAATGCTTTATATCTTACCTTTCTAAAGTGTCTGGGCTCCATACTTCCAACCAGCATTTAGTTATCATTCTGATCCTCAAATGAAAACAAAGAGGTGCTCAGAGATCACCAAGGTAACAGGACAGAGATTAGAAAACACTCACTTGGGGTCGGTGATTCTCAGAATTTCTCTGCAAAGCCGACCAATGAACGTCACAGATTCATCGGCCGTTTGGAATTTGGGGATGGGAATGCGGGTGGACTGGTACATGCTCTGCCAGTCTAGAATCTACAAGAAAAAAGAGCATCTGTTAATCAGACATGAAAATCTCAACCAAAACCTTGCCCTTTACCTGGTTCATCAAGTTATCGCTGAAGGGCATTTTAAAAATGTTTTAATTTAAATAACTGGGTCCAACCCATAATCCAAGTGAAAGACTGATTTGAAAATTCAAAGCACGCCAAGAAAATATTTAGGGTTTGGTTAAAGGTCTAAATCAATTTTAATTGCCAAGAACCCAGAGCACATTTTGGAAAATGTGTTTTCCCTGACGATTGTAATCTGTCCCTATTTGTGTCAACAGAAATTTAATTCTCCAGTGTTAATGTTAACCTATCATTCTCTTTCAGAGGCGGACAGACCTGCTGTAAGTTTCCAGTATTCGGTTTTATCCATTAGTTTTCCAGCATTCCTAATTTTTCTTTTTTATTTCTCAATGTTATGATTACAGTCTTGGGTCACACCCCTCACCTACCCGTCTCCATATCTGTAGATTGCAATATGTAACCAAAAGACCGGAGTTATACCACAAACTGTGCACCAAGCCAAGGTCAATGACAAAGAAGCTCTGCACACGTGCGCTTGGAGGTACGCACAGAGCTCTGCTCCCCAGGGGCTATGTTCAATGTTAGGAAAGCGTGTTCAGTTTATTATTTAAAATTCAAAAGATTGAAAATAAAATAAGTTTATCGAGTGCCCAGGAATTCCAACAGATTTCAAAAATGTAGCGTCAACCAGGCTGGAATTACTCTGCATCCAGTGTGAACGCAAACTGGTGCGAGATGGTCTTCTTGTGGGGATCTCACACCATTTGGCTTTCATGTACTTGGGCGATACTGCAACTTTAGCATCAACATATAGCTGAAACCTTTTTGCATCGACACAAAAGTGCACCTATTACACAAGTTGTCTTTTTTTTTTAAATGAATTTTTAAAAACTTAAAAAGGGAATTAAAAGGGTCCGAATCATATAGGTACATAGGGATTGCTGGACAAAAAAAGACCACGGTCCAGCTAGTCCCCCTTCTACCATCCCAGTAGTCACATGATGGAGCTGTTGACCCATCTTGGTAATCAACAATTGGTCTACAGCAGACCCAGAAATGACATGAGGAAAACCTCACTGGTGGAAAGCTTTGGGAACCACATGTCAAAGTCACCTTTACCCTCCCAAGGATGCTGCGCTTCTCACGCCTCAAATTAGTCAAAATATTATTTTCTTTAAGCAATCTATCTAATTTGTAATATTTCAAAAATTTCGTTAAGCATAACGCACTCACAATTACAATTGGACATGTAGTAATTCAAAACCAGAGGTTAGATGTAATGCAAAGCATGGCAAAATACTAGCAACAATATTTTTTAAACCCTGTAACAAAAGAATCAAACTAGTAAAAGCTACTGTTCTTACTTTAAAAGTCCTGCAGGTTGAAATATAAATGTCTAGCACTAAAATAAGAGTTCTGTTCGCTATTTTACCTGTAGCTGGACACCCAAGAACAATGATGAGCACAAATACTCAAACTGAAATTAGTACTGTAGCATTTCCGGCTGGGAGGTGGTTGGGAGAATGGAGGAAAGACACACCTAACAGTGCCTGTTGCTTTCAGGTGGGTGCACTGGCTACAACCTGCCTTGGCTACAGAAGTGTCTGGCCAGGTAGACAGAAGAAGGGGAGAATATGACAGGGAAAATAGGGCAGAAGAAGTCAAAACATTTTAAAAAGCAAAAAAAAAGATACAAGTTGACATGAATCAACTGAGTGGCCTGCGGGTGGCACTGTCCAGGAAGAGTATAAATACTCAGGCAGAGGCCCAGCTTGCGCAGGACATTCTTAACAGGAACTAGTGAAGGACACAACTAGACCTCCATGTTGTAAAACAGTTGATTAAAGCTTTGTTTAACACTTAGACCAAGTGCCTAGTAGTTTTCTTGCGTCACAAGTAGTTATGCTAATTTACATATTCTCAAAGAGTTACCTTCGTCCTCAGGAAATTATTGCACTCTTGCTCCACATTGTAGTTGATAATTCGAGACACCTCCTCCTGCCATATCTTCAGCCCGTAGATGCTGACGTAATCTTGTATGTATTCGAACGAACGGTAGAATCCATCCATTGTGGCAGCCATCTCTTTCAGTTTGGGCATCAGTTCACTAGTCTGTGTTAAAGGAACGCAAACTGTTTGAAGCTTTTAAAACACACTTTCACCATAAATCAGTATGACTAACAGCACGTCTCAGCTAGATTGTCAGCAAAATTCTTACATACTGTACACTTAAAGCTAGAAATTCTGAATAATGAGCAATTTAGAATGCAATCGAAAGCCAAGATAGTTCTAAAGCCTGTACCCAACAGCAGTAGGTTCCATAAAACGTGGGACAGCTTTCTGAAATAAAAATTTCACTGAACTACACAATGAGATGCAAGAACAGTAAATGATGATCTCACTGTGCCCAGCTTCCTTTTCCCGGTTTATGGGTCTCCACCCAAATGTTAACTTGAATTTTCTCTTTTCAGACCCATGTAGGGCGGCTTCCAATGTGCCTATAACTTTCACACTCTAGATGTTGAAATCCAATGGCGCATACATTTGGTGTGAGGCTGTCACACCTTCAGGATATGGAGTGACCAGTCAGTGAAGACCAGAGCCCTCAACAGTTTTCCCTTGTCATCACAAATCTAACTCACAGCTTGGGCCTGGGTCTTGGGCCTATATAAGGAAACCCTTCCTCTGCATGGCCAGAAGTTCTGAAGCATGAAGTAGTAGCACTCGGCATAATTGTCATATCCTCTCACCTTAGCTTTAGGGTTAAATATTATCCCTTTGTGAAGCGCCAAGGCAACCCTTTTGACCAATTCCTTCCGAATCCCATCTTCTAACAACTGCTTCGGATCCACCTATTTAAAAAAAATGCAACACAAAAGGGATTTTTAATTCATACAAAGCCTCTTTTAGACCTGAGCTCGTCTGGAAAAAAAAGCAGAGAATCTAAATTTCCCTGAAAAAGCTTCTCTTACCCTCAGCATCCACTTTATATTTAAAAAAAAATCCCAACAAGCAAATCTGACTAAATATCTGGTTAATAGATTAGAAAAAAGAGCAAAAATGAAAACAATGATGTTGAGAAGTTGCAGGGAAACCATATTGAAGGTATTGCTCAGTCCAAATGTGAGACAACTGAATTGATGTGGGCATTGTTGCGCTACCTCATAATGCTGAGATTTATGGATGGTGATGCAGCTTTTTCAAATTGCCGGGTTCTGCAACACTCATCAGTCAGCTCCACCGATGAAACATCCTATTTTTTCCATTTATTCTTAAAAAATTTATTGTTCCACAGATTTTTTTTATTTTTTTAAAAAGGCAGCTGAACGGAATTACTGATGTACGGTCTGAATAGCATTTCTGCTTCAGAAAGCTAAAGACCACCTTTTAAAGATGAATGAAGAAACATCGTGATTCTGAACATTTCCCCAAATAAAATGCATTATTTTCCAATTGAGGTTTTAAAAAAAGATTAAAATGTATTTTATAACTTTCCCTCACTATTCAGTCAAAAGGCAACCTGCCTCCAAGCTTCTCTTGCCCTGTAAGTGGTTGTTAGGAAGTGCATGAAAACTGCTGTGCAAATCTCAGTTTTTCCGCCCTCCCTGTAACAAAGCACTCTGCCTCTGCTCAGCATCGCTCTCTGGTGATCAGGAACTCACTGCGCAAGGAACTGCTACAAGTCCACACACCATCATAAGTGGCACAGCACACTGCAGCTCCAGCGTGCAACGTCACCCTATAATTAGCTACTTCAGTGGAATCTGAGACATATCGGTCTTTCACTGTTGAGTGTTGTTTTGAAGCCAGCAGCTGCGAGAACGGCAAGATTAGAAAAAGCATTTAATCCAACATAACATGGTGTGGGAGTATGGAGTTGTGCAGTCAGGGGTGGCACAACATCATTTTCCACTGCAAGATGACCAAGGAATAAGAATCATTCAACTAAAATGACAGTACATTTTGGGGTACTCGCTATTGAATTCTCTCCACTGCAGAATGGAACCAAAACCTGATGAAGCAGCACAATGAGAAGCAGAACTAAAGCCGACAGCGGGATCAGACTTTATTCTGAAAAAGCGGAGAAGAACAGTATTTTTTCTTTTTAAAAAAAAGTTTGTTTTACCATCAACAATGTTAAAATCGAAACCAGTTATAAGTTACTGTTACTGTATAAAGCACAGGATTGTGGCTCCAATACACATTTTGTCAGCCCGATATGAATTATGTGCATTTCACACATAGTGGGATCCAAAAAGGAATTTGATGCAATCAGCAAGTGTGTTGTTGCTGCTGCAATGGCTGGCTTCACTGAATGCCCAGCCTGGAAAGCACGCTTCCGAAAATTTACAACATCAAGGCACAACAGGAAATATTCATCCAATCCTAGTTCAGACCACAATTTGTGGTTCGAAGTGGCAGGATACCACAAGCACATTCTTCTGTTCTTCCGCTGTCTTTTTATTGACTCACTTTAGATGATCCTTTACATCGGGGAAAGGGTTCCTCCATTAAGCAGCTTGCAGGTCATTCAAGTCAACAAACTCCTCTTGGTGGTAAAAGCACCCGTTATGTCCTTTCCCTTTTCCGTCCCCTCTTCCACATTTCAGTGCTGAAGAAGGATCGACACCCAAAGCATTAACCTGTCTATCCTCGTCACAGATGCTGACCGACATGCTGGGTTAATTCAGCATTTCGAGGTTTTTTTTTTTCCCCCCTTTCGATTAGCAAATACATTGACCTCTTCAAAAGAGGAACAAGCCAATAGTGCAAGTAAAGTATCGCAACACATTTTTGATTTGTCTGCAGATGACATTGCGAAAGCCTAGCAGGCGCCTTCATTACTCCCATCCGAAAAAATCCAACAAACAATATGGAGGGACAGGAAGCAACATTTTTGTCTTGCGCTACAGCTCAACCCAAGACAGTCCCAAAAGTCACAACTATGGTGTTCAAGTGTCATGAGGGACTGAAATTGTATACATTAGAAAGACACAGATGCAGCACGGTTCAGGCAGCAAGAAAAGCTACTGGGTACCTTCTGCAACCCAGCACAGGCTGTAGTTGTGGAGTAACCCAACTGAAAATGGTGATCTCATCTCCTGGCCTAAAAAATACCCTACATCAAAAGCAGAATTGACACTTTTTCGATGCAACCACCATTAACCAGTAGAACCATTAATATCTTGGGGCAAATTAACACAATGGCCCTGATATTTACGGGGAGGCGGGCAGGGAATGGGGTAGTGTGGAGGAAACCCAGCAAGGCCGGGGACGCGGAGGACCTGCTGAACTTAATGGGAGCACCACATTATAATTTTTTTTCTTCAGTTTCCCGCCCGGCAGCCAGGCAAATTGACAGGCTGGCCAGCTGCCGGGCAACAAAACCAGCGGCTGGAGGACCCTTGGGGACGGTCCGTGGCAATTGTGATCCCGGTACAGACTGCAGATTGGGGTGGGGGGGTGGAGGGGAAGGTCGTTGATCGTGACAGGGCTAGAAAGAGGTAGCAGGCTTCCTTGAGAGGGCAGTGTCCTAGGCCCAACCATCTTCATCTGCTTCATCAATGACCTTCCCTCCATAATAGGGTCAATAAGTGGCAAGTAACATTTGCACCACACAAGTGCCAGGCAATGACTACCTCCAACAAGAGACTCTAACCACTGCCCCTTGACACTCAACAGCATTACCATCACCAAATCCCCCACCATCAACATCCTGGGGGTCACCATTGACCAGAAACTTCACTGGACAGCCACATAAATAGTGTGGCAATAACAGGTCAGAGGCTGGGTATTCTGCAGCAAGTGTCTCACCTTCCGACTCCCCAAAGCCTTTTCACCATCTACAAGGCACAAGTCAGGAGTATGATGGAATACTCGCCACTTGACTGGACGAGTGCAGCTCCAACCCTCAAGGCGCTCGACACCATCCAGGACAAAGCAGCCGCTTGATTGGCACCCCATCCAGCACCTTAAACATTCACTCCCTCCACCACCAGCGCACCATCTCTGCAGTGTGTACCATCTACAAGATGCACTGCAGCAACTTGCCAAGGCTTCTACAACAGCACCTCCCAAACCCGAGACCTCTACCACGTAGAAGGACAAGGGCAGAAGGTGCATGGGAACCCACCACCTCCAAGTCACGCACTATCCTGATTTGGAAATTTATCACCCTTCTGGGTCAAAATCCTGGAACTCCCTCCCTAACAGCACTGTGGGAGTACCTTCACCACACAGACTGCAGCGGTTCAAGAAGGCGGCTCACCACCAGGGCAATTAGGGATGGGCAATAAACGCTGGCCTTGCCTCTAGACCTGACTATTCCAATGCACTCCTGGCCGGCCTACCAACTTCTACCCTACATAAACACGAGTACATCCAAAACTCTGCTGCCTGTATTCTAACTTGCACCAAGTCCCATTCACCCATCATCCCTGTGCTCGCTAACCTACATTGGCTCCTGGCCTGGCAATGCTTCAATTCTAAAATCTCATCCTTATTTTCAAGTTTTTCCATGACCTCGTCCCTCCCTATCTCTGTAACCTCCTCCAGCCCTACAACCCTTCAAGATCTCTGCGCTCCTCCAAATCTGGCCTCTTGTGAATCCCCGATTTTCCTTGCTCCACCATTGGCAGCTGTGCCTTCAGCTGCCTAGGCCCTAAACTCGAATTCCCTCCCTAAACCGCTCTGCCTCTCTCCTCTTCTAAGACGCTCCTTAAAACCTACCTCTTTGACCAAGCTTTTGGCCATCTGTCCTAATATCTCCTGTTGTGGCTCGGTTTCAAATTTTGGTTGATAACGCCCGTGAAGGGCCTTGGGATGCTTTACTACGTTAAAGGCGCTAGATAAATGCAATTTGTTGTTGTTGTAGTATGCAAAAACAAAAGCCAGCTCTCATAGCAAGCATCCGCACACCCTATGAACCAAAGTGTGACCTCACACACAAAATAAGCTGGGCTAGCATACCCTGCGCAAACAACAGACCCAATTATTAGCTCTAGATTCAGACTTGGGATTCTCATTACGCATACACGTCTCTTCAGAAGATGATCACTATGAGTCACCCCACACACTAAAACTACAAAAAACAGGTTTATTCACAAAATAGGTGTCATTTATACTAGCAATACAACCTGTTCTCAAATTCAAACAGTAGATTTGAAAGGGTTAAACAAACAAAATCAACTGAATTTTTAAAAATCTGCTTGCTGTGAAAATCTTTCCAGACAAAAGTTAGACTGACAATTTCTTGTTGGGGATCAGGTATTGCTAACTTAATGGTTACAGTCTTACTTAGAATTACATAGGCACTCCTACCTAGAATTTGCATCATGAATCCGTCTGTTACAGCAAGGTCAAACTGTAAATAACTGATTGACCAGAAGTGTCCAACCCCTACACTCCGAACAGCCTTTGAAATACAATCCTGCCTTTTAGAAGGCAACCTGTGATTTCAAGGCATTTTTCTTGTACAATGCACAGCCAGTTCCATAACACATACACAAAGGTATGCCAATAGACAACCGTGGTGTCTGATTAGATTATAACATTACTTAATAGTGATACAAGTCAATTGTTGCTACCATTTAGATGATTGCTAGTAATCCCATATTGGCTTGATTGACTTCTTTTTGATATGCTTCAGTCAAGGCTAGCAAAATCCATGCCAGTTTCCCAGCATGCAGTTGTGGAAACCATTTTGAGGGCGGTATCTTTCTTAAAGTAGCTTATTTTAAGTCAAGTAATGTAGTATAAACTCTGGGTAGAAATGGCCCATTTTCAAGATCTGAAACAGAGCTGAAGACTTACACTTGGAAAGCAAAAATGCAGATAAGCTCCAATTACAAGATAACCTTGAAAATACATTAAAAGCACAAAGTATTGGTAATGGAAGAGTTCAGGTGTAGAAAATTTGTGGGGTTTAATTTCCTGCTTCCTATTTCCAGTCAGTCACGTAGGACTGTACACAGGGTGGCACAGTGCCAGAGTGGTGGAATTCATGTGCAGTTCCTGATCTCAATCGCATTACTGTGGAGAGGCTTCAAGCAAAAGTCAAGCACTGGCCTTATAGGTGAGAGAAGAAAAGTCGTCACAAACTCCTCCTTTACACCTCCCTGTGGCTAGTTTCAGTCACAATAGAAAAGGCCTGGATGCTGGCTGCCCACCTGTCTACTTAACTGCAGGAAACATCACTTCGCCAAATGTATGTGGAAACACCTCAACCTTCCCCCTCAACAAAAGCAACCAAACAAACAGAAAGCACGTGGAAACATCAGTGATGGCATACCATCAATTCATTTTCTATTAAATCAATTCATAATTTTAAAAAAAATAGTATTTTCAAAGGTAAATGAAAATACTTGCAACAGAAAACAATTAAACAAATTATTATTGAAGGAAATGTCAAAATGTAAAGCAGGAAGCAATCTCCATTAATACACTTTTTTTTTTTTTTTAAATAGCTGCTTGACTAATGTAAACCTGGATCAGAATTTGCAATTTTTCCACAACCATTTTACTGTAAACTGTAGATACATTGGAGTTGGAAAGACCACAAACATGTGCAAATGCCAAAACAATGAGTGGTATTTATGTTTGAGAAACCTAAATGTAAAAAAACCCCGTGACTCAAACATAGCTCCAAACATTTCCACTTGCCTTGATGATGCCAACAAGGGTAGTCTTCATCATGAGAATGCCTTCAGTGAAAATTGATATTGCATGAGTGAGCCGAGCAACCTTTGAGTGAAGAGGGTACAAAAGAAAATAGTAATACAACAACAACAATTTATATAGCGCCTTTAACGTAGTAAAGCGTCCCAAGGCGCTGCACAGGAGTATTTTAAGACAAAAAATTTGACACCGATCCACAAGAATAAATTAGGGCAGGTGACCAAAAGCTTGGTCAAAGAGGTAGGTTTTAAGGAGCGTCTTAAAGGAGGAAAGAGAGGTAGCGAGGCAGAGAGGCGGTGAGGTTTAGGGAGGGAATTCCAGAGCTTAGGGCAGAGGCAACAGAAGGCATGGCCACCAGTGGTTGAGCGATTATAATCAGGGATGCTCAAGAGGGCAGAATTAGAGGAGCGCAGATATCTTGGGAGGCTGTGGGGCTGGAGGAGACTACAGAGATAGGGAGGGACGAGATCATGGAGGGATTTGAAAACAAGGATGAGAATTCTGAAATCGAGGTGCTGCTTAACCGGGTGCCACTGTAGGTCAGCGAGCACAGGGGTGATGGGTGAACGGATAATGATAAAAAGATAATAAACAAACAATTTTCTTTAGGGCTTTTAAGGCACATCAGTTGGTAACACATTCGCCAGTGGTTTGTGCTTCCGAAGCCCAGTCCAAGACCCTAGCCCATAAACAAGACCGACAGTTTAGTGCAGCACTGTAGGGCTTTGTCAAACGAGATGTTAGCCATGTCGGTAGATGTGGATGGGATACGTTCTCCCTTTATTAAATATGCACTGCATTCATGAAAAGCTGACCAGCACTCCTTTTGTTGTTTAAGGAGGGAGAGGATCAGGAAATGCAGTGAGTCATTGTTATTATGAGATCACCTGCAAATGGCGTGACGTGTCTGCACATTATGTTGTGTTTGTGAACAAAAAAAGTGTCAAACACCTTATGAAGATTGAGCCCCTTTAATATATATATATTTTTTTAATGCACAAGGCACGAAAACAGCAGAGGCCACTTGGCAGACAAACTGCCTTAACGGCCATGCCTTCAATGCCACCACATAAAAGTTTTTGATGCTGTTCTCACCACCCTCCTTACACGCTACACCAGCCCAACTGAGCAAGCACTCTGCACCATGGTTTGCATTCAGGCAAGTCCAATGGCTATTGTAGTCTCTGACCCATCCAAAATCCATTGTGCCCTCATACCTCATATCTTGCACCAAGCTGGGCATAGTCCTTCAGCTTGTCTTTATCCAGTCGAGTTGGCACTTCCATAATGTTGTGCGTTTGGAGCTTGATAATCTTTGCCAAGGATGTAAACATGCTCTCTGGAATAATCTGCAAAACCTACAACACCACACAAGAATGTTTTATTTTAAAAGATAATACTGTTACGTTTTTCAGTTTTATCACTGCAAAGAGTAAAAAGTAACAGGCAAGTTGCATTTGGTTAAAGGCAAGGTTTTCCATTTATATTACAGTACTATGTTGCTCAAAAAATTCAACTCAAAAGGTTGAGTTAATGCTTAATTAAACTGACACGAAACACTAAATTTGATGGAATTAAAACACGAAACAAACACATAACTGTGCACTGAACCAATGCAAAACGAGATACATTAGATGGGATGAAAGTGTCTGTTGAAGCAATACAAAGCAGCATCAGCTTGAATTTATATACCCCATGAACAGAAAATATGTTTCATGGTGCTTCAGAGGTCATTGAGTCATAATGGCACAGAAGGCGGTCATTCGGCCCATCGAGTCCGTGCCAGCTCTCTGTAGAGCAATCCAGTCAGTCCCATTCCCCAGCTCTATCCCCGTAGCCCTGCGAGTTTAATTCCCTCAAGTGCCTATCCAGTCTCCCCTTGAAAACTTTGTGTCTCCGCTTCCACCACTTCCGTCGGCAGCGAGTTCCAGGTCCTCACCAATCGCTGCGTAAAAAAGTTTTTCCTCACTTCCCCCCTGTATCCCTTGCCCAAAACCTTAAATCTGTGTCCCCTAGTCCTTGTACCATCAACTAGTGGGAACAGCCTTTCCCCGTCTAGCCTATCCAATCCCGTCATAATCTTGTACACCTCCATCAAATCACCCCTCAGCCTCCTTTCCTCTAATGAAAACAAATCCAGCTTCTCCAACTTGTCCTTGTAGCCAAGATCCCCCATCCCCAGAACCATTCTGGGAAATCTCTGCACCCTCAAGGGCCTTACATCCTTCCTAAAGTGTGGTGACCAGAATTGGATGCAATCCTCCAGCTGTGGCCTAACCAGCGCTTTATAAAGGTTCAGCATAACTTCTCTACTTTTGTACTCAATACCTCTATTTATGAAGCCCAAGATCCCATATGCTTTGCTAACCACTCAATATGTCCTGCCACCTTCAGGGACCTATGCACATTAACTCCCAGGTCACTTTGTCCCTGTACACTCTTTAAAACTGTGCCATTAAGTGTATATTGCCTCTCCCTGTTCCTTCTGCCAAAATGCATCACCTCACACTTCTCTGTATTAAATTCCATCTGCCACTTGCCTGCCCATTCTGCTAGCCTTTCTGTGTCCTGTTGCAGTTGATTGGTATCATCCTCACTTTTTGCCATACCCCCAAGTTTGGTGTCATCAGCAAATTTAGCCATTCTACTCTGTATTCCAATATCCAAGTCATTTATATATATCAAAAAAAGCAGTGGCCCCAGCACTGACCCTTGGGGAACACTATTGTCTACCATCCTCCAGTCTGAAAAGCACCATTTACCACAACTCACTGTTTTCTGTCCTTAAACCAGTTCCTTATCCAAGCTGCCACTGACCCACCTATTCCATGAGCCTGAATTTTTTTAACTGGCCTTCGATGTGGTACTTTGTCAAACGCCTTCCTAAAATCCATGTAGACAACATCCATTGTATTCCCTTCATCAATCCTCCCTGTTACTTCATCAAAAAATTCAAATGGATTAATCAAACACAATCTGCCTTTTACAAACTAGTGTTGGCTCTCCTTAATTAGCTTAAACCTCTCCAAATGCCCGTTAATTTTTCCTTGATTATTGTTTCTAAAACTTTACCCACCACTGATGTTAAACTGACCGGCCTGTAGTTATTAGGATTGTCCTTACACCCTTTCTTGAACAATGGTGTCACATTTGCCACTTTCCAATCCTCAGGCACCTCCCCCGCATCTAGGGAAGATTGGAAAATTATGGCAAGCCCTTCCGCTATCTCCTCCCCCAATTCCTTTAGCAACCTGGGATGCAAGCCCTCTGGACCAGGCAACCAGGTGTAGGGAAAAATGGACGCTGAACCAAAGGATAGATTAGGTGGGGCAACCAAAAGCTTGGTCAAAGGAGGGCGTTTTAAAGAAGTGTCTGAAAGGAGGAGAGGGGGAGGGGAGGGAAGAGTTGCAGTGAAGGTTGTAAGGAAATGGTTGAAGATGGCTTGGTTGTTGATTGAAACCACAGAATAGGCCACAGGAGATGGTGAGACTAGATGAATATGGGCGAGAGAATTTCTGTGGTGGGAAATAGAAATGTACAGCTCTGTGTTCAAAGTGCACAGCTAACTGGCATTAATTTAATACTTCAAAAAGTGAACATTTATCCCACAAGCTCACAAGACTCACCTTTCGAACATAGGCTACAAGCTCTCCGGAATAATACTGGGACACGCTCAGAAGGTCAGGACTATTGGCCTGATTTATTCGCATCAGTGGAAGATCAAGGGCTGATGCCAACTGAAACAACAGAACAAATCATCCACCAATATAAAACATTATTGGTCATAAAAACTCAGGCCTATTGACAATATTTAGAACAAATATCAGTTTCACATTCAAAAGATTAATTTTTAATTAATTCTCGGGATATGGCTGTCACTGACAAGGCCAGCATTTATTGCCCATCCCTAGTTGCCCTAGTAGGTGGCGGTGGACCTTAGATGAAAGAATCAAGTGCCATGTATCCATGTTTGCTGCTGACACTAAGTTAGGCGGCACAGCAAGTAGTGTAGATGGGAACAGAAGGTTGCAAAGGGACATTGATAGAGTGGGCAAAACCGTGGCAGATGGAGTTCAATGTAGGAAGTGTGAGATCATCCACTTTGGACCCAAGAAAGATCAGACAGGTAGACTTTGCAGTGGGTATGATTTCCGCATGCGTATGTGCTAAATCCTTGCAATGTCAAGGGACGCCTTGACAGATGATCCACACCGAAGGGGAAATACTAATTGCTGGTGCAGAATTGTGCTAATTGCCCACAAACTGCCCAGCAATGACGTCCGAAAATTTTACTGTTAGTGAAAGCAGGCGCAGGAGCCCGTTTCACATCTTAAAAGATCTAAGTATGGATATGGTGCACGTTTCGGTGGCGGAAACCTTTTTTTGTCAGTCAAGTTTAATATTAATTACTTGGGAAGTTAAATAAGAAAGTTAAATAAAGTGAACATTAATCTGATTTCAGTGACAAATTCTGTCCTTTCAACTCAAAAATGAACATATTGGCCCAGAAATTCGGGTCTCCACGGGTGAGTACACACGGGGTACTCACCCATAAGCCCAATGGAAGTGCCGGTTTCCTGCATGCACTGCGCATGCGCAGGAAACCAGCACTTCCGTTCCCCTGAAAGGAGGGGGTTAAGAGGTCGAACGCATGCGCAGGAGAGGCTGCGCGTGCGCATCAAACTTGCGTTTCTTTTGCAGGTTTTCCTGGGAGGCTAAGTCTCCAGAAGTTACACATATAAAAAGTAGTCGCAACGCCTGCTTTTTACAAGGTAAGTGGTGATTATAATTAAAACATTTTTTCCACAGGTTTATTATTTTTACTTTAAAAGAAAGGTAAGTTTATTTTTAGCCCCGTTAGAAAATTTAAAAAAATTTTCAAAAATTTAAATTGTTTAAAAGTTATTTCATGTAATTTATAGTTTATTTAAAAAATGTGACTTTTAAAAAATTTATTTGAAGATTTAGTGATGTTTTGGGGCTTGTAGTATTCATAAGTTTGACAGCCCTTCCTGTCAAACTTATGAATGAGGCATTCCCTGCTCCGATTGGCTCCCCATGGCCCACGTGATCCCAGGGGACGCATCGAACTAACTGCGCCCCTGGGATACGCAAGCACTGTGCGCCGGCAGTTGGAGCAGGCCCAGGATCGTAATTCCACGGGGGCCCACAGCTCAACGGCCGGCGCGCAAGGTAAGTGCAGGTCGGGGGCTTACACCCGCGGGAAGCTCCCGACCCGAATTTCTGGGCCAAACTATATAATGCCTCCAACAAGGAAAATAGATTTATCTATTACCAGTCTAAATGAAGTGTGAACAATATATTTTAATCCTGAAAATTAACATTGAATATATGGCTGGGAATCTCTTTCTGAAGTTCAACAGCATTACTTATAGGAGATATAAAACATTGTTACCGAGTGTCAAAACAGGAAGTTCTATCCATAGGGACTAATAAATTAAGAGTTTGGATGAAAAAACCCCCGCAAAATGCTGATATGAAATAAGTCCAAGTACCAGTTTAATTAAAAGTTTTAAGAATGCAATTTCAATGGAAGAGACTGAAAGAAGTTCTGTGGGCGTGGCTTAGTTTTGACAGATTTTGTGAGCGTGTCTTCCCTTACGCAGAGGCTGTACGCTGCGCTCCTGGCCTTTCTGACGTACTACGCTGCGCGCAACTCTGCAGCACCGAAGAAGAACAAGTCCCCGTTCTGGGCCTTGCACAAGCTAAGTTCGTATCCTTTTCATAGTCGACAGCGTACTCCGACCGCAAATTTTGGGCCAGAGTATTTTCTAAAGGGCGAGAAGGTCAGGACTGTGGAGGAGCAGAGAGCTTTAGGGGTCCATGTACAGAAATCACTATAAGCTAGTTGACAGGTACAAAAAATAATTTAAAAGGCTAATGGAATGTAGGCCTTTATCTCAAGAGGGCTGGAATACAAAGGGTGGATGTTACAGTTATATAAAGCTCTGGTTAGACCCCATCTGGAGGACTGCGTTCAGTTCTGGGCACTGGACCACAGGAAGGATTTATTGGCCTTGGAGACGTTGCGGTGCAGTGCAGATTCACCAGAATGGCACCGGGGATAAAAGGGCAAAAACATTAGAACCATATCCAAGTATAATATTCACCAGACTGATACCTGGGATGGCAGGAATGACGTATGAGGAGAGATTGGGTCGATTGGGCTTATACTCGCTGGAGTTTAAAAGAATGAGAGGGGATCTCATTGAAACATAAAATTCTAACAGGACTAGACGCAGGAAGGATGTTCCCGATGGCCAGGGAGTCCAGAACCAGGGGTCACAGTCTAAGGATAAGGGATAAGCCATTTAGGACAGAGATAAGGAGGAATTTCTTCACCCAGAGAGTGGTGAAACTGTGGAATTCTCTACCACAGAAGGCAGTAGAGGCCAATTCATTAAATATATTCAAGACGGAGTTAGATATATTTCTTAAGGCTAAAGGGATCAAGGGATATGGGGAGAAAGCAGGGACAGGGTATTGAATTTGGATGATCAGCCATGATCGCATTGAATGGCGGAGCAGGCTCGAGGGGCCAAATGGCCTACTCCTATCTTCTATGTATCTATGTAAAGAGCACAGTTTCCAAGCATAGCGCAGTGTGTTAGGAACATCAATGACCTGTGCAATAGACTGCTAAGACAAAGAGGATACCCGCGATTCACCACACAATGAGAAGCCAATCTCAGCCAAGCTGTCAGCAAAAGGCACGTTACAGCCATCAGTTGCTTCACCGCAACAAAGGAGGGAGAATCCGAGCACAAGTCACTCACTTGGTCTTTCCTCTTAATATTTGGATAAACCGCAGCAATAGCAGAAGTCAGGGCGCAGGCTGCCTGCTCAGCCGTTGTATGGTATAAAATGCAGGGCAATCAAAAAATCAGAAAAAGGACAAGGGAGGGCTCAGTTTTCAATTAATATTAATCGAATTCTGGTCATTCCTCAGATTCCTGGTGGCATAATGACAATCAGTGAGACTTCAGGGTGACCCAGGCAGAGAAACTCAGTGCCAACATTTTCAGAACAAGCTCATTACCAAATAAAACCCATTCACTCATCAAGTGATTCCACCAATTCAATGCCTTTATCCATTTCTGGACTCTACTGCTTTCTCACTCCTCTCCACTCACCTTTAAAAATGTTGCTTTAAGTTTGGTTACCATGAAGGGGCTGACTCGGATACCTTCCTGCATGATAGTGGTGTAGCTGTGGATAAGTAGCATTATGTTAGCCACACCCCAAACATACAGGTCAACTGCAGCAATGCACATCTTGATAGGAATCAGTGAAAGACAGAAAATCGGAACAAAAATTAACTTAAATAAATAAGGAAACTGCTATCAGCCAGCCATTCCCAATTACCTGACCAGAAATAGTTTTATGGAGTTGGGAAGTAAAATTCATGTAATTCAGCCAGCGATTTCCAAAAGCAGTTCATTACTTTGATTTCACTGTGTTCAACTTTAGAGCTTCCAACAATTTTGGCAGAAATTGCTGAGGTTTCACATTTTATCGGAAACCTGGAGCAACCGTTTCCTTGCACCATAACTTTTCTCAAGACTTTTGAGGGGGCAGAAGGAATTCAGAAGGTCCACTCTATTTTGCCTTTTTCAATAGTTCTAACCTTTCAGTACTTCTGACTCAGAGGCAAGAGTGATACCAACTGAGCCCCTATGTTCTGGAGTTCCCCACCAGAGGAATTAGTTCTTCTCTATCAGTTACTTTTATAGAAATGTGAAACTTCTGCAATCTCTGCCAAGATTGTGGGAATTGCCCTCCGCATGTCCAGACCAAGGTACACTGTGACTTGGTGGGTCGGGTCATTACATGATCCAATCAGGGCTTTGCACCAGAATCAGGAGCATAGCTGCAGGCCTGAGATATTACTGTACATGAGGACAATTGTTTCAAGCTTTATTAAATTAAAAATGGATTTGGAAATATTTGTTGGCCTTTGTCAAGGTACTTTGGAGGCAGGGCGGGGGTCGAGGGAAGAAAGAAGTGCCAGGCAAAATTGAAGTTCAAGGAAACCCAATGTGAAGGTACAAAATGGATTCTGTGGGCAAGTGACAGAACAGCAGGACACCCCACTCCGTTTGATGGCTGGCAAAGTGGCCGCACTACTGCACGAGGTGGGTACTTGAAGCTTATGCTACTTATTCAAATGAGTTGAACCTACAGAATTGTGTGCCGTTAACAGGGTGGACTTTTGGCTAGCTTTGCACTGGCAGCTAGAAATCCCAGGCACAGATTTTTGCTGGGACCACAAAATTAGGACCGATTAGCTCTCGCACATTCCTGGGATTTATCGATCGAGCAAAGTTAACAATGCTTCTGAAATTATTAAGAACAAAGAGGAACGTAACAAGTGCATGAAAAGGACAATGGGCCAAGAGGGGCATCACAATGAAAAGGGGCTGCTACGAAACTGAAAGTGCTCACACTTCATGAAAAAGAGACCACGTCAACAGCAACAACAGCTTGTGTCAATGGCGTTATACTCCAATAATTTTATTTATTTATTCAGTTTTATTTATTTAAAAAAAAAAAAATAAAGAATAGGGTTTGGGATGCAGGTCCTGTTGCAGCAGTGGTGGGATCGCTGCTCCTCAAATACAACACGTGCCTCTAGTGCATGGACATGACCTCATCCAAGTTCACGATATCAGCTTACTTAAAGAATTTAAACACACTCCTGTGCACACTGGTTCAAGCACAGATGGTGGATGCAGGATATTGGTGGACTGCGACAGCAGGAAAGGGTATTCGATACTGTAAAGGATTCACCTGCAGCTTCGCCTGTGCAGACTAGCCACAAGACAGACAGAAGCGGCATCTGTTCACCTGTTAATATCCCAAAGATCTTTATTCCAACAGAAGATTTGAGGGGAGTTTCACGTAGATAAACTCGTAACATTTAAATATCAGATTTCAAGACCTCTCTCCAGATCTTAGGATGGTCCTACCTGTCAATCAGCTGCCAGGCGTAGGACAGGTCCCCAATGATCTGCATGGTGATGAGCACCTCCTCTTTAATGTTTATGGTGCGAATCATCTGATGGAGAAACTTGCGAGTGTCAGCCAGGAACTGACAGATCTGCAAATTTGATTCCAGTTGGTGGAACTCTTGGACCTGTTTTAAGAAATTACAAATTCTCACCATTAGCAACATAGAGGCGAGAGATATTTGTAAATTACCCAAGACTGTACTTTAACCTTCAAGAATGCCAATATCTCCACCATGCCTCACGGTCCTCAAAAATATCCAACACTAGAATTTTAGGTGGTTTTCTGGAAATCAATAATATTAGATAGCACTGGATATAAATTTATAAACTTGTAGAAATATTCCCCATTTTTCTTACCTCCGATGTTTTAAAGAGTAAAGTTAAATGTGTACTGAGCATGAATCGACAGATCTCCCCATCCTACTAGGTTTGTCATCTCAATTGCACTGTTACGTATAGTTACCGAGTGGAAATCAAGGGGGATGTGGAAAACAAAATGAAGGGACTCCCATTGCTGGACCCCCATCACGCACTTCCTAGCAACACTGGCAGAGGCCTGGAAAGAGGTCATCCACCAATGTTCTCAGTTACAATTAGTGCACGACCCAGAGAAACCAAAGGGGTTTTGGACCACTTGAGGAATTTCACGTCAGCAAATAAAGTTAGAGTGACAAAAGAAAACAAAGAAAAAGCCGGAGAAAGTAAAAGAAAAATAATTTTGAAAAATGATTTTAATATTTTTACATTATTGTTACAAGTTTCAGGTCTGCCGTAGAAATTTTCTCGGGCACAGCAGTACTGGTTACTGCCATAAGCAGTCTGGCTGCCCTATGTTCAGGAGTGTGCCCATACTACTCAATATCTAATTATACAATAAAGATAACCCAGGTGTGTAACAATAGGGTCCCTTTGTGATCTCAACTCTATGCATTGTCTTTCGCATGTGCCCTGACGTGCACTTCTCCAATCTTTCCGAACGCAGACTGAAACAGTTTACTTGGACCAACACCAGATACTAACTATTAAACTGCTTTTATTTTAACAGAGCAACAACTGTAATCAAATATCACCTTCATTCAACTAATTGCAGACGCTGCTGTTCCCAGCCAATGGGAGGGCAGTCCCTCTTGACTTCTTCCTGGTTCAGTGATTCGCCAATAGGCCAGTCAATAAAACTGTCCAGTTCCCCTTCTCCCTTGGGGTGTGGCACTGGTGAAAACATCTCCAGCCATTCTCAAAATGAAAAGGGGCCATCCTGGCTTCACAGGGCCCCGAGACGAGACACCTGATCCTCACTATCTCAATTTGAAACAAGACTGTGAGCCATAACATTCCAAAACTGGCTCATGTGGTTTTAATACATCTTCAATGCCTGACGCATTCACAAATAACCCCTTTATCCAGGTGGCTTCAGCTGGTGATTTTTAAAAAAAAAACATGTGCGAAATAATTGTTTTAAAACACAATTCAACATTACTGATTTCCAATTTCTATGTATGAAGACAAAAAGATCAGCAAACCTTGAAGTGTGACAATTATACCACTACAGATATTTTAATGGAAAAACATAACTAAAGCATCTCTACCGCTCTTTTCTGTGACTTAAATGACATTCTCGGAGTGGGGCTGAATTTTTAAGACTACTCACTAAATCTCCACTTCAACTTAGATGGTGACAATTTCTGTTCAAAGCTCCGACTCATCTCACCTCTTCCAAAGCCTGGATTAACTGCACCGTCTTCCTCCCGGCTGCTGTTGAGTCTTCGTAATTCAAGGAGGAAATCTGCTTCGAGATCTCCCTAAACCAGGCTTGCAGATTTTCTGACAGTAAGCAAATAATTTGAGAGGATAATGATTCTGTTGCATCACCATCAAAATGCAAATATATATACACACACCATAACAATTTTACATTTTTCTCCCCTCTGATCTCCCTGCATCACATACCTCCAGGTGAGAGGGGAGAGGCCTGCTCCCAGACCACAGCTACTCTAAACTAGCCATTGGCACATCCAGGGGAAATCGACCAGCTGACAATATCCTTCCTCTTTGGAGGACGAAAGAGGAAATACCCAGCCCCGTATCACCACGTAGCAACATTGCCAAGATTGGTAATTCTGGTGAATGAACTGGTCAGACTACCACTCCATAGCTCCACTGCTCGTTAAATGTACTTGTGGATAAAATATACTTCTCGGTAGCAAAACCCTCTCTGGGTGGGTGGGTGGGTGGGTGGGGGGGGGGCGGCAGGGGTTAATTTATTTTAAACTTTGGGCCGGTAATACTCCAGTTATAATGCATGCCCATAATGACATTTAGCAAAGTGAAATTATCGATGCAGAGAGGGGAAAAAAAGATAGTATACTGGCAGGATGTGGGCTTTTATCTCCAATTCCCCACTAGCGGAGCACCTGATCTTAGCGGCACCATTGAGGCATATCCAAATGAGTAAAGGAGGAAAATTGAAGTGCAAGTCAAAATGTTTGGCTCTCTCACATCTGCTGCAGCTTGGTTACATAACAGAACTGACAAGATGTCTTAAGACAAGCTCAGGTGCCCCTCTTCCTAGCTGGCATATGGTGTAGGGGAGGCCCAAAGATAAATGAACAAAGGGATATATTCTAAAGATTGTACAGCTATTAGTCATCACTAGTACACAGTTAAAGCACTCAATAAAGCAGATATGAAAGAATGAGGCAGGACATTCGAGAAGCAATTATTGAAGCTGCAATTAAATTATGTATTCTTGTCATAAATGTATAACTTTCAAGACATATGCCCCAGGGCATTGTCAGCAGGAAATTATACACACATTTGTTTTGTAAAGAGGAGTGGCAGATCAGATTCAGGCTGGAAACAGAGACCATGCAGGTCAATTCAGGAAGCCCCAAAGTTCAGAACACTTTAGGTTTGAGCAAATTTGGATAGGAAAACAAGTTGGTGGTGGGGAGGAGAACCCACATGTGCAGATTGTATGTGTATTTTGTCTGCCCATCACCTACCACCTTTGGCCTTTGATGGATCCAGCCTTAGCTCTTCTTCCTCGATTAACAGTCTTACTCTAAAGCTGCCATCTAAAAAGTTCAATTTCCTCTTTCGTGCCAAACATTTAACTTCCCTCAATAACTCAGAACTCTCTTTAAAGCCCAAATCCATCCGAAACTTGAATTCTACTCCAAAATGTCAGGAGAATCTTCTAACACTTTGAGGTCAGGATACAAAAAAGACCTTGCTGTCGGACACACATCCCCGCATCACAGCCTCTCGTCCCTATTTCATCGATATTACTGTGGCCAGTATTTATCTGAAATGTCTTCTTTTTTTCTTCCCAATATACAAATATGCCATCCGACATCTTTCCCCTCCTTCCTGCATTTTCATAGAGTTGAAATCAACTCTGTGCATCTCCCTGACAAACTCATCCCTTTCCAGGTCCTCATAAATGTCATACTCCTGCGCTCACTCAGCCTTCCTTTCCTTCTCTGACCTAGGGTCTTTTAAATTCCCCTGCTTGAAGTCAACTAATCACTAGTTCTTGACTTACCTCACCTTTGCTCCTTTTTATTCAACTTTAATGCCCTGCATTGTGATTCTTCACCCATGAACGAGAGAGAGAAGGCACGCGAGAGACAGAGAAAAGGAGAGACAGAGAAAAGGAGAGAGACAGAAAGAGAGAGAGAGAGAGAGAGAGAGAGAGAGAGATAGATAGAGAGAAAGAAAGACAGAGAGAGAGGAAGCAGGAGGGCGGAAGAGAGAAGGTAACGTTGCTATGAGAGTTCAGTGACGTACTACAGTAGGATACAGCTTCCTGGTCAAAAAATAACCCCATTATTTCTACACATTTGGCAAAGAGACTGAATATTTCAACTGAATCTTAAGTAAAATCAGTTGTAAAACCAGAAACTAACAGAATCTGGCCGTCTATTTCACGTAATCAATCATGGAGCAATCTAAGCACTAATCACATACCATTTTTTTCCACTCTGGTGAGAGGCTTTACTCCAGAGAACACCTCTGCCAGCTCAGTCATTCTCTCAGAGCCCTCTTGCTGATAGCTTTCCCATTTTGCTTGCTTTTCTGAGAGCATTTGCTTGAACATCTAAATGACAAATGAAATAAATATTACTGAATAAAAGACAACTAGCCTTTGCTACTGCAAAACGAAAAGACACTGAAGTGACCATTAAGAAAAACATTCCAGGCTGGGGTGGTATGGTGATATTGTACATTGGAGAGCAGTAACTGGGCCCGGCTTCACTGATCCCTTTCATACTATACAGGGAGGCAGTGCCCTGCTTGGGAAATGGGTAGAAAGAAAAGGCACAAAAATAAGAGGCAGTGTTGCATACCTGCTGGATGCCAAGGAAACCATCCACTCTGTTCCCTACCATTAATGCATACACTGTACTCCATTATTTAATAGAAGAGGGAGGGAGAGAGAAACCACAAAACTACAGACCTGTCAGTTTAATATCAACTGGGGGGCAGGGGAAGTTACTGGAATCTATCATCAGGGACAGAGTGACCGAGTACTTGGACAAGTAGAAGCTGATCAAAAAAAGAGTTGGTTTGGTCTTGCGACAGGTAGGTCATGCCTGACTAATCTAGTTGAATTTTTGCAAGGAGGTCACCAGCATGGTGGATAGAAGAGTGTCTATGGATGTTGTCTATATGGACTGCCAGAAGGCACTTGATAAAGTTCTGCACAAGAGATTTTAGCAAAAAATGAAAGTGCACATAATCGGAGGTAATCGAGCAACATGGATTAGTTATTGGTTGGGAGGTAGGAGACAGAGTGTAGGGTAAAGGGAATGTTTTCCGATTGACATGACAAGAGGTGTGTCCCCAAGGATCTAAACTGAGGCCTTAGCTTTTATAGATTAAGGACTTGGATGAAGGGAGAACTGTATATCCAAGTTTCCAGATGACACTAAACTAGGTGGTACAGTAAGTTGTGTGGATGGGAGCAGGAAGTTACAAAGGTACATGGACAGATTAAGTGAGTGGGCAAAACTATGGCAGACGGAGTTCAGTGTGGGGAAGTTCAAGGTCATCCACTCTGGATCTGGGAAAGACATCAGAAGATTTTCTTAATGGTGAGAGACTAGGAGATGTGGAGGACTGTTGGCATATGGAACTTGGTTAATTCAGCTTCTGAAAAGGTGTTCAGGTTTAGTTCATTTAATATAGGAAAAAAATGTGGTAGAGAGTATAGATTTCACTTAGCAATAGCCAGTGTTCAAGATTGAAGTAGGGCCTTGGGATGTTTATAGTATTGCCATACTGTAATCATCCCATCACATACTACTGCAATCTTTGCAAGGGGATGTTGAAGTACAAGCTGGTTGAAGGACGGCACACTGAATGTAAACACCGAATGTTGAGGTGCAAGAAATGTAAACTTGTGTGCATCGGCTGAAGGACGGTGCTTTTCACTGGAGACTACCAAATAAGGCAAGGCTACTTCCACTTTGATAAAGAGTGTATAAATGTAAGCTTTTTCCTTTTTTCAAGCAGCATGAAAAGACCCATGCCTAGGTTCGTGTGCTCTGTGACTATACGCCGCTTGTAAATTGCTTTTTATGCTGTAGTGAAAGAATAAAATAATTATAAATCAGAAGACTGAATTCGTTACTACTCAAGTGAACAAACAAACACAACACTGTTTTAAGACAACAAGGACAGAGATTTGGGTGTCCAGGTACACAAATCATTAAAAGCTAGCGCACAGGTTAAAAAAGTAATCAAAAAGGTGAATGGAATGTTGGTTTTTGGAATACAAGTGTGAGGATGTGATGCTTCAATTGCACAGAGCCTTGGTTAGACCCCATCTGGAGTACTGCGTTCATTTTTGGGCACCACTCCTTGGTGGGGATACAATGCAGATTTACCCGAAATATACTACGGCTTAAAGGATTAAATTACGAGTCTGCATAAACTTGGCTTGCATTCCCTCGAGTTGAGAAGGTTGAGGAGCAATCAATGTCTTTAAACCAATAAAGTAGATACAGGGAGTCTATTTCCTCTGGTAGAAGAATCCAGAACAAGGGGGCAGAATCTAAAAGTCAGAGCTCGGCCAATTAGGAGTTCAAACAGGATGCATTTTTTTTCCCCCATACAAAGGATAGTGCAGATCTGGAATGCTCGGACAATTGAAATTTTCAAGATGGAGATCGATAGAGGTTTGTTGTTAGGGTACCAATGGATATGAAGCAACGGCGGGTAAATGGCGTTCAGGTACAGATCAGCCATGATCTAACGGAATGATGGAAAAGGTTCAAATGGCCTACTCCTGTTTCTATGTACTGGCAGCAAGGGGCCAATGGAACCAGAGAAACAGTGCAAGAGAAGGAATGGTTTTTACTGGTGGTTATATTCCATCAAAGCAAAATTACCAGATTGGACAACACCAATGAATTGATAAGAATTTATTCTAAAACTATAAAGCATGATTGGGAGAATGCAGAGGGGGTTGTGGGAAGAGGTAGATGAACAGTATCAAACATGGTATCAGATGAAAAGAGATAAACTTCCACAAATAGCACTTCATCACATCTCTTGAACATTAAGTGCTTCACATATGGAGTAACTTTTTATTTATTTTTTTAAGCGCATTGACTATTATGTAGCCAAATGTGGCAGATAATTTCACACAGTCCCACTGACAGCTCGGAGATGAATGGTCATGCTACCTATTTTGGGAGGTTGGCCAAGACCCCAGGAGGACCCCTCGCTCTTCCAGTGTGTCACTGGATGTTTAATAGCTACCAAACAGACAGGATCGGAGTTTAATGTCTCAGCTACAGAATGGCACCTCCAACAATGCAGCAACCTCACAGTACTGCGAGAGTTTTCGCTTGGATTATGTGCTCAAGCCCTGGAGTGTGACTTGAACAATCTTCCGACTCAAAGGCAAGATTCCGACTAAATGATCCAAAGTGTCTAAGATTCATCATATTTAAAAACAATTGTGTACGTTATAGTGAAGCCTGTTTTGTGGATTTTATCCTGTGGAGCACTCCATTTTTCAGCTATTCTAGAGAATCCCTACTAGTCTTAAAAGGGAAATAATAAAATTCCAAGATAGCAAGCACCTGAATCGCGTCATATAAAATGTCTAATGTTACCAACTAGAGCATGGAAAGGACCAATGACTTTACTAACAGCGGGGGCACTGACCCCATGACAACAAAGGGATCGGCAAAATGGAAATTAAATGCTCAGGAGATGGAAGTGCATTTCCCCCCAAGGCACAACAGTGCGTATTAAAATATAGATTGTGCATTGAAAAACTAGATTTTTGGCATACATCAAGATTTTATGAACAGGACAGTCAAGATAGATTTAGGCCGGGAGCTGCTCTGCCACCATAACTTCGCCGGAGGTCTGGCAGAAATGGGGTTTCCGCTGCACTTCCTCTTTGCCTTAGCTTCCTGTAAAACTTTGTGTTACCATTTCCAGCCCAGCACCCCCGCCAACCACCTCACAACTGGTCAGTGTTGACCATCTGAAAAATGCTATGTGCTTAGTAGGAACATAGGAACAAGGGTAGGCCATTCAGCCCATCGAGCCTGGTCTGCCATAATTCGACGACCTGTGCTTCAACTCCAACTATCCGCCTTGGTTCTGTAACCCTAATGTCCTTGCCCAACAAAAACCTAGCAATCTCAGTTTTTAAATTTTCAATTGACAGCTTTTTCAGGAGAGAGTTCCTAGCTCCAATTTTAAGGTTATGCCCCCTTGTTCTGGGCTCTCCCACCAGGGGAAATAGGTTTTCTCCATCTACCCGATCCCACACTTCAAATTTACTCCTTGCCTGTTCTAGAGTGGCATGTTATTATTTATAGAAATGACAGCCAAAAAGAGCAAGAGTAGCGTACCTCCTTCAAAACATACTCAAACTGGGCACTGTCCAACAATAGCTGGAAAAGGGTTTTGGGATTGTATTTCGAGTCGATGAAAACTTGATCCTTAATCTGGCGCAAACGCTTGTTGTTTGGATCATACACTAAAAGGGAAGACCAAAAAAGGTATTCAAACATTCATTAAAAAACCAATGACTGGGTGCAATGCATACAATAGCAGAGTGGGATTGTGCTGCATTATTTGAGAACTGAACTCATGGGAGGTGAACTAGCTGACATAGTAGGTTACAAAAGTTTTTTTCAACCAGTGGGGCTACAAGAAGCCAGGTTTGAATCCAACCTAGACCGATGGGATCAAGTCTTTTCTCCATACTGGCTGCAATGTCCTTTATGAAACAGATTTCACCAGCCTCGACTAAAGGGGTTAGTCTTCCACCTTCGCGCAGGTAGGTCTCACACAGCCACACATCGACATGTTACATAAATCTGCCAGATTTCCTGGACTGGTAACCAGTGGTGGTTTTTTTTTTTTTTTTTTTTAAATAAAGTTGAGGTTTCCTGACTGCCCCCAGTCAAGGCGGGGCCAGTAAAGGTGCTGCTCCAAACGCCGTCAGCGCTGACATCGTGACGTGCACAGGTCAAGTCAGCGGATGCGCGCAATGGCGGGCCCCCACAGCAAGTCGGGCTGCACATTAGCAATGGTAAATGTGGGACCGCAGCACAGTTAGCTTCTTCTCCCAACACCCAGGTGGCAACGCAAAAGTGGCTCATATTCCTAGTGGCTGCTCGGACCACAAAGACTTGGAGAAACTGCAATGGAGAACCAATGCCAAACCACAGATTTCCCAGTGAATTCTTTATCTAGTCCTGGTATAGCTGAGCAGCTGTTAATTCAACACAACATCAAGGCATGGCAGCTTTACCAAAAGTTACTTTACACGCAAGATTTCCTCTTTTGGGAGAGAAAGAAGAAACTCTAAGGGTCTCAGCATATATTGTACAATATTTTTTTTATTAGACTTGATTTCTATCCCATTTACGATTTTTTCTGAAGGCCCTTTTTAATCTTGTGGCATTTGTTTAATGTAATGCTTCTCTCCCTAGAGTTTTCCTGAAAGATTTTTTACACTTAGCAATTACAAATAAATCTGGTAGGCACCGGACACTATAAATAAAGTGCTTCTCTTTATGGTCCCAAAACATGCTGGGATCTAAATTGCCTTTTGTTTGGCACATATCCTCTCACATTTACCCGATTCTGCAGTGTGAAGCATCAACCAGCGAATAGTAACATTACAATCTCTCAGGCAGTTTAACAGTTTAGGAATGTGGTCCAACACAAACTCTTCCCTCAAGAAGCCTTCCTTGAGAAACTGCTGCACTTGCTGGCGCAGCCGTTCAACACTCGTACCATATCGACTTGCCTGCGAAAGAAAAAACCCACGTCAATGTAAGCACCAGACACAAATTCAACGCATTGTATTTTACACACTGGGAAAGACAGTGGGGGGGGGGGGGGGGGGGGGGGTGCGAGCAAGATTAGTATTCGGCAGTTATGCAAAATGGGCAATAGCAAATCGGCAGCTTGTTTTACACCCCGCCCGATTTTCTCTTCCACTGAAGTTAAAGGGTGTAAAGCGGACCACCTCACTTTCGCTATTGACCTTTTTGTGGCGCCAAAAGATCAATTAACACTCCCAGTGCAAAAATGAAGTTCAAAATAGGCAGTGCATGAATTACAACAAAGGGGAGCACCCGCCCTTCAGAGACCATACCTGCTCCTTGATGTTCGACTGCTCCAGTGTATAATTCAGGGCCGTCTTTGCAGCTTTGTATGGTTCCCAAGCCTCAGCCAGGTTGACTGTGATCCCCAAGTAAATGCTGATCACCTGATGTGAAAATAGAAACCCAAAACACTCAATTCTTGTTCAAATATCTTGCCTTTGCAAATACATCACACTTCACATCAAGTTTCCTACATTACAACAGTGACTACACTTCAAAAGTACTTTACTGACTAAAGTGCTTTGTGACGCCCTGAGGTTGTGAAAGGTGCTATATAAATGAAATTCTTTCTTGCATAAAATAAACTGCATGCATTACAGTGCTGTACGATGTTTCAGAAGAGTTGATCTAATGGAAGGTCACACGAGATCCTCTGGATACCCATCCAACAGCATGAACTGAAACCGGCCCATTAAAACAAAAGCCTTTGAAATGGACTCGGTAGTTTTATGATTTCCGTCAGTTGCTCCATTATAACATTTTAGTTATTTTTTTTCTTCGAACAGTCTGACTGCGTAGTACAAATGAGCAGCAGTAAGTAGCTTTTGCGCAATGCATCTTTGTAAAAATCTAATGATGTTAATCTAACCTGTCGGTGAAGTTTTGGGATCCACGCAGCTCACGTTTACTTACCCAGTTGTCTGGAAAGTATTTATCCACAATTTCCCTCATCTTAGCTTGTTGTGTGTGAAGAATGGATGGTTCAAAGTAGAGGATGACATAAAGCATAGCAGCCTGAGTAGCTAGGGCTGTGCTACGGTGTTCTGGCAGTGGGTAGGCTGAAATCTAATATAAAGAAAACCACAAAAATAAAAAGGGAAAACTCAGAGTTAAAGATTTACATTTCACATCATCAAATGATTGTGTTAGCAACAAAAGTCTTTTTAGTATTCAAAGTCTTCACTACTGTTTATATAGCCATTACACTCTTTGTATTTCTTCCTGATGCCACTAAAGTTCTGCTGTATATTACCTGGAGAGTGGGAAGTATGAACTCGGCCAATGTTTACTTAATAGCATACTTAACAGTCCCTTTGTAATTTTAAGGGACCACGTGCAGTTTTAAGCAGACACACTTCAGGAAGAATTATACATTGGCCCCAAAATTCCGATCAGGCTAAGGCAAAATATCTGTCGATCTCTGGATTGTGCGCAAGATAATGGGATGGAAGCTGGCTCTGCCAGGATTCGGTCCAATGTTTTCCAGGCTGCCACTTTCTGGCGGCGGGGATGGGGGTGGTCAGATCCTCCGCCCACCCCACCTACATCAAGGGAGTATGTGTGCCGGAGTACAGAAGGTGACCCTGGGAATTCCACACTTCAAGCTCCCACTAGGTCTACAGCAGAACCAGTCAAGACCTGGCACAAGTCTCCCTGCAAAAAGGCCCCAAATCTTAACTAGGGAAAGGTAAATCAAAGAAGTCCACTTGCGCCATTAGAAGCAGAGGAACAGATGAGGAAACATTTCTTTCGAGCCTTCTTCCTCGGCAAGGCAAAGAACCTCATTGCTGGGAGTTGGAATGGGGTTTCTAGCCTGGGACTAAGACAGAGTTTCGGGTCCAATGTTTTGCATGGTATAATGTTCCTATCTTAACAAAATATTGTATCCTCCAACTTGCCATATTTTCTAGAAATGTATTAGAATCATAGAATGGTTATAGCACAGGAGGCCATTCGGCCCATCGAGCCCGTGCCAGCCCTCTGCAAGAGCACTTCAGCTAGTCCCACTCCCCATCCCTTTCCCCATAGCCCTGCAAAAAATTTTCCTTCAGGTACTTACCCAATTCCCTTTTGAAAGCCATGATTGAATCTGCCTCCACCATCCTTTCAGGCAGTGTATTCCAGATCATAACCACTCGCTGCGTAAAAAAGTTTTTCCTCATGTCGCCTTTGGTTCTTTTGCCAATCACCTTAAATCTGTGTCCTCTGGTTCTCGACCCTTCTGCCAATGGGAACAGTTTCTCTCTATCTACTCTGTCCAGGCCCTCATGATTTTGAACGCCTCTATGAAATCTTCTCTCAACCTTCTCTACTCCAAGGAGAACAACCCCAGCTTCTCCAGTCTATCCATGTAATTGAAATCCCTCATCCCTTTCTTGTAATTCTTTTCTGCACCCTCTCTAAGGCCTTCACATCATTCCTAAAGGGCGGTGTGTCTACAATTCACAGACTCATGATGTCACATACTCCAGATGTCACACTATGTAACAATCTTAAGATGCTGCGCTCATGAGCTGCAGCCTGAAACTGACCAGCACATTCCAATCTGCAGTTGCCCGAACAAAAAAATTAACTCCGATTAATCTGAGCCTTGATTACAGCAATCACATTTAGAGAAATACTGATTTTAAGAACACAGAACAATGATACCTTGTTAAAAGAGCACACTTTAGGAATGGAAGAGTACATTGTGCGATCCACTTGTAATATATTAGAAATGGTGATCCACTTGTAATATATTAGAAATGGTTAATCAGTGTGTAGAATCTACACACTCCAGATGTCACTCTGGGTGCTTCAGAATTCTGCTTAAGTGCAGGAGTGTATCTATTTAAAGCTACAAAATCAAATTCTTGTTAAGCAAATACAGTATGAGGTTATAAAGAGCTCAGTTAAGCGGCTGGAACCATTGTGGAGCTGTTAGGGACTGATTAATCAGATGGTACAGCTATTGATTTTTCTTTGTATTAATTTCTTCACATTAACTGTGTCCAGTAGCTTTTCAATTGTAGCTGATCTCACTAGCAGTTTGATTATCCCTTTGATATAAACAGATCCTGTAAAAAGACCTCGAGAATTCTTAGACATAGGAGTGGGTGTGTAGACAAGACAGCATTGTGTAAGCATATTCGTCTTTCAACTTCACGGGGACGCTGAAGATACCGGATATTTTTACGATGGTTAGATGAAGATGGCAGGAAATGGATGTATTGATCAGACATGAGCTGTGTGCAAAGGCAACCTTGAAAGACTACACCCGTGAAAGGGATATGGCCTAGGGGGATGGCAAAGTAACACCCTCACGGATGGTTAAAAGGCTTTTGCTAGTTCATGAATTTCTGTAACGGTCTTCAGCCTAACGATTTGATTGACCGATCAATCAGGATGTGTAAAACTGAAGTTATTGATAAGGGACACGATAGGTAATGCTGAAACACAACAGGATTGATAAAGAATGGGTGCTGGGGGGAAAATATCTCAGAATTCGATGAGGCCTGATCAGCCTCGACAACTTTGAGCTTGAAACTGTTAATGTGCATGAACTCCCCAGTGAAAGCAGCACTTACAGCAAAAAGTTGCGCGAAGTGTATATTTAATTGTCAATAATAGATATCATCATATACTTCATAAATCTGTGACTATCTACCTGCAATGCCGTGAACCCCATTATTTTGAGGAGTAACTTATAAGAATACTCAGCAGATACAGTATTATGCAAGAGAGAGATTAGAGTGCGATCCTTGTACTGGCAGACAGGAACACACAGATCTCATGTTGTGGTGCTCACATTAAGTTGGAAGATACACCTTATCCTTCTGAAGCAGTGTGTTATTTCACGTAACAGAATGTATTGATCGGCTAAACTGGAGCGGTGTTCCTTTAAGCCCACAAAGTCTAATAGCTGAATAAACTGTGGTTCAGGTCAAAGTTTAATTGGTGTTTAGTCAGAGAGCTTTGTATTGGAATGTGTTTGTCAGTTTAAGAATGAAGATTAGACGCACAGTTCGGAAGCACCCAGTATTTTAAGATTATTTTGCATCTGTAGCAGAGTATGAATCTGCTGACATACTATTTTTTTTAAATAGATGGATGGCAAGACTAATAGTCAACTTAATGTTAGCAAGCATATTTTAGTGTGCATGATGATTTACCTATCCCAAAGTAATTTTCTCAGTAAGTAACTAGAAGACGGTTAAGTTCTCCATTTAGTCTGCATCTCAGTAATGGTGATTTGTCCACTCGGGCTACTTTATTGGTAAATATATTCTTCAGATGTTACTGCCATTATTTACCTTAGGTAATTAGAACATAGGCATTTCTCACCTGATTGTAAATATCATCTGATCGTAGTCGGCCAATCACCATTGAGATGAACGTCATGCTGATTGGCACTCTCTGAAAGTAGCTCTCTGGGTAGTTTACGGGCCTCTTTGCCCCTGCCAGAGATGAATACCCTGTGCTACGCAGCAGCTTGCAAATATCATCCAGATTGGAATCAGAAGAAGAACGAGCAGCACTGTGAAAGACACAAGCAGGTTATTCTTTTACAGCCAGGACACATCCTCACAGGGCATGGGCGATGCGGCCACCTGCTCCACAAGTGGAAGATGAGGGACGACCCGAAGTGCGACTGTGGCCGTGAGTCCCAGACCACGGAACAGATCACATCACATCAACCTGCCCACTGAGACCGGTGGTGGGAGGCACCTCATTTCTCCACTCGGCATCTCAGGAGGCCATCGAATGGACAGCCAAACTAGACATCCCATTATAAGCTTCTCCTGTCATACAAAAAGGTAGTAGTAGCCAGGACACAAAACCAAAGGGTATTTGTGAATGCAAGTGAGAGACAAAATAATTTCAAACATCTTAAGCTCACCAGTAGGAATGTATTCACAAACAAAATGGTTGGAAATGATTATCTTTGACATTTACATTTTTGGCTTAAAAAGATGCATACATCGTTCGTTAAATGGCAAGTGCTAGTGACATCATGTGGAAGTGACTGAAGCAGCTGAATTACACTCCCCAGATACAACCATAGCAAACCTCTTCTCAGCTAGCTCCGCTGATTAAATCATATTTTTTAAAAATTCTCAGTTTGGCATGATGAGAATACACATAAAAAATGAATTGCAAAAAAGGGAAAGTTTTAGAATCAGTATAAAATAGTACCGTGTCAGTCGCAAGGATTGCCACTTGCACATACACGGTGCATCGCTGGCATAGGGCCAACCTACAAAGCTGTAATTTCCAGCTCTCTCAGTGTGGAGGAGGGGAGACTGGAAAACAGCAGACCACTTCATTCCTGTGCCGCCAAAGAACATATTAAGACATAAGACGTAGGAGCAGGAGGTCATTTGGCCCCTCGAGCCTGCTCCGCCATTCAATAAGATCATGGCTGATCTGATCTTGGCCTCAACTCCACTTCCCTGCCTGCTCCTTATAACCCTCAACTCCCTTACCTTTCAAAAATCTGTCTATCTCCATCTTAAATATATTCAATGACCCAGCCTTCATAGCTCTCTGGGGGAAGAGAATTCCAAAGATTCACGACCCTCAGAAGAAATTCCTCCTCATTTCCGATTTTAAAAAAGGTGCCCCCTTATTCTGAAATTATGCCCCCTAGTTCTAGATTCCCCCACGAGGGGAAACATTCTCTCTGCATCTACCCTGTCAAGCCCCTTCAGTATCTCTTATGTTTCAATAAGATCCCCTCTCATTCTTCTAAACTCCAATGAGTATAGGCCCAACCTTTCTCCATAAGACAATCCCTTCATCTCCGGAATCAACCTTGTGAACCTTCTCTAAACTGCTTCCAATGCAAGTATATCCCTCCTTAAATAAGGAGACAAAAACTGTACGCAGTACTCCAGGTGTGGTCTCACCAACAGTTGTAACAGGCCAACACTCCACATGCCTTCCTAATTACTTGCTGTACCTGCAGGCTAACTTTTTGAGATTCATTTACAAGGACCCCCAGATCCCTCTGTACCGCAGCATTTTGTAGTCTCTCTCCATTTAAATAATAATTTGCTTTTTTATTCTTCCTACCAAAGTGGATAACCTTGCATTTTCCCACATTAAACTCCATCTGCCAGATTTTTGCCAACTCACTTAGCCTATCTATATCCCTTTGGAGATTCTTTGCATCCGCCACACAATTTGCTTTCCCACCTTTCTTTGTATCAGCAGCAAATTTGGCTACATTACACTCAGTTATAACAACTTCTCATATCTGATAATAATATATGTGAATAATAAATCTATCACTTCTCAGCATTACCCACCAGGAGGAATAATCCACTTTTAGCAAACTGCCACACCATGCCTCTCAACTGAAAGTTTTCCCGCCACCAACAGAGCCGCACCAATGGTCAGAAAAGGTCGAGTAGTGTTGAATGTGACAGATACAGCATGCTGGAATGGTGGTGTACGAGAGAGTGCGAGTGACTGAATAAGTGTGTTTGAAACGAATGGCACCCAGAGTTCTTATAAATTTGCAAAGCAGAGAACACAATTCTTTACAGGACTTGATACTTTAGAAGGGCCCTGGCCAAAACCAGCTATATCCCTCAACAGTTGAGGGGGGAGGACTTTAACAAAGTCAGTATGAACAGTAACCCTTGTGTACTGTTCTAATGAACTAAAAGGACTGGCTGAAAGCCAAGACTAAAATTTGACTCCACCAGAAGTCTGTACCATCCGCAACTGTACGCAAGCACTTACAGCCTTATCAACTATTAAAGGAGGCTGGATGTGGGTCACCAGAATTTTCTCATTTCAAGCACTCAGCATTCGAAAGTTGAGTATTCAAGATAGAAGCAGAGTTCTCCGATTGGCCAGATGTGACAAGTGGTGTTCCCCAGGGGTCTGTTGTGGGGCCTCAGCTATTAATGGCTTGGATGAAGGAAGAGAGCGTTGCACAGCCAAGTTTGCAGATGGCACTAAATTAGGGAGGCATGCAAAGTTGTGTAGCTGGGAGCAGGAAGTTACGGACATAGATGGGCAAAACTATGGCAGATGGGAAAGGAAGGGCGGGAAGGAAAGAAAAGGAAAGAAAGGGAAGTGAGGGAACATCTACAAATCAGAAATATTTTCTTAAACAATGAGGCTAGGAGCTGTAGAGGTCAAAGGGATTCAGGTGTCCAGGTACACAAATCATTAAAAGCTAGTGCACACATACAAACGTAATCAAAATGGCTAATGGTTGGTCTTTATCACAAGGAGATTGGAATTCAAAAGTGATGCTTCAATTGTACAGAGCCTTTGGCAGACCCCATCTGGAGCACCATATCTCAGGAAGGATATATTGGCCTTGGAAGTGGTACAGCACAGATTCACCAAGATGATACCAGGGCTTAAACGGTTACATTACGAGGACAGGTTGCATTCACTTGGCTTGCATTCCTTTGAGTTTAGATGGTTGCGGAGTGATCTAATCGACCCGTTTAAAATGATAAAGGGATTCGATAGGGTAGATACAGAGAAACTATTTTTTCTTGTTGGGGGGAAATCCAGAACAAGAGGGCATGACCTTTTGTTCCTATGTCAGCAGAAGGACTTGCAAAGTGAAGAGTGACTGTTCTGGAAATCACGCACTCAAATGTAATTGGGGATATTTTAATTCTGATCAATACTAACCACCTTACTGCTTTAATACAGAGATCAAATTGCACCGACTGGCTGGCCAGAAATGAGAGTCACCCTGTAACTCTTGCAAACCTAATAGCAAATGTTGTAGCACCACCATCAACAATCCAGAAGCAGATCAGCCAACCATTCAGTGAGGAAAGCAGAAGGCAAGATAATGGGCATTGCCTTTTCATGCATTTTTGTAAAAAAAAGGTACATTACGTAGAATGAAGCATTGTGAAGCATGTTTCAAGGCAGTAAGACATTGAAGAATTCAGATGCTAATCAGACTCTCTGGGTTCTCTCTCAGTTTACAATGGCTTCTGGACTCAAGCTTGTTGCTGTCGATGCAGCGTGTGCTGCAAGACAAGTTACATTACGTACAATAAAAACTTGAAACGACAGGACCTTGTGTGTACTGCCTTCATACAGTGTACTGTACCTGTATCTGTAGTAGGAAACCAGCATCCTTTCTCGAACCTCTCCTTCAATCTTGTGGTCAATAACCAGCAGCATGACTCCATACAAGTACAAGGCTTCACACTGAACAATGACAACAGGAAATATATTCAGCCAAGGAAAAAAGAATCAAATAGAACTACACGATCGTTGTTACAGCACACAAGTTTATTATGACTATAGGAACACAACAAAACAACACAACTCTAAGCTTTCAATCAAGAACTTTATAGCTACTGCTTGGGGATAAGAACAAATAATAGGAGATGGGGCTGCCCACTGACAGAGGTAGAAAGTAAGTACACATTTGCAATTCCACAACACACTCCCACTTCTGGGCAGAATGTTAGGGAAAGTGGGAAAAGAAATGTAAGATAGGAAAGTCACCCTCCTTTACAGCTCTCAGCAACTGAGGAATGATATAAGGATTCTTATTAAAAAGGGGAGCAGGTAAAAAATAAAAGCAGCTTCAGTTATGATTTGATGCACTTGACGATTTTTATTATGCATTTTACTATTTGGTTATTTTTCCCAGCACAAAATAGGCTGAACTATTACTTGCATATACAATAGAGGGAAAGGGGAAAAATGAACCATAGAGGTCTTGAAATCCTAGGCTGAGGTCCAGATAAAGAGAAAGAACAAATGTTGATGTCAGGAGAAGCCTTGATTATATCCCTTAAGCCTCAGCACTTAGCTCTTTCTTGTCCAGTTAAGAATTAACTATTTACCACGATAAGGAACATGTCAAAGAATTTTGAGTTAAAACAAAATATAATCAATCTTTCTACCTTTCATTTTGTATAAATGTACCTTTTGGTGATTTGTACTGCTGATCAAAGTGAATCATGCCAGCCTTGTGGAATGGAATATTTCCCCACATTTTGGCCCTAGACATCAAAGATTCCCTGGTCAACTACAGCATTTCTGCACTTTAAGTAAAGGTCTGTACCAACAACATATCTTCACACTCAACTTTGGACCAAAACCCAGTGAGACAACTCCAGCTCACACACTAACCAGCCTGTGGCCTCACCTGCAGTAAACAGCCAACCTTGCTCATACACTTTTTCAATTAAATTCTCAATTTCCGTCATGAATGGCTTCAACAGGTCATTTCAAAGTTGGCAAAATTGCAGCCTCTTAAAGAGATGATCTCAGGCCTAAACCAGTCATCATACATATGTGTAGGCCTCTAATTAATTCATTCATTACTTAATTTCTCTTCAAATTTGCTGTGCCAGTGGAGAACTAGCTCAGAAAGCAGAAGCCAGCACCAAAGTGGTGGTTGGGAATGAGTGACCTTTAAAAAAAAATTCACGGGATGTGGACGTCGCTGGCATCGCTAAACCACCTTCTTAAAAAGAGGGCAGTTAAGAGTCAACCACATTGCTGTGGGTTTGGACTCACATATAGGCCAGACCGGGTAAGGACAGCAGATTTCCTTCCCTATTAGTGAACCAGGTGGGTTTTTACGACAATCTGGTAGTTTCAAGGTCACCATTAATGATATTAGATTTTTATTCCAGATTTATTTAATTAACTCAATTTAAATTCCCCAGCTGCCATGGTGGGATTTCAACTCAGGTCTCTGGATCATTAGTCCAGGCCTCTGGATTACTAGTCCAGTTAAATAACCACTATGCTAACGTACCGTACCTCTTGCATCAGCAGTGTTTACAGTATAAAAAGAAATTGCTTTACAAATCAGAAGGTAACAAATTTAAATGTCAATCCCAGAGTGACCAAGAGCCATCAGTTATTAAATTATGGGTAGTTCTACAACACGAGTCCATGTTCACTATAAACTAGATTGACACTGCAAGAAAACTGCAATATTGACAAGATGGATTTGTACTCAAGTGAAGGACAGTGCACTACAACAACAATTTGCATTTACATAGCCCCTTTAACATAGTAAAACATCCCAAGATGCTTAACTCACTTGCGTCTCACCCAGCTTGTTTCTCCGTCTCCCCATACAAATTTCAACAATCAAAATACTAGTGTTACTAACGTACAAGAAGCTGCTTTCCATCTTCATTTAGCAGTACTGTTTCAAGGGTTTGCTGAATGTATACACCTTCATCGAGATCGTCCAGGAATCTGAAATAATCCAGCAAGGAAAGTAGAATTCAACGTCGGTTACAAATTTCATCTCAGCAACTAAAGCCGAGACGGTCATTGCACAACTGATGGAATCAGTTCTTCATAGCGCACGCACAGCGGCATCATTTAGTTTGTTATGCAGTTTGGTCCGCACGCTGTATAAAATCTTTCAGCATACCCGTAGTTGTGCAGTATTGGAATTAGAATAAAAGGGAAATTTGTCATGTACATCACAGAATTTGTTCACTACTTATCACTTGCCCACCTGGCGTTCTTTTAAGGCAACCAATTTCTTTACAGTTAATTGCCAAACAGGAAAACAAAACTCCCATCACCGACCAACATGTCAAATCAATGAGGGGTAGCCAAACATTATTCTCTAATTAAGAGGCTGAAATTCAGCTCTGTAAATACAGCTATTAACCACAGACACATTTTTACCTGCTCAGATCAAATATGTATTTGTGAACACTTTCAAAGGCAAGGTAGAATCTTGTCAATATTTCAATGTGATTTTCACGAAATTCTTCATCTAAATCCTGAAGATCTGGTTTAGACTCCAACTTGCCTTCATAGTACTCAGGACCCTAAAATGAAATCCATTTTATTGTTAAAATAGCAGTCATTCCTTAAAAAAGAGATGCATCAAATTTACTCATCAAGGGAGACTAATTGTGATTAAATAATTTAATCAGTTGTCAGAGTATAACAGCAGCCAAAGATGGCTTTCCCGGATTTTTCCTTCTTTCCAATGTTGCTAGTGTTTTCCCAATGCTATTTCAAGGTGGGGGATAGGCACTCCCATACTTATTGGCAAAATAAGCTTGAACACCAGTTCATACACACAACTTTACTTTAATTACTAATAACATAGCTGTGGCATTGCCCACAGAGAGTTATGGAGTATAGTTCTTTTTAATATACAAGATGGCAACTGAGTTAGGGGGCATTAAAAAAAGAAAGAACTTGCATTTATATAGCACCGTGCACGACCTCAGGATGCCCCAAAGATGGACGTAAAAGATCCCATGGCATTATTTCAAAGAGGAGCAGGGGGAGTTCTCCCCAGTGTTCTGGCCAATATTTATCCCTCAATCAACATCACTAAAACAGATTATCTGGTCATTATCACATTGCTATTTGTGGGAGCTTGCTGTGCGCAGATTGGCTGCCGCATTTCCTACATTACAGCAGGGTTTAAACTTCAAAGGTATTTCATTGGCTGTGAAGCCAGTGAAGTTGCCAACATTGCGAGAGTTGGCAAAGGAGAACTGAATGGGAAAAAATGGTGTGGCAATTTACAATGGCAAATATTTCATAGAAAAGCATAACCAAAAATGGTGACAACAGGAAGTAAAGTTTGTGGACAGGAAGTGCACACCCAACACAAGATTTTTATATGTCCTCAAATATTCTGATATATATTTCAGTTGCAAAACAAAATCAAAAATATTTTTAAATGATGACAATGCTCCTTGTAAATCTGCTTTATTTTATTTTACTGCTTGTCTCATGTTCTGTCATTACTGTAGGTGGGGACTGGGGACTACTGGCTAAACAAGGCTTTCGTCCAAAGATTGGGGGAAGTCAGTGAGGGTGTGCTTAAACAATAGGAATAAAGAGACAACTGTGCAAAACATCGCACGAGTTTAAATTTTAGATTTAAAAGCGTTGCATTAATGTCTGTGGACAAATATAACAGGAGGAGCGTTGTAATGAACTTAAGTCTGGTTGTTTTGCATCAGATACTGAAGACATGTCGCAGGATACTCAAGACCACAAGCTCTCACCTTGAAGTAACTAAAGTCACAAATAATGTCTCCATACTTCTGCTGCTCGGCCTTGTCTCGGAGTCTGTAAACGCTGGGGACGAACTCGGACAGTCTCAAAAGTTCTGCAATAATGGCGTTACCGCGGGACACGATCCGGAGAACTGCCTGCCCACAGAGATTGTTCTCTGCCAGAAAGTCCACCATGGCTGAGGAGCAGCTTCCAAAAGCCGAGAGAGGGTGGGCAGCAACAGAAGACCACCTTGCTCCAAAGGAAGAGCCTGGTGCTGCTGGACTTATTGCACAAAACCTGTGTTCATGCCCCAATGTCTCTTCCTCTTCTGGCGGCTGCTGCAACAGCAACGTCGCTCCGCACAGGGTCTGAAGGGGAAAGGCAGCGGACACAAGCCCCGGGCCAGACTCACTCGGTCTTCGCCGCTCGCCCCCGCATCTTGTGCTAAAATGCAGACGAGGGGAGAAATGCTGCTGTTGCTTGTGTCTCTTTCAGCAGGTTTCAGAGCTCACACCAGCTCTTCCATGTTGATCATATGACTCCTTCCTGTCAACCCAACATGTGACCAACAGGCGCACTTTGGTGATGGCGAGCAAGCAGCCTAGAGACAAGTCCTGTCTCTGCCCTGCCTTTTACTCAATAAACCAACACCCAGTGTCATCAATTAAAAACCAAGTAAAAGTAGTGCCCACTTTTTTTTTCCAAAGAGGATCACAAATGATTTAAAAAAATAAACCATTAAAAAGAAAGGGAACTTGTCTCTGGTTTGCAGAATTAATGTTAAGTCTTACTCCTTTGGGCACCTCAGTTTTTATTTTAAAAGTTGATTTAATTCAAAATATACCGATGTAGTTTTCTAAAAAAAAAGAAAAATGTTGTCAACGATGCAACTATTTTTGAATTCGATGTTCAGCTTTGTTTTATTTTTCTCGGAATTAAAAACTGAGGAAAATCAACAATTTTCACGACTTAAGTCACATAACATGCAAACAGCAGGGATGGGTCAAGGCTTCTGCTGCATCCTCTGCAACAGCCACTCGATACTCCCTCCTCCTTCCCCTGACTAGAGAGAGCCAGTACTCTAATTCGGGGGTTTGAGTTATAAAATCCTGGGAAATTTATAATTTTACATGTAAAATGTTGTGATTTAGTATATATCCAGGCATGCATGCCAACCTAGAAAACTAGCAAAAGCTGACCAACAGCTTCATAAAACCTGACATAGGCACCAAAAAGCTATCAAATCCTTCCCTGTATCTGCATTTTCGCTGGTTGTGAGCCTATGACATAAAGACAAGTCGTTGCAAGGGCTTTGTAACTTAAGCTGTAGGTACATCTGTGGCGTACCGATCACAGAAAGGACACAATCCGCTTTTCGGTCCGTAGACTATAAATCAGGCGTCATGCCTTTAAGAAGGATCACACCTTTAAGAAACTCGATCTGCAACATAGTTAAGCCCAGAGCGGGGGAGGAGCAGTCGAAGCTGTGGACTGATGAAAGGCAGTCGGACTTGGTGTAGTCTCTGACGCCATTTTTGTGTTCAACATGTGGTCTCAACAATTAAACCTTTTCTGTTGAACCTCTCTGAGTTCAGTATATTTTGTTAGGAGTACGTAGACTCCTACATTGGTGACCCCGACGCTCAGGACGACTCCTAAGCGTAACCATGGCTGACACAAACGCAGTTTCTGTGAAGCTGCCGGAGTTCTGGAAGAACCTAGCCACCGCCTGGTTCCTTCAAGCCGAATCGCAATTCCGACTCCGCGGCATCACCGCCGACGCAACGATGTACGACTACCTCCTCGCCTCCCTGGGCAGCTCCACAATCACGAAAGTCTGGACAACACTACAAAACCCTTCGGAGGAAGGCAAGTACGCACATCTCAAGGCCGCGCTCCTTAAAAAATTCACAGCCTCCCAATTTGTGTGCAACTGCCACCTCCTCGACCTCCCGGGCCTCGGTGACTCCACGCCGTCAGACCTGCTCTCACACATACTTGCTCTGACCAACGAGAAACCGCCCGGCTCCCTCTTCCACACGCTCTTTATCCGCCAACTACCCCCCAGCATCCGCCCGGCGATCGTGGCGTCCAGCCTCACGGACCTCGAGGACCTGGCCGACGAAGCCGATAAGCTCCTGTCCGCCGGCTCCAACCACGCCGTCACCCCCGACCTGGCCTCCGCAGCGTCGGCGCGCACTCCACCCTCTATCGCGCGGCCACACAGCTCGGCCACGAGGCCCCCCAGGCCCCCACGTCCCCCAAGCCCTCCGACCCAGGGCTACTGCTACTTCCATACCCGGTTCGGCGCACGGGCACGCCGCTGCAGCCATCCCTGCACGTTTCCAACCGCCCCCACACCGGCCTACACGATGGCCGTGGGGCAAGCAGGCACGCTGCTGAACGTTACGGACAGCGCCTCCGGACGCCATTTCCTATGCGACACGGGCGCGCAGCGCAGCATCATCCCTGCATCCGCCCTCGAGATCCAGCGAGGCGGCCGCGGCCCTGCGCTGGCTGCCGCCAACGGCACCGACATCCGGACGTACGGCACCCGCACCATCACCATCGACCTCGCAGGCCGCCGCTACCACTGGGAGTTTATCACCGCCAAGGTGCTCTCCCCACTCCTCAGTGCGGATTTCCTGTGTGCCCACGGCCTGTTGGTCGACATGCCTCGGCGCTGCCTCGTGGACATGAACACCATGTCACCTATCCCAGGCACCATGGCCCCTCCCAACCCGCCGAAATGGCGTGGCAGTGCTGCGCCCGCTCAACGGACGACTACTCAGCACTCCTGGCTGAGTTCCCAGCCCTCACCAACCCGACCTTCTCCGCGAAAGTTGCTAAGCACGGGGTAGAACACTTCATCCCCACCACAGGCCCACCGGTGTATGCCCACGCCCGCAGGCTGGACCCGGCCAAGCTGGAGATCGCGCGGGCCGAGTTCGCCACAATGGAACAGCTCGGCATCATCCGCCGCTCCAACAGCCCCTGGGCCTCCCCACTCCACATCGTCACCCAACCCGATAGGGGATGGTGCCCCTGCGGGGACTACCGGCGCCTAAACAACGCCACCACGCCGGATCGGTACCCCATACCGCACATTCAAGACTTCTCGGCTAGACTGGCCAGCCGCTCAGTCCTCTCCAAAGTCAACCTGGTGCGCGGTTACCATCAGGTGCCAGTCCACCCCATGGACGTTCCCAAGACAGCCATAATCACCCCTTTTGGGCTATTCGAGTTCCTCCGAATGCCCTTCGGCCTCAAAAACACGGCCCAGGCCTTCCAGCGGCTCATGGACTCGGTCCTCCGGGACCTGAAGTTCCTCTTTGTCTACCTGGATGACATCCTGGTAGCTAGTTCCTCCAAGCAGGAACACATCGAGCACCTCCGCACCCTGTTCCAGCGGCTCAGTGAGCACGGGCTCATCATCAGCCCAGCCAAGTGCCAATTCGGCCTCAGCAGGATCGAATTCCTCGGCCACCACATCACGCAGGACGGAGCCATTCCCCTGCCCGCCAAGGTGCAAGCCGTCCAGCAGTTCCCCCGGCCTACCACCATCAAAGGCCTCCAGGAGTTCTTGGGGATGATCAACTTTTACAACCGCTTCATTCCCGGAGCGGCCTCCCTCATGCGGCCCCTATACAAAGCCCTCCGGGGTAAGAAAGACAGAATGGCGATCGAGTGGTCGGCGGACATGTTGACCGCTTTCAACTCGGCCAAAAAGGCGCTCGCCGACGCCACCATGCTCGCTCACCCACAGCCCAACGCCAGGGTGGCCCTCACCACGGACGCCTCCGACCACGCGGTCGGCGCCGTGTACGAACAGTGGGTCGATGGGGCCTGGCAACCGCTGGCCTTTTTCAGCCGCCAACTGCGCCCCCCGGAGGCCAAATACAGCGCCTTTGACCGCGAGCTCCTCGCACTGTACCTGGCAGTCCGCCATTTTAGATTTCTTCTGGAGGGCCGCCCCTTCACCGCGTTTGTCGACCACAAACCCCTGACATTCGTGATGGCAAAATCTGCGGACCCGTGATCAGCCAGGCAACAACGCCAGCTCACCGCGGTGTCCGAATTCACCACGGACATCCGGCACGTCTCCGGTCGAGACAACGTGGTGGCCGACTGCCTATCCCGCCCCGCCGTCCACGGCGCCCACCTGGCAGTGGACTATGCTCAACTGGCAGCGGAGCAACGCACCGACCCCGATCTGCTCTCCGCGCCCACAACCCTCCCAGGGCTGCAACTGACCGACGTCGCCTGCGGCCCGTCCGCCGTCACAGTCAAATGCGACACCTCCTTGGCGCAACCCCGCCCCGTAGTCCCGGCGTCCTGGCGAAAACGGGTGTTCGACATCGTCCACGGCCTCTCACACCTCGGCACCCGCGCGTCCATTAGACTGGTGGCCAACCGATTTGTCTGGCGCGGCCTGCGCAAAGGTGTGCGCGTCTGGTCCAGATCCTGCATAGCTTGCCAGCGTGCCAAAATCCACCAGCACGTCAAAGCCCCACTCGAGGAGTTCACCGTGCCAGAAAGAAGGTTTGACCACGTCCACATCGACCTCGTCGGCCCCCTGCCGCCATCACAAGGTCACACGCACCTGCTGACAATCGTGGACCGTACCACCCGCTGGCCCGAGGCCATTCCACTGACGTCCACCACCACCGCCGACATCGCGAGGGCGTTCATCGGGACCTGGGTCGCTCGGTCGGCGTCCCCTCCGACATGACGTTGGATAGAGGCCCGCAGTTCACCTCTGATCTGTGGGCCGCCATCGCCCGAAACCTCGGGGTGGCCGTTCACCGCACCACGGCTTACCACCCCCAAGCCAACAGACTGTGCGAGCGATTCCACCGGTCCATGAAGGCGTCCCTCCGCGCCAGCCTCGAGGATGAGGCTTGGATCGACCGCCTCCCGTGGGTGCTACTTGGCCTACGCTCCGCGGTCAAGGAAGACCTGCAAGCCTCGGCGGCGGAACTCGTGTACGGCCAGCCGCTGCGCGTACCTGGAGAGTTCCTGCCCACCGCCACGACCCCCTGGTCGGCTGACCAGCAACGCCGCGCTTTCGCCAACCGAGCACAACAGTTCGCTCCGGTACCCACCGGCCGGCACGGCAAACCAGCAACCCACGTACCACCTAGCCTGCACATGGCCAAATTTGTTTTCATGCGCCATGACGCCCACCGAGGACCTCTACGGCCCCCATACGACGGACCCTACAAGGTACTCCAGACGGGGAACAAGTTCTTCCTCCTCCAAGTGGGCGGCAGAACTGACAAGGTGTCGGTCGACCGGCTCAAGCTGGTGCACCTAGAGCCCGACGAACCCGTTCAAGTGGGCCAACCCCCACCGCGGGGCAGACCGCCTAAGAGCCCGACGCGTCCGACCGCCCCGCTCCTGACACCAACCGCCAAGAGCCGTTCTGGCCGTGCCATCAAGCCGCCACGCCGGTTCGTACACTCCCTACTAGCGGATTCTGGGGGGAGCTGTGTGGCGTACCGATCACAGAAAGGACACAATCCGCTTTTCGGTCCGTAGACTATAAATCAGGCGTCATGCCTTTAAGAAGGATCACACCTTTAAGAAACTCGATCTGCAACATAGTTAAGCCCAGAGCGGGGGAGGAGCAGTCGAAGCTGTGGACTGATGAAAGGCAGTCGGACTTGGTGTAGTCTCTGACGCCATTTTTGTGTTCAACATGTGGTCTCAACAATTAAACCTTTTCTGTTGAACCTCTCCGAGTTCAGTATATTTTGTTAGGAGTACGTAGACTCCTACACATCCAACATTTTGTTCAATTGAATTGGCAGAAAAGAAATGGGAGGAGGCTCGTGTGAAGCATAAACGTCGGGAAAGACCAATTGGGTCGAATGGCCTGTTTCTGTGCTGCAGACTCGATGGGCTGGATTTTAATGTGCAGGAGCACATGGGTTTTGGAGAGGGGGCGGTGGTTAAAACCGAGGAAATTGACAGTGCATCGGAAGCCGGCTCCAACCCGCCGACTTCCACATTTCACTGCAGCGTATTCGGCTGCGTGCGAACAACCCCCTCGGAAGAGGTGGGTTGCCATTTAACATATGTTAATCTGTAAGACATGCGGAATTATCCCTTGCCCCGTCCAACAGGTTATAGAGTTCGGACTTGAGACTTATGAGAAATTACACTGGACACACGGGTTCTGTCTTTAACCTTTTATTGTTCCTAAGACAGATTAAAAACCCCAACCACTATTCGAGCAGTCCACCAATAATGTTGCAAGAAATTATGCATACAACCGCCCGCTGATGATTGGTCCAGCGTTGAATGTAGGTCCTCGTAAGAAAAAAGACTGGCCAGGCCCCTCCTTCCGACTGCAGCCTGATCCTCGTAGGTGAAATGACTGGCCAAACCACCTTCTTCTGACTGCAGTGCCGATATTCTTTAGCCATTCCGTTTTATACAGTTTTCCTTGCATTTTGCAGTGAATCAATCATTCAGAGATAGTGAAATGTTTTAATGTTCGGTCTGAGCTGTTTGAGCAATCAAACGTTCACATTAACACATCCTGTGTTACTATCCATTAGTTGTCCTTATCACAGCCCAAAATTGTTCATTCACTCCTAAAGTTTACAAAAGTGGCAGAAAACCACTTGGTTCGGCTCATGAGTTACGCCGTATTCTGCATTTCAAAACTTCAAAGGTTTGACTTTCTCCTTTAACCTCCAAAAAGTCATCAGAGACATCATGTCTGCAAATCTAAGGGAGTTTGTTTATCTCTGTTGTCTATCAAAGCAAATTCCATGTCGCCGTATCAATGACAACTTTATATTTCACTTTGAAAAAAAACCTTTTGGCCTGGCAAAACATTTCAATATATATTGAAATTAAAAATTAAGAATTAAGGGTCTTTGTATGTCTACATAATTGCTCAATTAGAGCGATATTGACATGGGTTTTCAACTTTAACTTTAGGTCCACGGGTTTCCCGAGCTTCCTGGAACTCGCCAGTGAAAGTAAGGTGAGAACACAGCGGTAATTGAGGGAGCTGAGGCCATGTCAGGGAAAAATGCCAATAAGTACTCAGTACTCACAGCTGCTTTCTTGTGGGAAAGGGTTTGTTCACAGTACTTGTGCTGGGAGGTTACTTTGCACACTGTGGAGGTTTGGAGGTATGATCTGTACTTTGGAGCTCTGATCCGTCAGATCAGCATGGGTGCCACTTACGCTGCCTTAGATTGGACCTCAGATGAGGACCGAGATGACCTGCAGTTCCACAGGAGGGAGGGGTGGTGGGTAGCAGCAGAGAGGTGCAGCTCGCAGGTACACAGGGTCTACAGGCAGAGGATAAGCTTCCTTGACATTTCTGAACACCAGTGTATTAGGAGGCTCAGGGTGTCGTGTGAGGTGGTGGCAGACATTTGCAGCCTGCTGGAACAAGACCTGCTGCCAGCTGAACCTGGTGGCCATGCTTTACCAGTGGTGTCAAAGTCACCACCGCCCTCAACTTCTTTACCTCCAGATCATTCCAGGGCTCTGCTGGAGACATTTGCAGGATCTCCCAGTCGAGAGCACACAGATGGCTTGTTTGCCAGGGCTGCCAATTATGTCAACTTTGCCTGAGGTGATGCCAGTCAGAATGAGTGGGCGCTCGAGTTTGCGGCTATGGCTGGCTTCCCATAGGTGCAGGGTGTCATTGACTGCTCACATATGGCAATTAAGGCACCCATAGATCACCTGGGAGTATTCGTCAACCGTAAGGGCTTCCATTCCATCAGTGTGCGGCTGGTATGCAACCACAAAAAGATCTTTATGCAGGTGTGTGCAAGATTCCCCGGCAGCTGCCATGATGTGTTCATCCTGCAGCAGTCCTCCCTCCCAGACATCTTTGCACCTTGAAGCAGAGTTACCAGCTGGCTGCTCGGAGGCAAGTGGCTAACGACACCTCTCAGAAACCCAAGGAATGAGGCCAATTGCGCTCCAATCAATGCCATATCACCATCAGATGTGTCATCAAACAAGCCATCGGCATGCTGAAGATGCGCTTCAGATGCCTGGACAGATCTGGACGCGTCCTTCAGTATGCACCAGCCAGGGTCTCCAAAATGGTCATGGTGTGCTGCGCTCTGCACAATATTGCCCAGCAGCGTGGTTTGGACCTGTAGGAGGACCAAGGTGCAGAGCACAGAGCCGCTTCGGAGGATTCCAAGGAGGAGGAAGATGTGGAGAAGGAGGAGGAGGAGGAAGACGATGAGGTGAAAGGTGATGTGGGCAATGCACCACCAGTGGCGCACATTGCTGCCCGGGATGCCTGGGATTCCCTGATTATTGCAAGGTTAACTTAGGTTCCACCAATGCACCCATCTAACAACCACATGCAAAAGCCACATTTGCACCCCCGCCCAATGCCACTAACACAAAGCAGTCCTGCAAACAACCAAGCATCCCTTTCACAGCCCCCCATTGGTTGCCATCAATTCATATCTTCCCATTCATCATCAAATAATTGTAAAGGTCACTTGCCAACCAGCAACCAAGAATGGGCAAGATGGGAAAGTGGTGCAAAAGAACAATATTTCTGTGCTTCAAATACACAACAGAAACTTAACAATATGACAATGTGTAAGACACCCATGTACATAGCTTTGAGCAACTACAAATCTTTTCTCTTCCTTTTCCTCGCATTTCTATGTGGTGCCACCCCTGTGGCTTCAGCAGAAGTAGAGGCAGGCTGCTCACATCCCTGCTCTGACTGTTGAGTTACTCTTGGCCGATGTCCTCTGGGTGTTGGAGCCCTTGATGGCCCCGGCAAAGACTGCTCCACCGGTACCTGTGCGGGGGCAGACTCGGCCATCGGGACATGAGGCAGCATGTGGGCTACTGACTTGTGGGGCGGGGGGGTGGTGGGAGGAGGCAACAGGTGAGAAGTGGAAGCGCTTTGAGCGGAGTCCACACTTCCATGTCCCCTTCCGCCTCTCATGGCGAAGCTACACTTCCCTAGCATCGTGCTGGAGAACAGATCAGTGGGGTGTTGAAAGGCCAAGGCTAAGGCAGAATTTATCCTAGTTAAGGTGGCATCCAGAGTTTGCAAGCCCTTAATCAAGGCCTGCATGCACTCGTTTCATTGGCACTCGATCATGGAAGAAAACATCATCGCAATGGCCTGCCACTTATGCTTAAGGCAGACTCCTCCAATCATGCACAGTGCGCTTGGAACGCCTGCCAGTACTTTTTTTAAATTTGTTTTTTTTTTAATGGGATGTAGGCGTCGCTGGCAAGGCCAGCATTTATTGCACATCCCTAATTGCCCTTGAGATGGTGGTGGTGAGCCACCTTCTTGGACCGCTGCAGTGAAGATACTCCCACAGTGCTGTTAGGGAGGGAGTTCCAGGATTTTGACCCAGCAATGATATACTTCCAACTCAGGATGCTGTGTGACTTGGAGGGGGTGGTGTTCCCATGCACCTGCTGCCCTTGTCCTTCTAGGTGGAAGAGGTCACAGGTTTGGGAGGTGCTGCCAAAGAAGCCTTGGCGAGTTGTTGCAGTGCATCTTGTAGATGATACACACTGCAGCCACGGTACGCTGGTGGTGAAGGGATGGAGGAGTTTGGGACATTGACTGAAAGGTATGATTCTGTGAGTATGACTATGTCAGGCTGTTGCTTGACTAGTCTGTGGGACAGCTCTCCCAATTTTGGCACAAGTCCCCAGATGTTGGTGAGAAGGACCTTGCAGGGTCAATTGGGCTGGGTGTGCCATTGTCATGTCCATAGCCAGTGCCAAGGTTGATCTGTCTGATTTCATTATTTTTTCATAGCTTTTTTTTACAACTGAGTGGCTTGCTGGGCCATTTCAGTGGGTAGTTAAGAGTCAACCACATTGCTGTGGGTCTGGAGTCACATATAGGCCAGACCAGATAAGGACAGCAGATTTCTTTCCCTAAAGGGACATTAGTGAACCAGATAGGTTTTTACAACAATCTGATAGTTTCATGGTTACCATTACTGATGACTAGTAATTATTTCAGATTTTATTTAATTAACTGAATTTTAATTCCCCAGCAGCCGTGGTGGGATTTGAACTACATCTCTGGATCATTAGATCCAGGCCTCTAGATGACTAGCCCAGTGACATTACCGCTATGCTACCATCCACACATTCTTTACTGCTGCCCAATAAGTATCCTGAGGTACAGCATCTGCGTCCAGCTGAGCAGAGCATGGAGAGTCCTGCGCCCTCTGACGCAGACTCTCCACTGCTGTCCCTGACTCCACCATCTGCTCTTGCTCATTTGTGAAGTGTGAGTCACCAGGTGAAAACCCAACTATCTCTCTAATTACTGCCACCGAAGTGCGAGTATCTGAGCTGGTGCAACCACTTAAAGCGACCACACACACCAAAAAAAAAGCAACATTCCTGTCAAGGTACGAATGTTTGAAGTTATCATTATGCACATGATCATATATCACTGGCTGTTGACATCAAGTCAACGTGACTCAGTGTTGTATGCCATGTGGCTGTCTGATATTTAATTCTGTCACCAGGTAGCTGGGAGGCCCCCATCTGCCCATTTCTGACAGCCAAGCACGCCAAGATCTCCAGTGCCTCCTCATCTAAGCTGTTATTGCGAGATCTGTGGAGGGCCACCTCCGGTTCTCTGCCTCTCCCTGGTGTTCTCTGCTCTCTTCTCCTGCACAGAGGGAAAGAAGAGACCTGTGAGTGAGAGTAATGGCATGTGTTCAGCCGATGGACAGAGAGCATTTGTTAAGGGTGACTGTGAGAGAGAGGCATGACATTGCATAAGGATGAGGGTGAGTGTCAGTGGTGGATGGATAGATGGGGATGTGAGGAAGTGCATAGATAGCAAGGGATGGGTGCACCTGCAAGGTAGGTTGGTGTGAGGAGTGATGTGCTGGAGTAGGTTTGAGAAAGCAGGGTGAGAGGGTTGGGGTGATATGCACAGAAGACTGTAGGTGACTGTAACATTGCTCTCACCTTTCCTGCCCTTCTTAGGTCATTGAAGCGCTTCTTGCATTGGATCCACCATGCTCCTGCTGCTGACCTCCTCGGCAACCTCCAACCATCCCTTCTTTGTCTCAGCAGCAAGCTTCTTCCTCCCACTACTAGGGAACTGTATCTCCCTCCGGGTCCTCACAACCCCCAGCAGCAGATCCAGGGAGACATCGGTGAAGCGGGGCACAGCGTTTTCCCGCCTCGACTCCATTCCAACACTTCTTTCTCTCTCCAGGACAAATCCAACTGCTTCAAGTTGCATGTTTGAAGTGTCCCTTTAAATACTGGAGCTGAGATCGCATCATGCAGGTTGTCATCACGCCCGCTGATGCTAATTGGATGGGAAACCCGAAAATCAGATGTTAATGAAGTGGCTACATTAAAAAGCCACTGACAGACGCGCTGCACGTATTTCAGGGTTTTTCATGCACCATCAGGCCTCCGTTCCCAGTGCATCTGCACATTAAAATCCAGCCCAATGTATCTTGATAAAGTGTAAGGGTATCAAAACCCGACAGGGGAAATCAAATGTTAAAGGCACAAAATTGGTGATACAGAAGGAGGCCATTCAGCTCATTTGGCACCAAGCCACATAGAGATATTAGGACAAGTGACCAATAACTTAGTCAAAGCACGGTGGCATAGTGGTTAGCACTGTTGCCTCACAGCGCCAGGGACCCGGGTTCGAATCCGGCCTCGGGTGACTGTCTGTGTGGAGTTTGCACATTCTCCCCGTGTTTGCGTGGGTTTTCTCCGGGTGCTCCAGTTTCCTCCCACAGTCCAAAGATGTGTAGGTTAGGTTGATTGGCTATGATAAATTGACCCTTAGTGTTAGGGGGATTAAATACGTGGGGTTACGGGGACAGGGTGGGATATGTGTTGGTGCAGGGGTTACGGGGATCAGGTGGGATATGTGTCGGTGCAGGCTCGATGGGCTGAAATGGCCTCTATCTGCACTGTGGGGTTCCTGTGATTCTGTGAAAGGGGTAGGTTTTAAGGAGTGTTTGCACAGAGCTGAATTTTTTAAAATTCATTCATGGGATGTGGGCGTCGCTGGCAAGGCCAGCATTTATTGCCCATCCCTAATTGCCCTTGAGCAGGTGCTGGTGAGCCTCCTTCTTGAACCACTGCAGTCCATGTGGTGAAGGTACTCCCACAGTGCTGTTAGGTAGTAAGTGCCAGGATTTTGACCCAGCAACGATGAAGGATCGGCGATATACTTCCAAGTCAGGATGGTGTGTGACTTGGAGGTGGTGGTGTTCCCATGCGCCTGATGTCCTTGTCCTTCTAGGTAGAAGAGGTCATGGGTGTAGTGTCCGTGTATCAATAACACACGGACTGCAGGAGAACGGTAATAACAGGTGTTTACTGAACAGAGGGTATGCTGGAATTGAAAGTACAGAAGCCTGCTATGGCTTTATATACAGGTGTGGTCACTGCCGGTACTACAGTATAAAAGCAGTTCTCTCTTAAAGGTACATACACAACAATTCCTCCCCTTTTAGATAAACAGTACATAACATTCATTTAACAATTAAATAATAACTAATTACAATTACAATTTTCTCTGTACTATACACATCAACTGAAGTAATCATTTATAAATTCAGTCTTTGAGGAGGCTTCCTGATCCTGTCTGGATAGCGCCTTTCTCGAGTATCCTGTTCTTGCGGCGGAGTCGATTCTGGCTCATTGTCATTGGTTGATTCGTCAGCTTCCAATACCACTGATTCTGAAGTAGACGCAATCTGTACTTTGGGTTCATCACCAGGTGCGCATGCTCGTGGTATGGGTTTGACTTGTTCCTGTGACTCTAGAATCTGGTCAGCATGGCGTCTCACGATGCTCTCTCCAACGTCCACTGTGTACATTAGTGGTCCCTGCTGTGTGCATATCGTTCCTGGCTGCCATTTTTCTGTTCGGTAGTCGTGGGCCAAGGCTGGTTGCCCTATCTTGAAGCTCCTGGTTGGCTTCTCATTGATGTGCTGGAATTGCTTATCCTCAACATCTCGTCTTATGTTTGGTTTGAGCAAATCCAGGCGACATCTTAACCTTCGGTTAAAGAACATAATGGCTGGAGCTTGGTTGGTGACTGCATGTGTCGCATTCCGGTAAGCAAACAAGAAATTATCCACCTTGTGTTGCAGTGGTATGTCGTCATTATACATCGCCTTTATTGCTTTTTTAAAGGTCTGAACAAACCTCTCAGCCAATCCATTTGTGGCCGGATGATAGGGGGCAGATGTGTAATGTTTTACCCCATTATTCCTCAAAAACCTCCGGAAATCCTCGGACACAAACTGTGGTCCATTGTCGGAGCAAATCTGTTCTGGCAAGCCATTCCTGGCGAAGATGGTCCGTAGGACTGCAATAGTTTTCTCCGTGGTGGTGGAGGACATTTTGATGACCTCTGGCCATTTCGAATGTGCATCCACGGCGATTAAAAACATTGAGTCCATAAATGGACCAGCAAAATCAATGTGTACCCATTGCCATGGAGATGAGGGCCACTCCCATGGGTGTAGCGGGGCCTGTGGTGGAGCGTTTTGGACTTTCTGGCATCCTGTGCATCTCTTGGTCATATCCTCGATTTCTTTATCGATTCCTGGCCACCACACAAATGCCCTGGCTAGGCTCTTCATTTTTACCCCTCCCAGATGACCCTCATGAAGCTCATTGAGCACTCTATCTCTCAACTTGGGTGGAATTACCACTCGGGATCCACACATCAAGGTCCCCCAGCACACTGACAGCTGTTCTCTCCTTGGCGAGAATGCTGGCAACAGTGAGTCGGCATGTGCTGGCCATCCCTTCACTGTCAAATCATAGACCCGAGAGAGTGTCGGGTCATTTCGGGTTTCCTTCTCTATACTTGAGTTTGTAACAGGTAGACATTCGACTATGGTCGAATGGAATATCTCAACAGGGTCCACTGCAGGTGCTTCCTCCACCGTAGGCAACGGCAGGCGCGACAGCCCATCAGCGTTTCCATGCTGTTTCGTACCCTTGTACTCTATGTCGTATTGATGTGCCCCTAGAAAAAGGGACCATCTTTGCAGCCGTTGCGCCGTCATCACCGGAACGCCCTTCTTTGGGTTCAAAATGGAGACAAGAGGCTGGTGATCAGTCAGTAGGGTGAATTTCTGCCCGTGCAGATAGTGATTGAACTTCTTCACCCCCCACACCAGGCTGAGGGCCTCCCTGTCAATCTGGGCGTAGTTACGCTCGGCTGAGGTTAACGAGCGCGACGCAAAGGCTATTGGCCTCTCTGAACCGTCAAGGAATTTGTGTGACAGCACCGCTCCAATGCCGTAGGGAGACGCATCACATGCCAACCGAATCGGTAGTGTTGGATTGTAGTGGGCCAATACTTCTTTTGAAGTGATTAGGCATTTACATTTCTGAAAGGCACGCTTACACTCATCACTCCATTTCCATGCTACTCCAGTTTGCAGCAGGGCGTTCAGTGGGTGCAGAATTGTAGATAAATTTGGCAAGAACTTATGGCAGTAGTTCACCAACCCGAGGAACGACCTCAGTTGCGACACATTTTCTGGTGCTGGAGCCTTGACTACTGCCTCAATCTTGTCTGGGGACTTATGTAACCCCTCTTCATCAATCATGTGGACACAATACGAGATTTGTTTCCTGAAAAACTCGCATTTGGGGCGGTTGGCTCGTAGCCCATATTCTTGTAATCTAGTGAGCACCTGCTCCAGGTTGGCAAGGTGTTCACTGTCATTTTCGCCCGTAACCAGGATGTCGTCCAAATAACACTGGGTCCCCAGGATCCCTTGCAGGACTTGTTCCATCGCCCTCTGCCAAATAGCCGGAGCTGATGCTACCCCGAATACTAGTCGGTTGTACTGGTAAAGACCTTTGTGAGTGTTTATCGTGAGGTATTTTCTAGATGCTTCTTCTACCTCCATTTGTAGATACGCTTGGGCCAGATCAATCTTCGTAAAGCATTTCCCTCCAGATAGTGAGGCGAAAATATCTTCTATCCGCGGGAGTGGATATTGTACTGTGTGCAGGACTGGGTTCACAGTTACCTTAAAGTCCCCACAGATGCGAACCTTCTTCGGCTCCCCAGGCGCGCTGCTCAATGATTTCTTCATTACAGGAACGATGGGTGTGGCCCACTCGCTCCAGTCCACCTTGGACAGCACACCCGAACGCTCCAGACTCTCCAGCTCTGCTTCGACGGCTGGGCGGATCACGTACGGTACCGGTCTGGCCTTAAAACAATTTGGGTTTGCGTTATCTTCAATTTTTATCATTGCCGTTACTCCTTTTAGAGTCCCAAGTCCTTGCTGGAACACCTCTTTTGCGTCAGTTAGAATTTTTGACAGTCGTCCAGGTGTGACGTCGTCATCCTTTTTGTCAGCCACAGTTAGCGCCTGAATGGAATGCCAATCCAATTGTATTTTTCGGATCCATTCACGTCCCAATAATGGTGGTCCTCCATCTTGTAGTATTTATAGATACAGTTTCTGTGTTTCCTTGCCGTTGTATTTAACGGGCACCCTTATTTTTCCTCTGGGGTAGACTTTTTGCCCCGTATATGTCTTCAATACAATGGACGTGTCCTTCAAGGGTATGTGTGAGAATAGCCGCTCATAGTCTCATCGATTCATGACTGTTAGGGCTGATCCTGTGTCCAATTCCATCTTTACTTGGGACCCTGCTATCATGAGGGTGACCCAAATGGTTCGGTGATCCTCCTTTGCGATCACGTTGTGTAACTTTAGACAACTTAGTCTCCTGCTTCCGGAGTCATTATCACTCTCCTGATCTTCTGAACTACTGTCTGTCATTTTTTTTACTTTCTTGTACTTTTCCTTAGTAGTTCTTTTAGTGTTGGTTTTCTTTCCCGACCTGCAGACTCGTGCTATGTGTCCCACTTTTCCACATTGCCTGCATACTTTGTCCTTAAACCAGCAGTCCTTCTGGTCATGGGTTGTTCTGCCGCAGCGATAGCACTTTTCTGCTCCATATGCCATTTCGTTGGTGCTATATTCTTGCGGTTTCTGTTGTATTTCCGCAGCTCCCCACACTGCTGCTTCGTAGGATACTGCCACGCTGAAAGCCTTTTCTAGCCTAAGGTCCTTTTCCGAAAATAGTCGTTTCTGGGTTCCTTCACTCTGGAGCCCGCAGACAAACTTATCCCTTAAGGTATCTGCCAGTCCTGCTCCGAACTGGCAGTGCTTCGATAACTTGCGTAGTTCCCTAAGATAGTCAGCATTACTCTCATCTTTGTGCTGGTTTCTTTTATGGAACTTGAATCTTTCTGCTATCAGCAGCGGTGTAGGGTTTAGATGTTCCTGTAAGATATTGACAATCTCTTCAAAGCTTTTCTCCATTGGTTTAGCTGGGGTAAGTAAATTCTGCAATAGGCCGTATGTTCTCACGCCCATCAAATTTAATAATACCGACGCCTCCTTTTCATCGGCCACCCCATTTGCCTTGCAGTACACTTCAATTCTTTCCACATACGTGGTCCAGTCTTCTATTTCGTTGTCGAAAGCAGTGATACTGCCACTCTTCGGCATCTTGGGTGGTTTAAAATGGCGCCTCCCGCGCTTTTCCTTCTTCCCCAATGGATTAAAATGGCGCCTCCCGCGCTTTTCCTTCTTCCCCTTGCTGCCAATGCTGCTCCTAGCGTTCTAAATAGTAATGGCGGTGCCTCGCGGCTTCGGCGCGTCTCTCTTTTGTTAGTTAAATTCCTTCGTTTTATTCTTCTTCAACGCTGTCCACTGCGCGTCTCTTTTCCTTCCCCTCTTTTATTTTCTCTGACGCTGCCCGGCTCTTGAGCACCGACCGCGCCCTGTGCGCTCCACCCTCTCTCTCTCTTTTCCTTCCCGACGACGCTGCACGGCCCCCTTGCAGAGCCGCTCGATCGAGCTCAAGCCCGCCGCAGTCCGGAAGGGTCAGCGCACTACCTGCTACCAGCACGATTTGCTGGAACACCTTGACTGGGGAGCCAAGCCCAGCTCTCCACAGCTTCCCCTGCGATTCACTGAACTCCGATGGATCACTGGGCGGTTGCCCACGGTCGACGCCCGTTGCTCTGGCTTCGACCTCCAAGAAGCTTCTTTTCAGGGATGGATCCCCGTGAGGTGATGCAGTACTGCAGGTGAGTTTGAACCTGCTCGTCGCCACTGTAGTGTCCGCGTATCAATAACACACGGACTGCAGGAGAACGGTAATAACAGGTGTTTACTGAACAGAGGGCATGCTGGAACTGAAAGTACAGAAGCCTGCTACGGCTTTATATACAGGTGTGGTCACTGCCGATACTACAGTATAAAAGCAGTTCTCTCTTAAAGGTACATACACAACAGTGGGTTTGGGAGGTGCTACCGAAGAAGCCTTGAATGCATGTAAATACAAAAGACGCTTGCTGTGGTTGCACTAGGCTGTTAGATGTTGAATGCATCATTTTCACATTGACTTTCAGTTTCATATAGTTCTATTTTCTTTCTTTATTTTTTTGTTACATTTCTCTTGTTACCTTTCCCTGCTCTGTGCGTGCACACTGACACATATTTTCAGAGCTATTTTATTCTGCCTCCTATGCTGCACTCAATTTTTTGGCTGAGAGGCTGTGACCCAAGGCCCTGCCAATGTCGACCTTGACCAACATAACATAACAGCAGCCACCACCCATCAACACTAATTTGTTGTGTGAAATGCTTTGAAACATTTCAACATGATAAAGCACTATTGTTCTCCTTGGAGCAGAGAAGGCTAAGAGGAGATTTTATAGAGGTGTTTAAAATCATGAAGGAATTAGACAGAGTAGATGGAGATAAACTGTTTCCAATGGCTGAAGGGTCAATAACGAGAGGGTTAAGGTAATTGGCAGAATAACCAGAGGCAACATGAGGAAAAACTTTTTTACCTAACGAGTGGTTAGGATTTGGAATGCACTGCCTGATGGGGTGGTGGAAACAGATTCAATAGTCGCCTTCAAAAGGGAATTGGATGAATACTTGAAGGAAAAAAAATTGCAGTGATACGGGGAAAGAGTAGGGGAGTGGGACTAATTGGATTGCTCTTCAAAAGTGCCGGCGCAGACTTGACAGGCCGAATGGCCTCCTTCTGTGCTGTACTATTTTATGATACATTTCTAAGCACTTCCTCTCCTGGAAACGTTCCTGGGACTTTTTGATCCGTGTGCTCAGTACCATATTAGACAGTGCATTTACCCAATAAGCCAGTGGGAAAGTTTATCACATATACTCAACTGAAATGGGTGCAGATGAGATATGTGCGAACCTTCTGTACCAATTGTAGCTCCTCCTATGCTGAACTAGGCTGTTGGAATCCTTCATCCTCCCTGGCCATGGCAGGGACCTTCCTTCATTGACTTCTGAATGAGTGTTCCTCTGAGCGGCAAGATTATGCAGATGGCAGCACACTTAGGCTCAAAAGCCCTGCTGAACAATCACAGCACCAAAATCACTATTTGAGTGTGCCAAACATTTGCTGTATGATGCATCGGTTTGCTTGCCTGACTTTATTCCCAAATTCTGCTGGACTGTGTTAGTTGTGTAATGGGTCAAAAGCCATGGTTTATGACCATCGCCACTTCCCTTAGCAGCTAGCCTTGCACTTGTTTATCCCTTTCAATCGCCCCAGGCATATGTGACTGTCTAAGAACGTGGAATATGCTGATAGGGTTAGATGAAGAGGGGTGGAAGGAGGCTTGTGTGAAGCATAGACCAATTGGACCAAATGGCCTGTATCTGTGCTGTATAGACTCGATGTAACGATGGAGTACCAGGCATCCTTTAACTGGAATGACAAATCAACTGCATATTACAGGTAGACTATCCTTTATCCGAAAACCTCGGGACCAGCCGTGTTTCGGTTTTTGGAAAATTTCGGATTTCGGAAGGTATTTTATAAGACTGGGAAATTTGTCGGGGGTGGGTCGGCGGGGGTCCGCGGGGGGGGTTGGCGGGGGGTCGGGGTGGGGTCGTCAGGGTCGGCGGTGGGGGTCGGCGGGGGGGGTCGGCGGGGGTCCGCGGGGGGGTCGGCGGGAGTCGGGGTCGGCGGCGGGGGTCCGCGGGGGGGTCCGCGGGGGGTCGTCGGCGGGGGTCGGGGTCGGGGTCGTGCGCACAACTTACGCTGAACGAAAAAACCTTCGGTTTTTAGAGGGTTTCGGTTTTCGGAAGTTCGGATAAAAGGTAGTCTACCTGTAAAGGAATGAAAGCACTTACAGTTGACGTACAACAGCAGATTGAGTATTGGCATCTGTATTTTCAGTGCCATCGAAGTCACCTCCTCCTGTTTGCGAATCCCAGTAGCCAGAATTTTGTCATAACCACAGTAAGAGCAATGAATGTCACTGAAGATACTCTTTTTCTCCCCCCTGATTTTGCCTTTTCTGTCCTGAAGACAATGGCCCTGAAATTAGGATCGGGTGCTTGCCGCGCGTGCAAGCCCCCGATCTGCACTCACCCTGCGCGCCGACATCTGAAGCCTGGGCCTGCTTGCATTTCCTGTCACTGGCCCGGTTCAGATGTCGGCGCGATGTGCTTACCTGATCCAACGGCGTAGTTAGTGCGATGTGCCGGCTGGGATCAGGTGAGCACTCTGCAGCCAATCAGGGGAGGGGAAACTCATTCATGAGTTTGATAGTAAAGACTGTCAAACTCATGAAAAGTACGGGCGCCCAAAAGACTAGTTTAACTTTAATTAAAATTTTAAAAAACATCCCAATAATTAAATAAACTATAAATAACTTTTAAAAACTATTTAAAACAATTAATAAAATTTTTGAATTTTTTTTTTTTTACGAATTCGGGTCTAAAAATAAACTTACCTTACTGTACAGTCCTTAAAAACAATGAAGCTGTGGAAAAAATGTAATAATTTTAAATAATAGACCACTTACCTTCAAGAATCCACTACTTACGCCTCCTTTTTTCATTTCCAAAAAGTCCAGGCCCATGCACACGCGCAAACCTGTCAAAACGAAGGAAGTTCAACGCGTGCGCGCAGAGTCCTGCACGCACGCGTTGGACCTCTTAACCCCTTAGTTCGATGGAGAGGAAATGCCGGTTTCCCGCGCATGCGCTGTGCATGCTGGAATCCGGCAATTCCTCCGGCCATACGCGTGAGTACACCGTCCGTACTCACGTGTTGGGAACGGAATTACTGGCCCATTAACTGTTGCTGGAGTTTCTAGCAGCCCCCCAGTGCATCACCCATGTGGCTATTCTTTATGTGTGAGACTAGACAGTGCTCTTGGTCAAGCTGTTCGATAACAGAAGACACTGCTGCCCAATCTTGTGCTCGCCCAATGTCCATATACATGCACTTTCCAGCAGGGATCACTGGATAGTGATCAGGAGCAGGAACGCAGGCAGGTATTTTCCCTCCCTAACCTAGAGATGCTAAGCACCCAACTAACGTTAGTTAAATCAGCTCACTTAGTGCTACACTGGGTGGTGCCTTTACACATTATAGTATCAGGAGATTTAAGACTCTTTGGGGTAAAAATTGGGTAGCGCCCCCTTTGGGGCCCAACAAAAATGGCCACCTGCCACCTCCCCTTTAACTAGCGTCGCCCCGGCCGCAGGTAGGCCCCCCTGACCCCGGTGGACATAGCATTAAGTCGGGGAGCGCCACCCAACATTACAGCTGGGGCGCGAGCGGGGTGCTGTGCATGGCGATGATGTCATCGCTGGCGGCACGTCGCCACGCGGCGCTAACAGTTAGCGCTGCCACTAACCTCCCGCTGAATTTTGCGGGAGGCATTAGCGGTGCCGCGCCCAGGTGCTAGTTGATTTGCGCCCCGTTAGCGCCCTCTTAGGGTGCTAACGAGAGGCGCAAGTCAACCGAATTTAGCCCCCTTTAAATTATCTTCCACCTCCATCAATGGCTCCTTCGAGATTCTGAGCCACAACAACAACTTGTATTTATATAGCGCCTTTAATGTAGTAAAACGTCCCAAGGCGCTTCACAGGATTGTTATAGGACAAAAATTTGACACCGAGCCACATAAGGAGAAATTAGGGAAGATGACCAAAAGCTTGGTCAAAGAGGTAGGTTTTAAGGAGCGTCTTTAAGGAGGAAAGAGAGGTAGCGAGGCGGAGAGGTTTAGGCAGGGAATTCCAGAGCTTAGGGCCAAGGCAACAGAAGGCACGGCCGCCAATGGTTGAGCGATTATAATCAGGGATGCTCAAGAGGGCAGAATTAGAGGAGCGCGGATATCTCGAGGGGTTGTGGGGCTGGAAACGATTACAGAGATAGGGAGGGGCGAGACCATGGAGAGATTGGAAAACAAGGATGAAAACATCAGTATACCATGCTCATTTGATTTGCACTATGTGACATCAATGAATCAAATGAATTACAAATGACATAACTAATTGGTGTTTTCTGAAGAAAGATTGACACTTTTCTTTAGGGACATTTCAATGAAAGCAAAAACTGCTAATTAAAAACAATGAAGTAATTTGATTTTAAGTCCCAAGTACTATGAGAGCAATACAAAGTTTGAACAAGTGAGCAAGACCTTGTTCTCACCTGACTTACATACACACAGCAGGATGATCAATAGCGGGAGCCGCAGCTGATAGTTTCCTTCATTGCACCACGGATTATATTTTTGTAAAAACATTGGGCTGAATTTTAATCTGCAGGAGTGCATGGGTTTGGGTACGGGTGTTAAAACCGGCTAAATTGATTGCGTGTCAGGAAGCCAGCTCCAACCCGCTGACTTCTGCATTTCACTCGAGCGCGTTAGGCTGCGTGCGAGCAACCACCTCCGGAGAAGCGGGTTGCCAGTTAACGTAGGTTAATCGCTCAATTAGGGCAATATTTCAACACACTTTTCAGTTTAACGTCGGGTCCACGGGTTTCCTGGGCTTCCTGAAACTCGCCCGTGAAAGCAAGGCGAGTACACAGCGGCAATTGAGAGGGCCGAATCAATCTCTGGGAAACATGCCAATAACTACACAGTACTCACAACTGCTTTCTTACCTGCTAGTGGGAAAGGGTTTGTTCACAGGACTTTTGCTGAGAGGTAACTTTCTGCACTTTGGAAGTTACTTTCTGCACATTGGAGGTTTGCTCTATCATATCAGGATGGGTGCCGCTCATGCTGCCTTAGATTGGACCTCAGATGAGGGCCAAGAAGATCAGCAACAGCACCTGCAGCAGCCTGCTGGTCATAGGCCTGTAGCTGCACAGGAGAGAGGGGAGCAGCAGAGAGGGCAGCAGCAGAGAGGGCAGCAGCAGGGAGGCAACCAGCAGAGAGGGAACCAGCAGAGAGGGAACCAGCAGAGAGGCAACCAGCAGAGAGGGAACCAGCAGAGAGGCAACCAGCAGAGAGGGGACCAGCAGAGAGGCGACCAGCAGAGAGGCGACCAGCAGAGAGGGAACCAGCAGAGAGGCGACCAGCAGAGAGGGGACCAGCAGAGAGGCGACCAGCAGAGAGGCGACCAGCAGAGAGGGAACCAGCAGAGAGCTGCAGCTCGCAGAAGGCACTACCCATGAAACAAGGTCTACAGGCAGAGGCTCAGTTTTCTTACCATGCCTGAACATCAGTGTCTCAGGAGGCTCAGGATGTCACATTGTGTGGTGGCCGACGACTGCAGCCTCCTGGAAGAAGATCTGCTGCCTGCTGGACCTGGTGGCCACGCCTTACCAGTGGCTACCAAAGTCACCACCACCCTGAACGATTTGCCTCCGGATCCTTCCAGGGCTCTGCTGCAGACATATCCAGGACCTCCCAGTTGGCCGCCCAGAAATGCATGAGACGGGTCACCGGTACCTTGTTTGTCGGGGCCGACAATTATGTCAACTTTGCCTGCGATGATGCCGGTCAGAATGAGCGCATGTTCGGCCTTGCGGCTCTGGCTGGCTTCCCACAGGTGCAGGGCACCATCGACAGCACATACATGGCAATCTGGGCACCCCCCAGAACAACCAGGAATATTCATCAACCGCAAGGGCTTCCATTCCCTCAATGTGCAGCTGGTGTGCAACCACAAAAAGATCTTTATGCAGGTGTGCGCAAGATTCCCAAGATGATGTTTTCATCCTGTGGCAGTCCAAGCTCTCAGGTCTCTTTGGGCCTGAAAGCAGACTTAAGGGGTGGCTGCTAGGTGACAAGGGTTACCCACTGCAAACGTGGCTCATGACACCCGTCAGAAGCCCCAACACTGAAGCCCAACAGCATTACAATGAATACCATATCACCACCAGATGTGTGATTGAACAGGCCATCGGCATGCTGAAGATGCGCTTCAGGTGCTTCGACAGATCTGGAGGTGCCCTTCAGTACACACCAGCCAGGGTCTACAGAATGGTCGTGGTTTGCTGTGCTCTGCACAATATTGCGCAACAGTGAGACTTGGACTTGCAGGAGGAACAAAGCGAAGAGCTCAGATCCTCCTCGGATGATGCTGAGGGGGAGGAGAGTGATGAGGGCAATGCACCCCCAGCTGCTTACATTGCTGCCCGGGATGCCAGTGATGCCCTTATTAATGCAAGGTTCACTCATGTTGCACCAGTGGACCCATGTCACCAGAAAATACAATGGCCACTCTTCCCGCTCCTCCCTCCCCTCTCCAATGCCACTGACAAAAAGCAGTCCTGCAACCATCCAACCACCCCTTGAACATCCTCACATCCTGCTGCACTCAGGAAGGCCCTGTGGGAGATAAAAGACATGAATTAGGACTGGCGAGGTAAGAACGTTGCAAGTTATCATTATGAAGATGATCATATTTCACTCACTGTTGAAACCAAGTCAACATGACTGAGTGCCATATGACATGTGGGTGCCTTTTATTTCATTGTGTTAGTAGGTAGCTGAGAGCTCCCCATCTCCAACAGCCAGGGACTCCATAACTCCACTTATTTCCAGTGCCACCTCCTCTGCATTTGTGAGCTGCGTGGTCTGCAGAGGGCCCCCGCCATTTCTCTGCCTCTCCCCGGTGTTCTCTGCTCTCTTCTCCTGCAAGGAGGGAAAGAACAGACCTATGAGTGAGTGCAATGGCATGTGTTCATCCGATGGATGGGGTGCATTTGTTGAGGGTGACTATGAGGGAGAGGCATGACATTGCATAAGGATGAGGCTGAGTGGGAGTGGTGAATCAATAGATGGGGATGTGAGGAAGTGCATGGATAGAGAGAGCTGGGTGCACCTGCAAGGTAAGTGGGTGTGAGGAGTGATTTGCTGCAGTAGGCTTGAGACGGCAGAGTGAGGGGCTGGGGTGATGTGCACAGCAGGATGTAGGCGAATGTGCTCACTTTTCCTGCCCTGCTTAGGTCACTGAAGCGCATCCTACACTGAACCCAGGAGCGTGGCACCATGCTCCTGCTGCTGACCTGCTACGCAACCTCCAACCACGCCTTCTTGGTCTCAGCTGCAGGCTTCTTCCTTCTGTTGGTAGGGAAGAGTATCTCCCTCCGGATCCTCATAGCCCCCAGCAGCACATCCAGGGAGGGGTCAGTGAAATGGGGCGCAGCCTTTTCCTGTCCGGACTCCATTCTGACACTTGCTTCTCTCTTCTTCCCAACTCCAAACTCCTTCAACTTGCATCTTTAGATTGTCCCTTTAAATACTGGTGTTGAGATTGTGTCACGCGGGTCATCATCACATCCGCTGACTGGACGGGAAACCCGGAAGTAAAATGATAATGAGGTGGTTGAATTAAAAAGTCACCGACAGAAGCGCTAAACTTACTTCCGGGTTTCCTGCGCACTATCGGACCCATCCCCCTCTGCTCCCTGCGCGCCGCCAACTTAAAATCGGGGCCATTATTGCAATTCCACGATTTGAATGGTGTATGGTAGAGTTTATCATTTTATGCTATGTATATATACTGTAATGACCCCAATCACTTTCAATATTTGCTATATTTACGTAATTATGTGTTAAATTGGAACTGGCTCAGTAAATATTATCACTCCATATAATTTTAATTGCATTGTGCGAGCTGATCTAATTATGTTAATGAAGTGTCCCGCCTCTCTATGGCACGAAACCAACTGCCGTGAAAATGGCGACATGCGCGTATGCGGCGGGTAGGAGTCGCATTCCTTGTTTTTTCATTTTTAATCCCTCTGACCCACTCCCACCCATCGTGAGGGGGTTAATATCGAGGCCAACATGTCAGCCACTCTCACTTTTTCCTGTCATTGCAAAGGGCAGGGTGGCATACAGTGCAGAGCGGAGAGTGTCTGACACACTGTGTGGAGGGGAGGGTGGGTGACACACTGTGTGGAGGGGAGGGTGGGTGACACACTGTGTGGAGGGGAGGGTGGGTGACACACTGTGTGGAGGGGAGGGTGGGTGACACACTGTGCGGAGGAGAGGGTGGGTGACACACTGTGCGGAAGAGAGGGTGAGTGACACACTGTGCGGAGGGGAGGGTGGGTGACACACTGTGGAGGGGAGGGTGGGTGACACACTGCGGAGGGGAGGGTGGGTGACACACTGTGTGGAGGGGAGGGTGGGTGACACACTGTGTGGAGGGGAGGGTGGGTGACACACTGTGTGGAGGGGAGGGTGGGTGACACACTGTGCGGAGGAGAGGGTGGGTGACACACTGTGCGGAAGAGAGGGTGGGTGACACACTGTGCGGAGGAGAGGGTGGGTGACACACTGTGCGGAAGAGAGGGTGAGTGACACACTGTGCGGAGGGGAGGGTGGGTGACACACTGTGGAGGGGAGGGTGGGTGACACACTGCGGAGGGGAGGGTGGGTGACACACTGTGGAGGGGAGGGTGGGTGACACACTGTGGAGGGGAGGGTGGGTGACACACTGCGGAGGGGAGGGTGAGTGACACACTGTGCGCAGGGGAGGGTGGGTGACACACTGTGTGGAGGGGAGGGTGGGTGACACACTGTGTGGCGGGGAGGGTGGGTGACACACTGTGCGGAGGGGAGGGTGGGTGACGCACTGTGCGGAGGGGAGGGTGGGTGACACACTGTGAAGGGGAGGGTGGGTGATACACTGTGCGGAGGGGAGGGTGGGTGACACACTGTGCGGAGGGGAGGGTGGGTGACAGACTGTGCGGAGGGGAGGGTGGGTGACAGACTGTGCGGAGGGGAGGGTGGGTGACAGACTGTGCGGAGGGGAGGGTGGGTGACAGACTGTGCGGAGGGGAGGGTGGGTGACACACTGTGGAGGGGAGGGTGGGTGACACACTGTGGAGGGGAGGGTGGGTGACACACTGTGCGGAGGGGAGGGTGGGTGACACACTGGAGGGGGTGTGGGTGACACACTGTGCGGAGGGGAGGGTGGGTGACACACTGTGGAGGGGAGGGTGGGTGACACACTGTGGAGGGGAGGGTGGGTGACACACTGTGCAGAGGGGAGGGTGGGTGACACAGTGCGGAGTGGAGGGTGGGTGACACACTGTGTGGAGGGGAGGGTGAGTGACACACTGTGCGGAGGGGAGGGTGGGTGACAGACTGTGTGGAGGGGAGGGTGGGTGACACACTGCGGAGGGGAGGGTGGGTGACACACTGTGGAGGGGTGGGTGGGTGACACACTGTGCGGAGGGGAGGGTGGGTGACACTGTGTGGAGGGGAGGGTGGGTGACACACTGTGCGGAGGGGAGGGTGGGTGACACTGTGTGGAGGGGAGGGTGGGTGACACACTGCAGGGGGGAGGGTGGGTGACACACTGTGGAGGGGAGGGTGGGTGACACACTGTGGAGGGGAGGGTGGGCGACACACTGGAGGGGTGGGTGGGTGACACACTGTGCGGAGGGGAGGGTGGGTGACACGGTGTGGAGGGGAGGGTGGGTGACACACTGTGCGGAGGGGAGGGTGGGTGACACACGGTGGAGGGGTGGGTGGGTGACACACTGTGTGGAGGGGAGGGTGGGTGACACTGTGTGGAGGGGAGGGTGGGTGACACACTGTGCGGAGGGGAGGGTGGGTGACACTGTGTGGAGGGGAGGGTGGGTGACACACTGCGGAGGGGAGGGTGGGTGACACACTGTGGAGGGGAGGGTGGGTGACACACTGTGGAGGGGAGGGTGGGTGACACACTGCGGAGTGGAGGGTGGGTGACACACTGTGCGGAGTGGAGGGTGGGTGACAGACTGTGGAGGGGAGGGTGGGTGACACGCTGTGGAGGGGAGGGTGGGTGACACACTGTGCGGAGGGGAGGGTTGCAAGCACGGGCAGCCAAGGTGTTGGTGTCAATAAAAGCATACCGGTGATAATTCTCATAGTAGAATTCAGCTGGACATCAACGGACTTGACATGCGGACTTGATAGCCATGACGGAGAGCAGTACTCCGCTATAGAGTACACCAGGGCGAGTGCTGCCGTACAGAGGGTTGGATCCGGCAGTTTCTGGATCAAGTTGACCCTGCTCTTTAGTTTCCTCTCAAGGTTCTGGAGATGTCTATATGACATGGTGCGATGGAGCGTGACTCCTAAATAGGTGTTTTTTTTGGCATGGTTTATATCTGCGCCGTAAAAGGAGACTTTCAAAGCTTGGCTTGCTTGATGCGTGTTGAGGTGGAATGTCAAGGTGATGGTCTTTTGCGGGTTTGGCCGAAGTTGCCATCCTCTGTAAATCACTGGTCAGGGTCTCCTTGATGATGGACAGATTCATGTTTTGCAAAGTCATCAGCGTATACGAACTTGCAGGACTCTGTTTCGGGCAGGTCACTAGTGTAAACGTTGAATAATATGGGTGCCAGGACAGAACCGTGTGGGAGTCTATTGTTCAATGTCCTATATCTGCTCTTCTAGGTGCCAGTGTACATATGGAAGCGTCGGTTGCTGAGCATGGAGTTGAGAAGATGGATAGTTGTTCTGCAGGGTAAAGTGGTGGAGAGCTTGAAAAGCAGTCCATGCTTCCATACTGTGTTGTACACCGCTGACAGGTCCACGAGTGCTATGGCGGTCTTGAGCTGGCGCTGGAAGCCTGCTTCAATGTGCGTTGTTAAAACTACCACTTGGTCGCAGCAGTTATGGCCGCTCTGGAAGCCCGCTTGCTCCTTAGGGATAGAAACATAGAAACATAGAAGATAGGAGCAGGAGTAGGCCATTCGGCCCCCTCGAGCCTGCTCTGCCATTCAATGAGATCATGGCTGATCATCCAAATTCAGTACCCTGTTCCTGCCTTCTCTCCATATCCCTTGATCCCTTTAGCCTTAAGAAATATATCTAACTCCTTCTTGAATATATTTAATGAATTGGCCTCAACTGCCTTCTTTGGTAGAGAATTCCACAGGTTCACCACTCTCTAGGTGAAGAAATTCCTCCTCATCTCTGTCCTAAATGGCTTACCCCTTATCCTTAGACTGTGACCCCTGGTTCTGGACTCCCTGACCATCGGGAACATCCTTCCTGCATCTAGTCTGTCTAATCCTGTTAGAATTTTATAAGTTTCAATGAGATCCCCTCTCATTCTTCTAAACTCCAGCGAGTACAAGCCCAATCGACCCAATCTCTCCTCATACGTCATTCCTGCCATCCCAGGTATCAGCCTGGTGAATCTTCGCTGCACTCCTTCCATGGCAAGAAAATCCTTCCTCAGATAAGGCGACCAAAACTGCACACAATACTCAAGATGTGGTCTCACCAAGGCCCTGTACAACTGCAGCAAGACATCCTTGTTCCTGTACTCGAATCCTCTCGCTACAAAGGCCAACATACCATTTGCTCGATGGTGGGCTTGATGATTTCAATTTCAATTTCAATTTCAATTTCAATTTTATTGGTCACATAACTAAATACAAGAAGTGTAATTAGTCAGTGAAATGCTTTTTTCTTGACGAGCTGAGAGCACCAAGCAGCAAGAACACTTAGCTGCCTGGTACGCACGGAGCTCACAAGGACGGCGGCCATCTTCATCGGCGCCATCACAAAAAAACACATACCGACATATACACGCATACATACTTTAAATATAAATAAAGCAGACATAAAATAAATAAAAGACATAAAAAGACAGCACATAAAATCAACAAGCAATAATGTAAAAAAAGTAATTTCTACAGTAATTACATTGATATTTCTACCCAGGCTTCTAGAATAATCTCTGGTTACAGGGTGGCCACACTGGGAGAGCATCGTGAGGAACTCACAACTTATAATTAAATAAATTTAATTAATTAATTAATAAATTAATAAAATTAAATAAATAAAGTGCCTCCTCAGTCTTTCTTGGTCTCTCGCGATGTTTCCCCTCTCTCTCTCTCGATGTTTCCTCTGTCTTTCTCGATGTTTCCTCTCAGTTTTTCTCGATGTTTCCCCTTGGTTTCTTCCACACACCTGGCCTGCACATTACCCCTGGCTGTCCAACTTGGCGTCCTGGTAACCGGGTTCCGCTCCAGCTCTCGACCTTCAAACTGTCTCTCCAGCTCTCGACCTTCAAACTGTCTCTCCAGCTCTCGTCCTTCAAACTGTCTCTCCAGCTCTCGACCTTCAAACTGCTCTCTCCAGCTCTCGTCCTTCAAACTGTCTCTCCAGCTCTCGACCTTCAAACTGTCTCTCCAGCTCTCGCCCTTCAAACTGTCTCTCCAGCTCTCGCTCCTTCAAACTGTCTCTCCAGCTCTCGACTTTCAAACTGTCACTCCAGCTCTCGACCTTCAAACTGTCACTCCAGCTCTCGACCTTCAAACTGTCTCTCCAGCTCTCGACCTTCAAACTGTCACTCCAGCTCTCGTCCTTCAAACTGTCTCTCCAGCTCTCGTCCTTCAAACTGTCTCTCCAGCTCTCGACCTTCAAACTGTCACTCCAGCTCTCGACTTTCAAACTGTCTCTCCAGCTCTCGACCTTCAAACTGCTCTCTCCAGCTCTCGTCCTTCAAACTGTCTCTCCAGCTCTCGCTCCTTCAAACTGTCTCTCCAGCTCTCGACCTTCAAACTGTCACTCCAGCTCTCGACCTTCAAACTGTCGCTCCAGCTCTCGACTTTCAAACTGTCACTCCAGCTCTCGACCTTCAAACTGTCACTCCAGCTCTCGACCTTCAAACTGTCTCTCCAGCTCTCGACCTTCAAACTGTCTCTCCAGCTCTCGCTCCTTCAAACTGTCTCTCCAGCTCTCGACTTTCAAACTGTCACTCCAGCTCTCGACCTTCAAACTGTCACTCCAGCTCTCGACCTTCAAACTGTCACTCCAGCTCTCGACCTTCAAACTGTCTCTCCAGTTCTCGCTCCTTCAAACTGTCTCTCCAGCTCTCGACTTTCAAACTGTCACTCCAGCTCTCGACCTTCAAACTGTCACTCCAGCTCTCGACCTTCAAACTGTCTCTCCAGCTCTCGACCTTCAAACTGTCACTCCAGCTCTCGACCTTCAAACTGTCACTCCAGCTCTCGACCTTCAAACTGTCTCTCCAGCTCTCGACCTTCAAACTGTCACTCCAGCTCTCGTCCTTCAAACTGTCTCTCCAGCTCTCGTCCTTCAAACTGTCTCTCCAGCTCTCGACCTTCAAACTGTCACTCCAGCTCTCGACTTTCAAACTGTCTCTCCAGCTCTCGACCTTCAAACTGCTCTCTCCAGCTCTCGTCCTTCAAACTGTCTCTCCAGCTCTCGCTCCTTCAAACTGTCTCTCCAGCTCTCGACCTTCAAACTGTCACTCCAGCTCTCAACCTTCAAACTGTCGCTCCAGCTCTCGACTTTCAAACTGTCACTCCAGCTCTCGACCTTCAAACTGTCACTCCAGCTCTCGACCTTCAAACTGTCTCTCCAGCTCTCGACCTTCAAACTGTCTCTCCAGCTCTCGCTCCTTCAAACTGTCTCTCCAGCTCTCGACTTTCAAACTGTCACTCCAGCTCTCGACCTTCAAACTGTCACTCCAGCTCTCGACCTTCAAACTGTCACTCCAGCTCTCGTCCTTCAAACTGTCTCTCCAGCTCTCGTCCTTCAAACTGTCTCTCCAGCTCTCGACCTTCAAACTGTCACTCCAGCTCTCGACCTTCAAACTGTCTCTCCAGCTCTCGACCTTCAAACTGCTCTCTCCAGCTCTTGTCCTTCAAACTGTCTCTCAAGCTCTCGCTCCTTCAAACTGTCGCTCCAGCTCTCGACTTTCAAACTGTCACTCCAGCTCTCGACCTTCAAACTGTCACTCCAGCTCTTGACCTTCAAACTGTCACTCCAGCTCTCGACCTTCAAACTGTCACTCCAGCTCTCGACCTTCAAACTGTCGCTCCAGCTCTCGCTCCTTCAAACTGTCGCTCCAGCTCTCGACCTTCAAACTGTCACTCCAGCTCTCGACCTTCAAACTGTCGCTCCAGCTCTCGCTCCTTCAAACTGTCACTCCAGCTCTCGACCTTCAAACTGTCGCTCCAGCTCTCGCTCCTTCAAACTGTCTCTCCAGCTCTCGCTCCTTCAAACTGTCGCTCCAGCTCTCGACTTTCAAACTGTCACTCCAGCTCTCGACCTTCAAACTGTCACTCCAGCTCTCGACCTTCAAACTGTCACTCCAGCTCTCGACCTTCAAACTGTCACTCCAGCTCTCGACCTTCAAACTGTCACTCCAGCTCTCGACCTTCAAACTGTCTCTCCAGCTCTCGACCTTCAAACTGTCGCTCCAGCTCTCGTCCTTCAAACTGCTCACTCCAGCTCTCGACCTTCAAACATGGGAGTTTGGTGGTTGGTGGAATCCACCTGATGTTGTTGTCAACTGACGTTTGGAAGGTTTCCCAGTTTGCTTTTGTAAGTTCCATCGTGGTTCCGGTGTTGATGTAATGACAGGAATTTCGATGCTAGCGTTGATGATTGAGGGCCTGTGTTGACTGTTGGGGAAGTCATTAAGAATGGTTCTAGAGGCGATGACTGGGTTTCCTTTGTTGTCATTAGAGAAGAAACATAGGTCTGGGTTATATTCTCTTTGTCACCTTGACGAATGAAACGTACCTCGATCTTTGGCGTCAAAAAGGAGGAATTTATTCTCTAGTGAAGTCCTCTGTACAACTGCTTCTCCATTATAGTTGACATCTGCATAGCCTCACATTGTGTGGTGGCTATTAAAGTCTCTGAGATGGATGGATGGATGTTGACTAGGAGGGAGAGGTGGGTCAGGCCACTGTACGAGTGGTGGTTTGTAGACGTTGGCGATTGTTAGCGCTCCTACGCGTATTGCTGCAGTGAAAACTCTGGCAACACTGGTATGCTCGAGTTCAGTGCAGCCTTTGATGCTTTGTTTGACAGAGCACGCCAGGCCACATTTGGGATGGTTATTGCAAGCGATTAGGTCAAAACCTGTGATATGTCCTCTTGTGTCGAACTCATGGATGTGTTCGATGTGTGTTTCTTCAAGAACCATGGCATTGACGCTGTGTTTCTTTAGTAACCTTTCGAGGTATTCGCATTTTGAACGAGAGATGCCTTCGACGTTAAGTTGGCATATTCAGATGGCTGGGCCTACATGTAGTTTTCTTTGATCCTGAATGCAGAGCGGAGGGTGGCAGACACGCAGTGCAGAGGGGAGGGGAGGGGTGGCACACACACTGTGCAGAGGGGAGGGTGGCACACACACTGTGCAGAGCAGAGTGTGTCTGACTCACTGAGGGCAGAGCGGAGGATGGCACACACACTGCAGAGGGGAGGGTGGCACACACACTGTGCAGAGCAGAGTGTGTCTGACTCACTGAGGGCAGAGCAGAGGGTGGCACACACACTGTGCAGAGGGGAGGGTGGCACACTGTGCAGAGGAGAGAGTGGCACACATGCAATGCAAACAATGGCACCGTGTGTCAGACACCTTGCCCTCTGCACTCAGTGAGTCAGACACCCTCCTCTCTGCACTCAGTGAGTCAGACACCCTCCTCTCTGCACTCAGTGAATCAGACACCCTCCTCTCTGCACTGAGTGAGTCAGACACACTCCCCTCTGCACTCAGTGGGCTCAATTTTGCCAAGCACAAGGAGGCGGGTTTGGAGGCGTGCGAGGTGGTAAAATTGCCAAAAATGGCGGGTGAGCCCGATCCCACCTCCATCCCGCCTCTGAGCAATTTTCCCAAATGCGTGTTTTCTGACCCCCTTTCCATCCCGCCTCCAAGAGGCAGGATAGGCCCTTAACAGTCCCTTAATTGCCACTATTATCCCATTTTGAGAGATTTCCTCCATCCTCCACGCCTCCTCTGGAACATGCCAGGTAATCCTGGTGGCCTCACAATTGGATTGCTTACTATCAGCTGCAACTTCACCATTACAAAGGAGTTTTCACCGATGATCATCTGCAGGTGGCAGAACTTTGTTGTCTCAGGTCTGGGCGAGCTTTTAGCAGGCCTACTCATTGTTGTGGAAGTTTAGAGCCTGACACCCATCTCCAGTGTGGCCTCCTGGGAAACCCCTCTCCCCACCTTGACTGAGCGCTTCCTCAACTGAGGCATCTACCAGAAGCATGGCAACCATTTAATTCCTTTCCTCCTGGACATTAGATTCGGACGAAGGCCAGCAGTGGCAGCAGCAGAACCATGAACAACAGCACCACCAACAGCAGCACCAACAACAGGAGCTCCAAGCTGCTGTTCACCTACCTGAAGCTGCACAGGCCAGAAGCGGCCAGTGCGCGACAACATTGGTGCGCGGGATGCAAGGGACGCACTCATCTTGGCCAGATTTGGTGAGCCTGCACAATCAAACACTTTTGTCTCACACCTTCTTACCAGAGCATCCACAATGGACAAGAACCTGCGGATTCCTATCACTCTGACCACCTTCTTCTTCTTCTTAGGCAGTCCCTCGGAACTGAGGATGACTTGCTTCCACATTAAAAATGAGCTCGCAGGTGACTGATGAGTCCAATGCGGGACCTACAGTCTCTGTCACAGGTGGGGCAGACGGTGGTTGAAGGGGCAGGTGGGTGGGGTGCTTGGGTTGACGTGCGCTCCTTGGGCTGCCTGCGCTTGGCTTCCGCTTGCTCCTGGCGAAGAGACTCGAGGTGTTCGGCGCCTTCCCGGATGCTTCTCCTCCACTTTGTGCGGTCTTGGGCCAGGGATTCCCAGGTGTCGGTGGGGATGTTACACTTTTTCAAGGAGGCTTTGAGGGTGTCCTTGAAGCGTTTCCTCTGCCCACCTGGGGCTCTCTTGCCGTGCCGGAGCTCCGAGTAGAGCGCTTGTTTTGGGAGTTTCGTATCGGGCATGCGGACAATGTGACCCGTCCATCGGAGCTGATTGAGCGTGGTCAGAGCTTCAATGCTGGGGATGTTGGCCTGGGCAAGAACACTGATGCTGGTGCACCTATCCTGCCAATGGATTTGCAGGATCTTGCGGAGGCAGCATTGGTGGTACCTCTCCAGTGCTTTGAGGTGCCTGCTATACATGGTCCATGTCTCTGAGGCACACAGCAGGGCAGGTATCACTGCTGCCCTGTAGACCATGAGCTTAGTGCCGGGTTTGAGGTCCTGGTCTTCAAACACTCTCTTCCTCAGGCGACTGAAGGCTGCACTGGCATACTGAAGGCGGTGTTGGACTTCGTCATCGACGTCTGCCTTTGTTGACAGTAGGCTCCCGAGGTATGGAAAGTGGTCCACGTTGTCCAAGGCCTTGTCGTGGATTTTGATAATCGGGGGGGCAACACTGTTTGGCGGGGGCAGGTTTGTAGAGGACTTTTGTCTTACGGATGTTTAGTGTAAGGCCCATGCTCTCGTATGCTTCGGTGAAGGTGTTTATGATGGTTTGGAGTTCGACCTCCGAGTGAGCGCAGACGCAAGCATCGTCTGCATACTGTAATTCGACGACAGAGGATGGGACAACCTTGGATCTGGACTGGAGGCGACGGAGGTTGAACAGTTTCCCGTTGTGGTAAACCACTGTTAACCCTGTACATGTCTGTGTGGTAAACCACTGTTAACCCTGTACAAGTCCGGGCATGTCTCCACCCCTGGCTCCACCCCTAAGCCCGGGTATAAAGGTGACTCACCACCCTTCCCCCGGGAGCTCTTAGGATGGATTCACTAGCAGAGGCATGCTCCAGTTCTTAGTCAATAAAAGCCTACTTCATATAAGTCCATCTCGTAGTCTTTGGTGTTGTTGATAGCGCATCAATTTTATTGACTAATTTTCGACATGGAGCAAATCTTGAAGCCGGAACGTTTAGACCTGGATCCTCAAACAGCAGATGCAGCCAATAACTTTGAACACTGGCTGAGCTGTTTCGAAGCCTTCCTGGAGGCCTCCAGCACTACCGTCACTACAGATGATGCGAAACGGCTTGTCTTGAACTCACGGGTGAGCCACCGAGTCTACTCGATCATCCGAGACGCCACTACTTACGCGGCCGCCATCGCGACGCTAAAGGAACAATACGTGAGGCCTGTTAACGAGGTCTACGCCAGACACCTCCTGGCTACCCGAAAACAGCGCCCCGGGGAATTGGGCGCCGAATATTTACTGGCACTGAGAGTCCTCGGCCGGGACTGTAATTGCAAAGCGGTGACGGCCAAGGAATGCACGGAAGACCTGATCCAAGACGCCTACGTAGCCGGCATCAGGTCCAACTATACTCGGCAGAGGCTGCTGGAACAGAGGGGGCTCGACCTGCAGAAGACGGTGGCCCTCGCTAACTCGCTAGACGTGGCCCTCCAGAACATGGACGCCTACCCCCCTGACCGGTTGGCCACGTGGATGCCACGGGAGCAGCCATCTTGGGACCCAGTAAGGCCACAAGCCGCCAGCAGCCCAACTACAGCTGCAATGACCAGAGGCCAGAAATGCTACTTCTGCAGCCAGGCCAAGCACCCCAGACAGCAATGCCCAGCAAAGGACGCGACCTGCTCCAAATGCGGCAAGAAAGGCCACTACGCGAGAGTGTGCAGGGCGAAATCGACCCCCAATTCCAGCAGCGCCGCGTGTGAACCGTACAGGCCGCCATTTTGGACCCCACCAACCACGTGTGAGCTGTGCGGGCCGCCATTTTGGGCACCACCAGCCGAGGGGGAGCCGCCATCTTGGACACCATTCCGGGACCAGGCCCCCAGCGCGGGCGAATACTACAGCGACCCACCGACCTCAACGATGGCCTCCATCACCCTGGACCAATCTAGGCCCCATCAACTAGCCAGGTCCATGATGAACGTCCATGCCACAAATTGCCTTTTCGACTGCGGAAGCACGGAGAGCTTCATCCACCCCGACACGGTGCGATGCTACTCCCTATCGGTTATGCACACACGCCACCAGGTCTTTATGGCCTCAAAGTCCCATACGGCGGACGTCGGCGGCTACTGTGTAGCAACTCTGACAGTAAATGGCGTGGAGTACAGAGAGTTTAAATTCCTCGTCCTGCCACAGCTCTGCGCTCCTGTACTGCTAGGATTAGACTTCCAGTGCCATCTGGAGAGCGTCACGATGGCATATGGCGGGCCCCTGCCCCCACTTACAGTTTGCAGCCGGCAGAATTTAAACACGGCGCCGCACAAAGTATGCAGCCTGTCCACCCTAAAGGTCAAACCCCCCCCCGTTGTTCGCTAACCTCGCCAAAGACTGCAAGCCAATTGCTACTAAAAGCAGTGCCGGGGATAGGAGCTTTATTAAATCAGAAGTAGAAAGACTCCTGAGGGAAGGGATTATCGAGGGCAGCACCAGCCCATGGCGAGCCCAAGTGGTGGTAGTAAAGACCGGCGAAAAACAGCGCCTGGTTATTGATTACAGCCAGACGATCAATCGATACACGCAATTAGACGCATACCCACTCCCCCGCATATCTGACATGGTCAACCAGATAGCACAATATCGGGTATTCTCGACGATTGATCTGAAGTCGGCATACCACCAGCTCCCCATCAGGCCTGAGGACCGCCAGTACACGGCCTTCGAGGCTGACGGTCGCCTCTACCACTTCCTCCGAGTCCCCTTCAGCGTCACCAACGGGGTCTCGGTCTTCCAAAGGGAGATGGATAGGATGGTTGACCAGAACGCGCTGCAGGCCACCTTCCCCTATCTAGACAATGTCACCATCTGCGGCCATGACCGGCAGGACCACGACGCCAACCTAGAAAAATTCCTCCGTACGGCCCAACGGCTGAATCTGACATACAACAGAGAAAAATGTATGTTCCGCACCGCGCGCCTCGCTATTCTTGGCTGCGTGGTGGAAAACGGAGTCATCGGCCCCGACCCCAACCGAATGCGCCCCCTCCTGGAACTACCCCCCTCAACTGCCTAAAAGCCCTGAAGAGATGCCTAAGGTTCTTCTCTTACTATGCCCAGTGGGTGCCCAACTATGCGGACAAAGCCCGGCCCCTCATCAAGTCAACCTCCTTCCCCCTGACGGCAGAGGCCCGTGCGGCCTTCACCCTCATAAAAGAGGACATTGCGAAGGCCACAATGCACGCAGTGGATGAGTCCATCCCTTTCCAAGTGGAGAGCGATGCATCCGACTTCGCCCTAGCCGCAACCCTTAACCAGGCGGGGAGACCCGTGGCCTTCTTTTCACGGACCCTCCAGGGCCCCGAAATTCGACACTCCTCAGTCGAGAAGGAGGCCCAGGCGATAGTGGAGGCTGTACGGCACTGGAGGCATTACCTGGCCAGTAAACATTTCACCCTGCTCACTGACCAACGGTCAGTAGCATTTATGTTTAACAACAAAGGGGGAAAATCAAAAATGATAAGATATTGCGGTGGAGGATCGAGTTATCCACCTACAACTACGATATCTTATACCGGCCCGGGAAACTTAATGAGCCCCCAGACGCCCTATCCCGTGGGACATGTGCCAACGCACAAGTCGATAGGCTACGGACCCTCCACAATGATCTCTGCCACCCGGGGGTCACCAGGTTCTTCCACTTTATTAAAGCTCGCAACCTGCCTTACTCCATCGAGGAGGTCAGGACCATGACCAGGAACTGCCAGGTCTGCGCCGAATGCAAACCGCATTTTTATAGGCCAGACAGGGCACACCTGATTAAAGCCACCCGCCCCTTCGAACGTCTCAGCGTCGATTTCAAGGGGCCCCTTCCCGCCTCTGACCGCAACATGTACTTCCTCAATATTATTGACGAGTACTCCCGTTTCCCCTTCGCCATCCCCTGCCCGGACATGACCAGCGCCACAGTCATCAGGTGCCTCAACGACCTGTTCGCCATATTTGGCTTCCCCAATTACATCCACAACGACAGGGGCTCGTCGTTCATGAGCGACGAGCTGCGCCAGTACCTGCTCAAGAAGGGCATAGCCACGAGCAGGACTACCAGCTACAACCCCCGGGGTAACGGACAGGTAGAGAGGGAGAATGCAACGGTGTGGAAGACCGCCATGCTCGCCCTAAAATCCAAGGGCCTCCCAATCTCCCGCTGGCAAGATGTCCTCCCCGATGCGCTCCACTCCATACGATCACTGCTCTGTACTGCCACAAACGCCACCCCTCACGAGAAGATGTTCGTCTTCCCCAGGAAATCCACCTCGGGGACATCACTACCGCCATGGCTGACGTCGCCGGGACCCGTCCTGCTCAGGAAACACGTGAGGAGCCATAAGATGGACCCCCTGGTCGAAAAGGTTCACCTCCTCCACGCCAACCCACAGTACGCCTACGTGGCGTATCCTGACGGGCGGGAGGACACAGTCTCAATTCGAGACCTCGCACCCTCAAGTGCCACCTGAAACACCATCGATCACCATCCACTACCTCCGCCCACTACCACTACCCACGACGCACCACCGGGGTGTCTACCACGATCTGACGACATGCCGGTGCCATCGCTACCCCGAGAGGACGACACGCCAGTGCTCCGTCCCACGCGAGAAGCGGCCGCGGGCAAAGAACCGCCGCAACCGGCACCACGAAGATTACGGCAGACAAGACCCCCGGAGAGACTTTCGTATACGAACTTTTGAAACACTTCACCCCGCCGGACTCTTTTTTAAACGAGGGGTGAATGTGGTAAACCACTGTTAACCCTGTACATGTCTGTGTGTTAAACCACTGTTAACTCTGTACAAGTCCGGGCATGTCTCCACCCCTGGCTCCACCCCTAAGCCCGGGTATAAAGGTGACTCACCACCCTTCCCCCGGGAGCTCTTAGGATGGATTCACTAGCAGAGGCATGCTCCAGTTCTTAGTCAATAAAAGCCTACTTCATATAAGTCCATCTCGTAGTCTTTGGTGTTGTTGATAGCGCATCACCCGTTTGTTCTGTAAATTAGCTCCACTCCAGTGGGGAGCTTACTGAGGGTGAGATGGAGCATTGCAGCAAGGAAGATTGAGAAGAGCGTTGGTGCGATGACACAGCCTTGCTTGACCCCGGTTCGTACGTGAATTGGGTCTGTGGTGGAACCATTGGTCAGGATCACGGCTTGCATGTCGTCGTGAAGCAGGCGGAGGATAGTGACAAACTTTTGAGGGCAGCCGAATTTGAGGAGGACACTCCATAATCCCTCACGGTTGACAGTGTCGAAGGCCTTTGTGAGATCAAAGAAGGCCATGTACAGTGGTTGGTGCTGTTCCCTGCATTTCTCTTGTAACTGACGTACGGTGAAGATCATGTCCATTGTGCCCCGTAGTTGGTGGAATCCGCATTGCGACTCTGGGAGGAGCTCTTCGGCCACTGGGAGAAGGCGATTGAGGAGGATTCTTGCGATGACTTTCCCTGTGGCAGATAGCAGGGAAACTCCTCTGTAATTACCGCAATCGGACTTGTCACCTTTCTTGAAGATGGTCACAATTACGGCATCTCTGAGATCCCCTGGCATGCTCTCCTCCTTCCAGATAAGAGAAATGAGTTCATGAATTCGCGCCAGTAGTGCTTCTCCGCCATGCTTTAGTGCCTCGGCGGGGATTCCATCTGCTCCTGAGGCCTTGTTGTTCTTCAGTTGTCGGATGGCCTTTTCAACCTCATGCCGGGCTGGGGTTGTGCTGAGATGGTGGCGGGTAGCATGCTGTGGGATGGAGTTGAGGACACTCGCGTCGAAAACAGAGTCGCGGTTAAGGAGACCTTCGAAGTGCTCCTTCCAGCGGGCACTGACTGCTTCCCTGTCCTTGATGAGTACCTCTCCGTTCTTGGCCCGCAGTGGGGAAGGTCCTTGGGTGCTTGGGCCATAGATGGTGTGACTGCGCTAAAGAATCCTCGCATGTCGTGGTTGTCGGCTAGCTGCTGGATCTCCTGCGCTTTCTCCACCCACCATCTGTTCTTTAGGTCGCAAGTTTTTTGTTGGACCTCGGCCTTCAGGCTTCTGTAGAGCTGCTTTCTTGCTCTCGAGTTCTGTTGCTGTTTCCAGATCAGAAATGCCTTGCGCTTGCGGCTTATTAGCTCCTGGATCTCCTGGTCATTCTCGTTGAACCAGTCTTGGTGTTTCCTGGTTGAGTGACCGAGCGTCTCTTCACAGGTGCTGATTATGGAGGCCTTGAGTGCAGACCAGACGCTGTGGGCACTCTGTGTCTCTGCATCACTGGGAGTCGTCAGGTTGTTTGTGAGGCGCAGGCTGAATAGGGCTTTCTTAGCGTGGTCTTTGAGTCACTGCAGTCAGGGAGTGGTGGTGACAGAGATGCACTTCCTCACAGCTTGTAGAAAATATCAGGGCATAAGGGAGAATTTCTACCCAAAATTCACAAAAATATGCCCGGAATTCAGAAATTTGAATGACGACCAAAAACTCCCATACCTACTAGGGGAAGAGAGAAATTGTGTAACACTAGCGGCACACTATGTTACAGCTTGCCATAAACAGAGGGACAACCACTAAATATAAGAAAAGAGTATATATAAATTATATGAAAGTATATTTATACACTCAGGGATATATCTGTTTATACACTGTATGGATAGATCTGTATTTTTGTGTACAAACATGAATGTTTTTCGATGCTTTGGCAACATAAGATGTAACTTGTCATGCCAATAAAGCGATTTGAATTGAATTGAATTGAATTGAGTGCTCCAGCATTAATTTTCCTGCGGCATTGTTTCTGTTGCCGCCGCTGTTTTGGGGCTACATTGATGGAGATGACAGAGCGGATTAGGCGGTGGTCTGTCCAGCAGTCATCAGCTCCTGTCATGGCACGGGTGATGCGGACGTCCTTGCGGTCCCTCACTTGGACGATGACGTAGTCCAGCAGATGCCAGTTTGGAAGGTTAGAGCCTGACATCCATCTCCAGTGTGACCTCCTGGGAAACCCCTCTCCCCACCTTGACTGAGCGCTTCCTCAACTGAGGCATCTACCAGAAGCATGGCAACCATTTAATTCCTTTCCTCCTGGACATTAGATTCGGACGAAGGCCAGCAGCGGCAGCAGCAGAACCATGAACAACAGCACCACCAAAAGCAGCACCAACAACAGGAGCTCCAAGCTGCTGCTCACCCACCTGAAGCTGCACAGGCCAGAAGCGGCCAGTGCGCGACAACATTGGTGCCCGGGATGCAAGCCAGATTTGGTGAGCCTGCACAATCAAACACTTTTGTCTCACACCTTCTTACCGGAGCATCCACAATGGACAAGAACCTACGGATTCCTATCACTCTGACCACCATACTGACAATTGCAAGGCGCTCTAAGCCCTCACTGTGAGAGTCCCATTTGCGAAATGACACAGGCCACAACATCAACTGTTTGCCATCAAATCTGTTTATAATACAATGACAATGATGGCTGGTCCAAATACATTACATCACAGCACCCAAGTGACTACCCTTGTGACTACTTGTGCTTTAGCTTATCTTATGCGTGCTCCTACGTGGCGCTTCTCCTGTGGCTTCAGCAGATGTGGAGGCCCCTTGCTCACTTTCTTGCTGCTCCTGTCTCGACACCTTTGGCGGCAGTCCTCTGGGGTTGCGAACCTGTGAGGGCTCGCCAATAGTCTGCTGCTCCTGCGGCTGTGCAGGGGCTGAGATGCCCATCTCAGTTGGGTGAGGACTCTGGTGAGGCTCTGACCGAGGGCTCTGCAGTGGCATGGTCGTGTGAGCAGTTGGAGAGGAGCCCCCGCTTCCTTGTTGTCTGCCACCAACATCCCTCTCATGGGTCAGCCCCACTTCAGACTTAGCAAGTGGCTTGAAAGCACCTTGCTGCACTTCAGGGGAGCCATTAGGATGTTTCTGCACTGGAAGTCCTACTCCAGAGGACTTCCATGAAGGTCTGGTTTCTATGCTCAATAGCTGACCATCATTCCTCAAGAGATGTCGTTCTCTGCTGAACAATGACCATATTTCCATATCCTGGCGACTAAGCTCCTCCGTGGCCGTAGCCATCCTCTCCTCTACCGTAGCCATCCTCTCCTCTACTGTAGCCAGCCTTACCATGGAGTTATCCATCCTTTCCATGGAGGTTGCCATCCTTTCTGTGGTGATGCGTTCATGTGCCAATGCCTCCACAAATGCTCCGCTCATGTTTGCGATGGACTCCTACATTCGCTCCACACTCGCAGCGATCCTGGAGACAAAATCTGCCAGAGACTCCTGCACCTGTTCCTGGAGTTCCAGCACTGCTCTCCTTCTGGAGGGACCTGGAGGCACAGGGTCGACATGCAGCGGAGCCGAGCTGGCAGAGTCCTGCGCCCTCCGACGAGGACTCTCCACTGCTGTCCCTGTCTCCACCATCTGCTGATGCTCACTTGTGAGCTGTGATACATCAGGTGACAACACTACTCTATCTCACGAAGGTCCCATCGAGGTGTGAGTGTCTGCGCTGGTGCTGGGTGCGCTGAATTCTGCTGATGCTGCGCCCTCAGAGGTTGCAGCTTCCTCTGAGGAGTCTGGAGGCTCAGGCTGTTCCTACTGGATAGTGGGGACGGTGGCTTTCGATGGTCCTTTGGGGGAGTAAAGGAAAGAGTTAGAGATGTGAGGCCAAGGTTACATGCGCATTGATTATTGCAGATGATCATGAGTTAATCTGTTAGAGCATCAGAATCATTATCAGTGAGCCATGCTATGTCAATGAGAGAGATTCAAAACTATTTTGTTACCAGCTTGCTGTGATGCGCCCGTCTGTCCGTCCCCCACTTGGATATTCTCCTCGATCCCAGAAATTTCCAGGGCCGCCTCCTCCCAGGGGGTGAGCTGGGCTACTGAGGGTGGCCCTCCTCCTGTCATGGCTCTTTCCCTCTTATTGTGGGCTCTCTTTTCCTGCAATGAGGGACACAAGTGGAGTTTGAGTGAGAATGAAGGAGTGAGTGTAGAGAATCCATAGCATAGATGCTTAGAAGGATACAAAGGACCATCCCTGTGTGTTGAAAGTTGTTGTTGCCATGGCATCACAGTGATAGGAAGTGTGAGGGCTGCAAGGTTGAATAGTTAAGTGAATGTGACCATAGAGAGGGAGTGGGTAAGGGTGCAGGGATGTGTCAAGTGGCATGTGGAGGAAGAGGTTGGCTGGTGAGGAGAGGCGATGGGGATCAGATTGAGGGTGATGGGAAAGTCATACTCACTTTTCCGGTGCGGAGAAGGTCATGAAACCTCTTCCTGCATTGCAGCCAGGTTCTGCGGCTCAGCGAAATGGAGTTGGCCTCCTGGGCCACTTGTAGCCACACAGCTTTTGTCTGCTGGGGTGGTTTTTTTCTCCCTGAGGAAGGGAACAGCACCTCCTTATTACAGCTGGAGGGAGGGCTCATCAAATCAAGGAGCACACTTTTGTTTGATTGTTGACATTTCCCACAATTCAACTCCTTCATATAAATTGCAGAGCCTTTGCAGTCTCCAGAAGAATCAAGGCTGCTTGCAGGCCTTAAATCCAACAGCATTGATGACGTCATCGGAGGCGACTTTCTGTATGAAAAGACTCATTGGGCCAATGGTTCCCACACGCAAGAAATCAATTGGCCAATTAGGGGAAAATCCCACTTTTTCAACACATCACTTAGGAGTCGGGGTCCTGACACGATTTCCACCTGACACGCCCCAGCCCGCCCACACTGTCAAAATCCAGCCCAGTGAGTCAGACAATCTCCACTCTGCGATAGTTCTGTACAAGGGTTTTGGCCCGAAACGTTAACTCTGTTTCGCTCTCCACGGATGTTGCCTGGCCTGCTGAGTTTTTCCAGCATTTTCTGTTGTTATTTCGACTCTCCACTCTGCACTCAGTGGGCTCGATTTTACCAGGCCCGAGGAGGCGGGTTTGGAGGCGTGCGAGTTGTCAAAATCGCAAAAAATGGCGGGTGTCCAAATCCGCCTTCATCCCGCCTCTGAGCAATTTTCCCACATTCGTGGTTTCAGACCCTGTTTCCATCCTGCCTCCAAGAGGCGGGATAGGCCCTTAACAACCAGTTAATTGCCTCTATAATCCCATTTTGAGAGTCCTTTCTGATTTTAACACATTTCCCCCATCCTGCACGTCTCCTCTGGAACACGCCAGTTAATCCTAGCGGCCTCACAAGTGGACTGCTTACTAACAGCTGCAGCTCCACCATTAAAAAGGAGTTTTCACCAATAATCATTTGCAGGAGGCAGAACTTTGTTGTCTCAGGTCTGGGGGAATTTTTAGCAGGCCTACTCATTGTTGTGGAAATTTGGCGCATAACACCCATCTCCAGTGTGACCTCCTGGGAAACCCCTCTCCCCACCTTGACTGAGCGCTTCCTCAACTGAGGTATATACCAGAAGCATGGGAACCATTTATTTCCTTTCCTCCTGGACAATACATTCGGACGAAGACCAGCCGCGGCAGCAGCAGAACCCTGAACAACAGCAGCACCAACAGCAGGAGCAACAACTGGAGCGCCAAGCTGCTGCTCACCTACCTGAAGCTGCACAGGCCAGAAGGCGCCAGCGCGCGACCATATTGCTGCCCGGGATGCAAGGGACGCACTCATGTTGGCCAGATTTGCTTAGCCTGTACAATCAAACACTTTTGCCTCGCACCTTCTTACCAGAGCATCGACAATGGACAAGAACCTGCGGATTCCTATCACTCTGACCACCATACTGACAATTGCAAGTCGCCCTAAGCCCTCAATGTGGAAGTCCCATTTGCAAAATGACACAGGCCACAATTTCAACAGTTTGCCATCAAATCTGTTTACCATAACAATTCAAGGATGGCTTGTCAAAAGTCAATACAACAGAACACCCAAGTGACTACTTCTGCTTTATCTTCCTCTTACGCGTGCTCCTATGTGGTGCTTCCCCTGTGGCTTCAGCAGATGTGGAGACCCCTTGCTCACTTTCTTGCTGCTCGTGTCTCGGCGCCTTTAGCAGCCGACCTCTGGGGTTGCGAACCTGTGAGGGCTTGGCAACAGTCTGCTGCTCCTGCGGCTGTGCAGGGGCTGAGACGCCCATCTCAGTTGGGTGAGCACTCTGGTGGGGCTCTGACCGAGGGCATTGCAGTGGCATGGTTGTGTGAGCACTTGGAGAGGAGCCCCCACTTCCTTGTTGTCTGCCACCAACATCCCTCTCATGGGTCAGCCCCACTTCAGAGCTAGCAAGTGGCTTGACAGCACTTTGCTGCACTTCAGGGGGGCCATGAGGACCCGTTTCGGCACTGGAAGTCCTACTCCAGTGGACTTCCATGAAGGTCTGGTTTCTATGCTCAATAGCTGACCATCGCTCCTCAAGAGATGTCAGTCTATTCTGAACAATGACCATGTTTTCAATACCCTGGCGACTAAGCTCCTCCATGGCCGTAGCCATCCTCTCCTCTAAAGTAGCCATCCTTTCCACAGAGGTTGCCATCCTTTCTGTGGTGATGCGTTCATGTGCCAATGCCTCCACAAAGGCTCTGCTCATGTTCGCGATGGACTCCTCCATTTGCTCCACACTCGCAGCGACCCTGGAGACAAAACCTGCCAGAGACTCCTGCACCTGTTCCTGGAGTTCCAGCACTGTTCTCCTTCTGGAGGGACCTGGAGGCACAGGGTCGACATGCAGCGGAGCCGAGCTGGCAGAGTCCTGCGCCCTCCGACGAGGACTCTCCACTGCTGTCCCTGTCTCCACCATCTGCTGATGCTCACTTGTGATCTGTGATACACCAGGTGACAACACTACTCTATTTTGCGAAGGTCCCACCGAGGTGTGAGTCTCTGTGCTGGTGGTGGGTGCACTGAATTCTGTTGACGCTGCGCCCTCAGAGGTTGCAGCTTCCTCTGAGGAGTCCTGAGGCTCAGGCTGATCCTCCTGGACAGTGGGGACGGGGGCTCTCAATGGTCCTGTGGGGGAGTAAAGAAGAGTTAGAGATGTGAGGTAAAGGTTGCATGCACATTGAATTGTGCAGATGATCATAGGTCAATCTGTTAGAGCATCAAAATCATTATCAGTCACTCATGCACTGTCAATGAGAGATGCTAAACTATTCTGTCACCAGCTTGCTGTGATGCGCCCGTCTGTCCGTCCCCCACTTGCGAATCATCCTCCACTCCGGCGGTCTCCAGGGCCGCCTCCTCCGAAGTGGTGAGCTCGGAAAGAGAGAATGGCTAAGGGTGCAGGGATGTAAGGGTCAAGTGGGATGTGGAGGAAGAGCTTGGCAAAGCAGAGTGCTGGTGATGAGAGGCGATGGGGATCGGATTGAGGCTGATGGGAATGTCATACTCACTTTTCCTGTGTGGAGAAGGTCATGAAACCTTTTCCTGCACTGCAGCCAGGTTCTGCTGCACATAGAAATTGCGTTTACCTCTTGGGCCACTTGCATCCACACAGCTTTAGTCTGCTGGGGAGGCTTTTTCCTCCCTGAGGAAGGGAAGAGCACCTCCTTATTTGCTCTTGCGCCCTCCACCAGAGCTTGGCGGGAGGCTTCATCGAACCTTGGAGCGCACTTTGATCTACTGGTGGACATAATTGGTGAAGGAAGTGCTCAGAGCAATGGGCATAAAGTTTAATGGCTGAAAAAGAAGCAAGGCTGCTTGCAGGCCTTAAATCCAGCAGCATTGATGACATCATCAGAGGCAACTTTCTGCATAAAAAGGCTCATTGGGCCAGGGGTTTCCACACGCTGGAAATCAAGTGCCCAATTAGGGCAAATTCACACTTTTGTCCCACTTCACATCGGAGTTGGGATCCTGACACGACGACCACCTGACACGCCACCAGCCCACCCCCAATGGCAAAATTGAGCCCAGTGGGTCAGACACCCTCCTCTCTGCACTCAGTGAGTCAGACACCCTCCCCTCCCCTCTGCACTCAGTGTCACCCACCCACCCCTCTGCACTCAGTGCCACCCACCCACCCCTCTACACTCAGTGTCACCCACCCTCCCCTCTACACTGAGTGCCAACCTCCCCATTGCACTCAGTGTCACCCACCCTCCCCTCTGCATTCAGAGTCACCCACCCTCCCCTCTGCACTCAGTGTCACCCTCCCACCCCTCTGCACTCAGTGTCACCCTCCCACCCCTCTGCACTCAGTGTCACCCACCCACCCCTCTGCACTCAGTGTCACCCACCCACCCCTCTGCACTCAGTGTCACCCACCCTCCCCTCTGCACTGAGTCACCCACCCTCCCCTCTGCACTCAGTGTCACCCTCCCACCCCTCTGCACTCAGTGTCACCCACCCACCCCTCTGCACTCAGTGCCACCCACCCTCCCCTCTGCACTCAGTGCCACCCACCCTCCCCTCTGCACTCAGTGCCACCCACCCTCCCCTCTGCACTCAGTGTCACCCACCCACCCCTCTGCACTCAGTGCCACCCACCCTCCCCTCTGCACTCAGTGCCACCCACCCTCCCCTCTGCAATCAGTGCCACCCACCCCCCCCCTCTGCACTCAGTGTCACCCACCCTCCCCTCTGCACTCAGTGTCACCCACCCACCCCTCTGCACTCAGTGTCACCCACCCTCCCCTCTACACTCAGTGTCACCCACCCACCCCTCTGCACTCAGTGTGTGTGCCAGCCCCCGGTGAGTGACTGACTGACTGGCCGCCTGCACTGCCGCTCCGGAGGGGAGGATGCTGATGCTGCTGCTGCTGATGATGCTACTGATGTTGCCTCTTTGTGACATCACATCGTGCTAGGCGACGGGAGAAGCCGGTTCTCCCTTCCCTCGGCTCCCATTGGTCAACCTCCAGATAGCGTGAGCTCTGCTCACCGACACGCCGTGCCGCGATTGGTGCTGCGCCGAGCGGTGGGCGGGGCCAGGCCGCCAGCCCGGGCTGTCAGTCAGAGAGCTACTTGGTGCGCTCCCACTACCTGTGTCTGTGGCAGCACATCAGCAGCCGGCACAGCGCCTTACTCGTGGGTGAAATTGCAGCAAGAGTAGGTTACTGGAAATTATTTCTGCTTTTAAAGTATTCTCTTCAGCATCAGCATGACACAGGCACGGTGGGCAGAGTGGCCTCTTCCTGTGCTGTATCATTCTGTGATCATCATGTTGCTGCCTTGAATCTGCCAGCTTAAATGACATGTTTAAGAGACACTGAATATACAGAGGGATTTTTTAAAATGATAATGTTGTAATAAATTATAAGCCAAAGATTGTTAACCCTGACTTGCATCTAACAGAGTTCACGTTATTTTTGTTTCTTGAGCTGTAAAGAAATTGGATTGACAAGAATTGAAATGTTATCTCTGCCTATTTGAATTGTGTTTTTCTTTTTTTCCCCCACAGTGATTAATCGAAGATAAGCTGAGTGAAGATTATTAACAGGCTAATTGGGAGAAAAATCAAAGTGAACATTTTTTTTTGAAGATCCAAGTGAAGCAATGTACCAAAAAATTAGTCAAAAAACAATTTAATTATATATTTATGCTATAGGGTTGCTTTGAAATAAGGGTAAACACTGCTTGGACTTTTTGGAACATTTACTGAAGCTCAATTAAATTTGAAGGGGGGAACTTTTTTTTAAAAAATGTGGACTTTCCTGGGAATTGCGACTTTTACTTATGTCTATAATAAGTGCGATGACTTGGTGAGCGTGAGTTACGCTAACAAGGAGGTGCTGGGGGCGTTCCTGGTCTTTTTCTCCCTAGGGTTAATCCTCTCCTTTCGATACCGATACGGACAAGGCAACGGCAAAAACCAACCTTCCAACCTAGGGTTCGTCTCTCAACTCATCTCAGCCCTGCCCCTGGCAAGTTCCTTCTTCAGCGGGCGCACAGACTCCAACAACACTGAGCAAGGCCAGGCAAAGCAGGTAGGCGCAGGGTGACCAGTGCTCATTACCACAGGGGGAGGGGGGGCAGACATTATCATTAACGTGAGACATTTATTATTTGTGTCATGATGTATTGGCGGGTGCTAAATATGTTGTAAAACTCCGACTAAAAATACTGTAGCTTTTAATTTAGTAAGTTACAAAACGTCGATACAGTAAAACATTTTAATCTTAATTTTTCTGGGTCCATACACGTAGAGTTGGCAGAAGAGCTCAACATAAAGACATTTGCAGTTCCCCTCTCTGTTGTACTTGTTTGAATAAGGTAATGGCTTGAGGGAGAATGGTAGGGTATTGGCAAAATTCGAATAACAGTTTAAAAATAGAATAACGTTTGGAATATAAAATAATTAAAAACTCGTGTGAACAATCTATAATCATAGCAAGTGGGTAATGAATCTTGGATTATTTATCTAGATATTTTGAAATGTTTGGGTTGATCTGTCTAAAGATACAAATGGCATCAGATTTTTTTTTAATGACCAGTATACTGGTTTTCTTTATTCACAATAAAATTGGTAATAAACACAAACTTGAGCATAACATTATCTAACTGTACCTTGTTAATTATTAATTGCCATTCAGAGTCAGCAGTTGTGAGACATTGTATAGTAAGTGAAATCATTTCTGCATTGACGGTTCAGTGTCGAGTAAGAGCTAGCCAATGGTGCCTAGATATACAGTATGGATTATTTTTATGCAGTATTGTGTATATATTTAATTTCATGTTTATATTAAATTGTAAAATTGTTGCAAAATAGATTAAACCACAACAACTTGCATTTATAGAGTTTTTAATATAAAATATGCCCCAGGGCACTTCACAAATAAATGAATGAGGAGAATCAGATACTAAACCAGGAAGGAAGAGATTATTTGGAGTGTCAGAAAGATTGGTCAAAGATAATGGTTTTTGAGAAGATTTTTTTTTTAAGTGGTGAGCCAGGTGGAGAGTTTTAAGGGGAGAGTTCCAAAGAGTAAGGTCGAGGCAGCAGAACGCTCAGGCCATCAATGCAGTGGCGAAGTGAATACAACCAGAAACTATTTTTTCCAAATATGAAACTGCTAACAAGGATTTTGACTGTTGTACTCAAAAAAACATGGTAATGACATTAAAGCCTTAAAATAATTGGCAGATGAACTATCTATTTGGAAGAGGATAACGTTTAGACAATGTTCATGTGGACTGATATCCATCCAGTAGAATCATCATCTATCAGGGTGGTAAACATCACCAAAGGATTTTGTCATTTTGTGCAGTGCACAACTAACAACTCACGGGAATGAGATGATCATGTCCTCGTGCAGAATGTAAAAACTTAGTTCACACTTCACATTTTGATATATACAATGGAGCGTAGCACAGATTTGAATGCTTCCCGCATGGTGATGGGAATCAGCAGCATTGTATGCAACAATACATTTCTATTCACATTCCAGCTTACGTATATGATAAAGGCAAGCTGCAATGCAGAGTTTAACCCAGCCACACACAGCCCGAGATTTTTTGCTGCCACCTTTGAAATATAAAGAGTATTCTAAATATTTGTTAAGAATTGGCAATATTAAATATTGATTTTTTTAAAACCTCTATCCGAATTTCTTTCTTCCTCTTCAGTTGTTGGCTCATTCTAGATGTCAGCCCATTCTACCATACCTTGCTAAAGTTTTAAAAAATTCATTCCTGGGATGTTGGCGTCACTGGCAAGGCCAGCATTTATTGCCCATTCTTAATTGCCCTTGAGAAGGTGGTGGTGAGCTGCCTTCTTGAACCGCTGCAGTCCGTGTGGTGAAGGGACTCCCACAGTACTGTTAGGAAGGGAGTTCCAGGATCTTGAGCCAGCGGCGATGAAGGAACAACGATATATTTCCAAGTTAGGATGGTGTGTGACTTGGAGGGGAACTTGGAGATGGTGGTGTTCCCCGCGCCTGCTGCCCTGATCCTTCTAGGTAGTAGAGGTTGAGGGTTTGGGAGTTGCTGTCAAAGAAGCCTTGGCGAGTTGCCGCAGTGCATCTTGAACACACTGCAGCCACGGTGTGCCGGTGGTAGAGGGAGTGAATGTTTAAGGTGGTGGATGGGGTGCCAATCAAGCGGGCTGTTTTGTCCTGGATGGTGTCAAGCTTCTTGAGTGTTGTTGGAGCTGCACTCATCCAGGCAAGTGGACAGTATTCCATCACACTCCTGACTTGTGCCTTATAGATGGTGGAAAGGCTTTGGGGAGTCAGGAGCTGAGACACTCGCCACAGAATACCCAGCCTCTGACCTGCTCTTGTTGCCACAGTATTTATGTGGCTGGTCCAATTAAGTTTCTGGTTGATGGTTACCTTCAGGATGTTGATGGTGAGGGATTCGGCGATGGTAATGCTGTTGAATGTCAAGGGGCAGTGGTTAGACTCTCGCTTGTTGGAGGTAGCCATTGCCTGGCACTTGTGTGGCACGAATGTTACTTGCCACTTATCAGCCCAAGCCTGAATGTCATCCAGGTCTTGCTGCATGCGGGCATGGACTGCTTCATTATCTGAGCAGTTGCGAATGGAACTGAACATTATGCAAACATCCCCACTTCTGACCTTATGATGGAGGGAAGATCATTGATTACGCAGCTGGTTGGGCCTAGGATGGCAGTGTCCCGTGCCTGAGGAACTCCTGCAGTGATTTCCTGGGGCTGAGATGACATCCACAACCATCTTCCTTTGTGCTAGGTATGACTCCAACCAGTGGAGAGTTTTCCCCCCGATTCCCATTGACTTCAGTTTTACTTGGGCTCCTTGATGCCACACTCGGTCAAATGCTGCCTTGACGTCAAGGGCAGTCACTCTCACCTCACCTCTGGAATTCAGCTCTTTTGTCCATGTTTGGGCCAAGGCTGTAATGAGGTCAGGAGCTGAGTGGTCCTGGTGGAACCCAAACTGAACATTGGTAAGTGCCGCTTTATAGCACTGTCGATGACACCTTCCATCACTTTGCTGATTGAGAGTAGGCTGATGGGGCGGTAATTGGCCGGATTGGATTTATCCTGTGCTGTAGCTGTACTGGAACAACTTGGCTAGTTCTGGAGCACAAATCTTCAGCACGACAGCCGGGATGTTGTCGGGACATATAGCCTTTGCTGTATCCAGTGTGTCATAGAGTCATAGAGTTATACAGCACGGATAGAGGCCCTTCGGCCCATCGTGTCCGCGCCGGCCATCAAGCCCTGTCTAATCTAATCCCATATTCCAGCATTTGGTCCGTAGCCTTGTATGCTATGGCATTTCAAGTGCTCATCCAAATGCTTCTTAAATGTTGTGAGGGTTCCTGCCTCCACAACCCTTTCAGGCAGTGAGTTCCAGACTCCAACCACCCTCTGGGTGAAAAAGTTCTTTCTCAAATCCCCTCTAAACCTCCCGCCCTTTACCTTGAATCTATGCCCCCTAGTTATTGACCCTTCTACTAAGGGAAAAAGCTCCTCAGTATCCATCCTATCTATGCCCCTCATAATTTTGTACACCTCAATCATGTACACCTCAAATGTGCTCAGCCATTTCTTGATATCACGTGAAGTGAATCGAATTGGCTCAAGACTGGCTTCTGTGATGGTGGGGACCTCAGGAGGAAGCTGATATGGATCATCCACTTGGCACTTCTGGCTGAAGATGGTTGCAAACGCTTCAGCCTTGTCTTTTGCATTCACGTGCTGGGCTCCGCTATCATTGAGGAAGGGGATATTCATGGAGCCTCCCCCTCCTGTTAAATTGTCCACCACCATTCACGACTGGATGTGGCAGGACTGCAGAACTTTGATTTGATTGTGGGATCGCTTAACTCTGTCTATAGCATGCTGCTTCCGCTGTTTAGCATGCATGTAGTCCTGTGTTGCAGCTTCCCCAGGTTGGCACCTCATTTTTAGGTACACCTGGTGCTGCTCCTGGCATGCTCTTCTGCACCCTTCATTGAACCAGCGTTGTCCCCTGGCTTGATGGTAATGGTAGAGTGAGGGATATACCAGGCCATGAGGTTGCAGATTGTGGTGGAATACAATTCTGCTGCTGCTGATGGCCCACAGCGCCTCATGGATGCCCAGTTTTGAGCTGCTAGATCTGTTCTGAATCGATCCCATTTAGCATGGTGGTAGTGCCACACAACACGATGGAGGGTGTCCTCAGTATGAAGACAGGACTTCATCTCCGCAATGACTGTGCGGTGGTCACTGCTGCCAATGCTGTCATGGACAGATGCATCTGGGACAGGTAGATTGGTGAGGGAGGACGAGGTCAGGTAGGTTTTTCCCTCATTTCGGTTCTCTCACCACTTGCCACAGGCCCAATCTTGCAGCTATGTCCTTCAGGATTCAGTCAGTAGTGGTGCTACCGAGCCACTCTTGGTGATGGACACTGAAGTTCCCCACCCAGAGTACATTCTGGCCCTTGCTACTCTCAGTGCTTCTTCCAAGTGGTGTTCAACATGGAGGAGTAGACATTCTTCAGGAAGTGAGTGTCAGTAGGCTATTTCATGATGGGGGATTCACAGTTGAGCCTGATCCTATCCTCATTTTCTTATATACACATGTACTTATCAGCAGGAGTCACTGGATAGTGATTAGGAACAAGAATAAAAATACCTGAGATTTCTCTTTTCCCCAGCTTAGGAGCACTAAGGCATCGCTACTGCTTTAGTTAATTCAGCACACACTGTAGTTTGAATCTGGGATCTTCCTGCTTCTTAGAGTTCAGTTCCACACTGTACAGTACACTTATAAACTGAATTGTTGGGGGAGCCCCATTGATTTTTAAAGGTATCGAGGATAATGAGGGTGAAATAGCCAATTGAAGTAGCAATGCACAGTGCCACAGAATGGCCAATAAGTTTCTGATCCCCACTGCATAGTTTCCAATCTTACCTGGACACTGGTATCTGCCAAAGAGTGGAAAATGCTCTTTGAAGACTAATGAAATATAGATATAGCTTCAACTAGATGTGATGCCACTGTTCTAGGAAACTGTATAAGGGACAACATAGAGTGATGGGACAGCAGACTGCTTTACCAACACACTGTACCACAGATCGGAAGGCAACACTTAGAATTCGCCACATGGACAGTCTCTAACCTTGGCTGTGACTTTGATGGCTGCTGTTGGAGGAGGCAACAGTAACATTTTATTTTATGGGACGTTTTACTACGTTAAAGGCACTATATAAATGCCAGTTGTTGTTGTGTCAACGTCTGTGAATGGTCCAGTTGTGAAATATTTCATGGGGTTTCTCCCGGCTTCCCGCCATAACTTTGGTGGAACCCCTAGAGAAATGGGGTAAATGGCCATTTTCAGCCTTTATGCCGTTTCTCTGGGGTTTCCGCCAATCCTACAGCCAAAGGTACGGCTGGAGATCGGGAGAACCCCCTGCAGAATTTCAAGACCAGTAAATAAGGAGACTGAAGATTTCTCATTCCTTCTATCCTGATGCAGCAGAAGAAAAGGAAGCTCAGTCTCTCAGAGTATGCTCAGACAGAAAACGCTCCAAACACCAGCATTTCTTCCCAGTATGATCCAGAGGTCATCATTGTGGGCTCCGGGGTCCTTGGCTCCGCAATGGCTGCTGTCCTTGCAAGGGATGGACGGAATGTGACAGTGATCGAGAGAGACCTGAAGGAACCAGACAGAATTGTCGGAGAGTTGTTGCAGCCCGGGGGATACCGTGCGTTGAAAGCACTTGGTCTTGAAGGTACAAACATAAATGGCCCTGGGAACTAAGGTCACATTAACATGGAATGGAAATCAATAAAACCAAACCGATAGACAGTTGAACATTTCACCCAGAAAAGAGTAATGCTTTGAACACTTATCTATTTAACAATCAAGACATTTAAGGTGCTGCAAAAATGTTAAATGCTAGTAAAGCAGAGGGTTGATCAGCATGTGAAGAAAAAAGGGAGGTTAGCATTCATTCTTGTGATGCGATAGAAGCAAAACATTAACCTATCTTGCACTCGGATGCTGATTGACCTGCTCTGCATTGCTGTCTTTTTCTAGTTTTGTTTTCAGAGTTCCAGTAGTCGTGCCTTTTCTTTACAAACATGAGACAGGACAACAAAAAAATACCAATTAGTTCATCCAACCTGTTCCATGCAGATGTGACACAGTCTATGTACGCCAGCAACCCACCTCCCAGGCCACACAATCTTCAGGGAAAGACAAAAAGCCGTGCACTAATTTGGGGGGAAAAACCTCTGGGGAAAGCTATCTTTACCCCCCTCTTTTCTAACCACCCCCCCTGCCCCTCCACAAGGCAATCAAGCAAGCCTCGGGAGACTGCAGGAACTGATGAGACGTCACCTACCATCTATAGCCTGAGATGCCTTCCACTTGCAAGAACATGCCCAGCTTCTTTTTGAAGGCTGGAAGCAGATCTCGACTCATTGCATGTTCTGGCAATCAGTTCCAGAGGTCGATGGCTCCCTGCAAAATGAAGTACTTCCTGGTGTCTAACCAAACTTAAAAAATATATATATATTTTGTACTGATGCTCCTTGATCCTCTTCTCGCCCTCCAGCTCAAATAACCTATGCACCCGAACACCATCTGTTCCCTTTATAATTTAAATACCTTAACCATGTCCCCTTGGAGTCTGTGTTTCTCCAATGAAAAATGAGCTAGAAACCTTCTAGTAACGAATACCACAATAAAGCAGAACTACAGCAAGATCCAGGATTTTAGCACCTTTCAGTTTCTCCAGTGGTCTGATAATAAAATGCTGCTCGATGGGCCATGTGGGTTCTTAAACTGCCAGGTAAGATGGAGATGTCACACTATGGGGAAAGGGAGAAGGTTAAAGGACGAATCAGTACGCTTCACTCTTGCACCCCTCCTACTGGCCAGATCAACAGCAACAAAAGCCATGAAACAAATTGCTTGCACTTCGAATTCGCATTACTTTCAGAATACATTTTTTAACAATCTATTTTAATGACTAAATTCTCCCTTATTCAAGATTCAATATTGAAGAGAATGAATTAATCTAACATTTTTTATTTTTAAAAAATGCTACAATATTAAAGTTTCTCGAACTTTCCTTAATATTTAGCCTGCTGAAAACTTGAATACACACTGAAAGTCCAGGAGTAATTGCTGACACTTACACACATCAGTTATATAATGTGAAGCGATCCTTAATCTTAAATCAGAAGACCCAAGGAAGGCACCTAACATAGAAGAATTTATTAAATATTTTCAACTGCAGTGGATCGTGTAAAATTGCCAACCCTGCCATTGCTTCGTGAGGACGATCTGTCAGAAATGTTGGACTCCAATATCAGCAGTCCACCCAGCATCTTCCTGCGGTAAGCCCAGCGGGAGTGCACCACAAAGGCAGCAAATTCGGCTGGGACCCAGGCATGCCAGATCCCAGCCTTGCGTTGGGGATTCCACGGTGGCCTTTTGAGGGCTGACCCTCCACCCACCTCAAACCAAGCCATTGGTGTAAGGGGGGTTGTGGCCGGGGTTGGGGGGTTGGCGGGGTAGAGACTCCCTATGCAGTAAGTTCCTGTTTCTCCGGTCCTCCGAGGGACCTAGTGTAGACGAGGCAAGTCCACGACTGGACCCACAAAGAAGTGCAATTTAAAAAAACATATATTTAAATGTAGCCCCCTTACTTGAAATATGATGGGTCAGGTGGGAATCTGAAACCTTAGCCACCCCACTACCACAGTTAGTCTCTTTGGTGGTGGACAACCTAGAAGTACCCCTGGTGGTGTGGGTGGCGGCCATTGCCAGTCAAGTGAAAGTGCCGACCCCTGACCCCACAAACTTTGGTAGGGTCAGAGGTCCTGGACGGGTACACCTTGGTACTTAAGACAAGATGTGTCCTCCCTCCATGGGTATCTGGGGCCATTGTATTTTTACAAAAAGAAAAATTGGACTCTGCAAGATAGGACTATTTTTAAGTAAAAGTATGTGAGCTCAGTGCATTGCTATCATACGATCTGTTATTTTCATTTCAAATAAAATAAAGCAAATGTTTTAAACGTAAACATACTCAGTAAATACAAAGATGTGCAGCTGCTAGACTTGGTTGAACTATAAACACTTAAGAAACCGTGGAAAAAGAAAAGGCCAGTTCGCCCATCCCTCTTCCATTACACCAGGCTCCACTACACTGTCATGGCTTCTACCTAACTCAATCCAGAACTTCTGAGGAAGGTGATTTAAAAAGCAAAAACAACAAACTTCTTCCAAATATTCTAGGCATGTAGTGAAAAACATATGGCAAATGTTCCATAAGCTAATCACCTGTGCCTAAATGTCTGCCAAGTACATGCAATCCCACTTCCTACCAGATAATCAAACAATTTCTTTGTAAGCTCTATATACTGTACTAACTTTGATGTTCACACATTAATCACTCACTCTGTGATGAGAAAAATCTACAAATACTCTGCCCTCCAGTTCCAAAAGCACAATTTTAGCCAAAAATCTATGTCGTCGATTGCTGCATCATTTTAAAGACTTGAATCATGTTGCTTTTCAATCCTATTTTCTCTTGTGGAAAAATAAATGGTTTCTTCAGCTTAACTTTACAATTTTAAGTTTTGGAATCATCCTCGTCATTCTTCTCTCTGACGTTCTACATCTTATGTACATTGCTCTACTTTACTCTGCGACCAGGTACCGTTGAAGGTCTTGATGCCCACATAGTAAATGGTTATGTCATACATGATATCGAAAGCAAGACAGAGGTGGAAATCCCTTATCCTCTGGATGAGAACAGTCAAGTGCAATGTGGGACAGCATTTCACCATGGACGTTTCATCATGGGTCTCAGAAGTGCAGCTATGGCGGAGCTCAAGTAAGCATTCCTTATGGACCCATCGTTTGTTTAGAATGTCTACAAATGTTATTCTGTCTAATTGTGCTGCCAATCATTAAGGCAATCACTTAACAAACAAAAACATTCACACCTTCTGTTTTCATACAAGAGATATGCTGAGCTTTGAATTGAATGTGCCATTGCAACATCCATGACTAGATGCAATGTTAAGCAGCACCCGAGAAATCCTAAAGATAATCCATAGCAACTTCAAAGCTTTATGCAGCTTAATGTAGGAATATAAAAATTCTAATTTATCCTGGAGAGGCTTGGCTAAAACAGAAGAATAAGCTAACTTCCCCAATGGCTGTGTTCTAGCGTAAGATTCATCGAAGGAACAGTGATGCACTTATTGGAAGAAGATGGTAAAGTTACAGGAGTCCAGTACAAAGAAAAAGAAAGTGGAGATTTAAAGGTTTGTAAGTTATTCATCTGAAGTGACACTGTACAGTGAAGCTTGCATTCCGGTTGTGCAATGCCAAGTAATGGGCAGAAGTACTGAACACAAAAGCCACATAATTTGTTCTTCCAGTTCTAAAGAATAATAGCAATTCAGTGGGATAGAAATTGGTATGCATGGCACCCTTTTTTTTGGCGTAAAATGGGCCCAACGCTGACAGATTTAGCAGTGGGACGGCCTGCGCCTAGTCTGCGCGTGCGCTTGGGCCACTGCTAAATTCATCAGTCTCATTTTTTTTAGACGTCTCTGGCAACCACCTGAAACAGGAGTTATGCCCTTTGAATATGTTGATATTCTGCAACATGCTACATACTGTATTCAGCTCTGGATAAACTGCATAAATCTCACTCGAGCACAGAATTGCAGTGCATCAGGCCATTTAAAATGTTCTCGTCTTGTACATACTCTCTGATCCAAGCACAACATTTAAATACCAAATCCTGATCGAAGTATAAAAAAAAACTTCTGGAATATCCATTAAAAAAAAAAAATTCTATAGTTAGTGTGATGAAATATTCCATTCATCACTCATCAGTATTTCTCTGCCTGTGACTGTGGTTGGTTTCAGTTTCATTTCCATTGTATTGTACTGTGTGTAGGGCTCCGCCCATACCTGGCTCCTATGTAAGCTGGCCCAGCCTGCAGCACATCCAGTACGGCAGACCTCTGGATGGAAGATACATTCTCCTCTGTGTGTTACCTTCTAAGTCAATAAAAGCCTTGTTTTGTTTCGCTAACATCGAGTCTCGGATTTATTGAGGCACATCAGTTAGTTCAAAAATTAGGGATGAGCGCCTGATGTTTCAATGAGTAAATGGACCTCATGGTGCGATACTCAGTCATTCAGGTCAGGAAGGTCCCAGGTTTGATCCCTGATGTGTCCTGAATTCACCAAGAGCATCAGCGGGGTGTGAAAATGATACGAAGCCTGACGCTTGGCGCTTTATTTTCATTGACTCTTCACGTATTTAAACATAAGTAATCAGTATTATTTTGTAATCCCAGGCCTGTAGCCCAGAAACTTGGCATCTCCTTCCCTTGGGAGCGCCACATAGTTAAACATAACTAACCAAAAGTATTTTTCTAATCGCAGGAACTGTGTTGCCCACTGACTGTGGTTGCTGATGGACACTTCTCTAAGTTCAGGAAAAACTTGGTGAAGAGCAAAGTCAGTGTTTCATCTCATTTTGTTGGCTGCATTATGAAGGTGAGACTATTCAAACAAGCATTGCAGTGATTTTATTTGCATACCACATCTAGCTTGAATTCCCGACAATGAAATTTGTTTCTATATGTTTTTTTAAAATTTGTTTTCCAATTTTAATGACCCTCAGATATACGAACAATGATGGACAGGTAAAGACCCTCCGGATGGGTAAAGACCCTCTAGTCCATCAAGCCTCTCCCACACCATTGTAGTACCTTGTGTATCACAATGTATACACTCTCCACCCCACCCGAACCACGTGATCTGGGAGAGGTGAAAAACCAGATTTTAAAAATCCAGGCCAATTTGGGGGGAGAAACAATCTGGGAAATTCCTCTCCAACCCATCTGGGCGATCGAAACTAGTCCAGGAGACCACTCTGGCCCTGGATTGCCTGCAGTGCCCACCTTCTGTAAGAGGGGAATCTCCGCCCCAGCCACAAACAGGTCCTGCTCCCGCTTGAAGGAATTCAGCGAATCAGCATCCACCGCACGAGATGGCAGCCTGTTCCAGAGGTTCACTATTCTCTGAGAAAAGATCCACCGCCTGACATCTAACCTGGATCTGGCCTTGTATAACTTCAATTTGTGACCCCCTGGTCCTCCCTAACCTATTTAATTAGAACAAACTGTCAACTGGAACACAATCTATTCCCTTCATTATCTTACAAACCTCAATCAGAACACCTCTAAGTCTACGCGTCTCTAAAGAGTAGAGCTCCAACTCTTTTAGCCTACCTTGATAACCAAGATGCTCTAAACTGGGCATTAGTGTTTAGTGACCCTCCTCTGCACCCTTTCCAAAGCCTCAACATCACCCACCATGTGAGGAGACCAAAACTGGACACAGTATTTCAAGTGAGGCCCGACTAAGGTCTTGTACAAGGACAAAACTGTATGCCTCGTCTTGTACTCAATTGCCCTATGGATACACCCCAACACCCTATTTGCTCTAGCTATCGCTTCACGGCATTGCTCATGTACCTTTAGAGATGCATGCACTAGAATGCCCAAATCTCTTTATCTCCTCCTCCTTTAATGCTTTTCTCTGAAGGGGATGTGAATGTTGAGCATTTGCCCCGCCCACATGCATAACACTGCACTTGTCCAAGCTATACATCATTTGCCAGTCATGAGCCCAATCTCCCAACACATGAAGATCCACCTGAAGCAGACGAGCATCATCTACAGTCCTAATACTCGCACAGATCATGGTATCCTCTGCAAATTTGCAGATCGTGCCCCCAACACCTACATCCAGATCATTAATTAAAATAGTAAAGAGCAACGGTCCCAACACTGAACCCTGCGGGACACCACTGGTGACCGGTGTCCAAACAGATCCAAATCCATCTATAACTACTTTTTGCCTACGTTCTGCCAGCCAGTTCTCAATCCAGCTCAATATATTACCACTAATACCGGAGGCTTCAATCTTAGAGAAACCCCTTGTGCGGTACCTTATCAAAAGCTTTTTGGAAGTCTAAGTAGACAATGTCTACTGGACTTCCCTCATCCGCCAACTTTGTAACTTCAAAAAATACAATTAGATTTGTAAGACATGACCTTTTTATGAAGTCATGTTGGGTGTCCCCAATATGTCCCTCAATATCCAAATATTCATATATTGCATCCTAAATGATTCCCTCAAGCATCTTCCCTATTACTGATGTCAAACTAATGGGCCTATAGTTAGCTGGGTCAGTCTTGTCACCTTTTTTACAGATGGGGACCACATTAGCCTCCTTCCAGTCTATAGGAACCATTCCAGAGTGCAGTGAGCTATTAAAAATACAGGCTAGGGGCTCACACAGCTCATGTCCCATCCCCCTGAGGACCCTCGGGTGGATATCATCCGGCCCAGCTGCTCTACCTATTTTCAAGTTCTTAATTCTTTCTGAAATATATTCCACTAGTTGCTAATTTAAGTGGAAAGGTGGTGTGATTCTAAGCTAGGATTCCAGGGTTTTATATGCACATTGACATTAGTGACCAGAGGAAAATATACACTCACCCATCACCCTTCATCTTCTGCAGTTCAGCTGGAATGTCAGATGTCATACCTATCGTTTCTGTGATACAGGTAGACTATCCTTTATCCGAAAACCTCGGGACCAGCCGAGTTTCGGATAAAGGAGAATTTCGGATTTCGGAAGGTGGGTCGGCGAGGGTCCGCGGGGGGGTCGGCGGGGGGTCGTGCGCACGACTTACGCTGACGCTCAGCGTAAGTCAGTCGGGGTCGGCGGGGGTCGGGGCCGGCGGGGTCCGCGGGGGGGTCGGCGGTTGTCGGGGCTGGCGGGGTCGGCGGTTGTCGGGGCCGGCGGGGTCCGCGGGGGGGTCGGCGGCTGGCGGGGTCGGCGGTTGTTGGGGTCCGCGGGGGGGTCGGCGGTTGTCGGGGCCGGCGGGGTCCGCGGGGGGGTCGGCGGTGGTCGGCGGTTGTCGGGGCCGGCGGGGTCCGCGGGGGGTCGTGCGCACGACTTACCCTTTATCCGAACTTCCGAAACCGGAACCCTCTAAAAACCGAAGGTTTTTTCGTTCGTACGCACGACTTACGCTGAACGAAAAAACCTTCGGTTTTTAGAGGGTTTCGGTTTTCGGAAGTCCGGATAAAGGGTAGTCTACCTGTATACCACCAGCTGCCTGGTCAATGGAATCAGAGTGCTGGCGGGTGGGTACTTGGGTGGGGGGGTTTCCTCAGTGAGTGAATTTAAAAAAAAAATTAAATTGTCATTGGTTTAAAGTAACAGTTTAGTATAAGAGGTTGGGGTAGAATTGCTCCCCCATGTCCTTTGTAACTTCAGTGGAAGATCAGAGCAAACCCTGGAGAAATGGTGTAAGAAGCCATTTCTCAAATCTCCCTCCAAAGTTACAGCGAGATATAACACTGGCTTATAGCCCAGAAAATTTACATTTCATCCCCTTGGGAGATTCACATATTTAAACATAATTAGCATGCACTCCTTTTCTAATCCTCCAGGTTTCTGCTCCAGGACCGCCACACCCCAAATTTCGACCAGTGAGTGGGAGGGTTAGTTTTCCACCTGCCCATCACCTCCACAGCCAGCTTTGGGGGAAAGTCAGGGTGCAATTCCTGGCTACCCTGGGAGTTCCACCTGGCACACCATCCTTCGGCCCAGCTGGGAGCAAGTGTGGGTTTGGTACTGGACCTTCCAAAGGCCCCAAATATGTTGCAGTGCAGAAGGAATTTGGCCATTTCATCTTCAGCCTGTCAAAGGCCACTGGCTTTCCCAATTGGAGTGCCATGGTGCCGCTCCGGTTTTCTGCTTGAGGTGGACATCTCTGGTGCACCTCATTCGCCTATTGCGAACTCCAAAACTGTTGGAATAAATAGTGTTTAGTAAGTTATTTTCTAATAGTTGTTTTCAACTTTAAAGAGGCTGTGTGTATTAAAGTCAATGATAATCCCTTGCAACTGTTTAATTTTCTTAACAAAAGGTAATGATGAGGAAATAAAACAACCACTGCCACTGTCAATGGCACTTTTTAAAAATCAACTAATTTCAAAGAAAAATGAGGCTGAAATAGAAATAAAGTATGGGGCTACTATTTAATGTCTCTGTTTATGGTTATAGGACTCGCCACAATTCAAACCGAACCATGCAGAACTCGTTCTTGCCAACCCGAGCCCTATTCTTATCTACCAAATTTCGTCCAATGAAACACGAGTGTTAGTGGACATCAGAGGGGAAATGCCAAGACGTCTTAAAGACTACATGATTGAGAAAATCTATCCACAGCTTCCAGGTACAATAGGATGTCTTTTTTTTCCCCCCTAATAGTTTTTATTTTCCCTCCAGTGCTCCTGGTCTCCTTAGGCCTTATGCCACCCATGACTGAGGGTGTGAATTGGGGACTCCCTCCCAGGTCTCTCTCAACGCTCTTCTGACCTCACTACCAGCGTGTGCTGGGGTTTCTCTTTATCTTTAACAAAACAGACAAAATCACACTTTTAGCAGCACATAGCAGAAAGTCGGGCATGCACTCCTCACAATTCTGCCGCCATAAAATGAATGCATAGAAAATTATGATGAGCATGCGTCCGAATTCTTGATGCAGGCAAAGAAAGAAAGAACTTGCATTTCTATAGCGCCTTTCACAATCAGGACGTCACAAAGTACTTCGCAGCCAATGAAGTACTTTTGAATTGTAATCACTATTGTCATGTAGGGAACGTGTGCTCCAAGTGGATGGGGCTCCCGCCGAGAGTGCGATTTCACAAAATTACCCATAATGGGCGAATAGCCAGCTTCAAATTTCAGTAGACTTTCCTCATAACCTTGCATAAAAACTATGTTGTGGAGACCCAGTACAATATATTTAATAGTGTGGTTCAGTTTTATTTTATCAGCGGTTCTGTTGCTATGAATCCACTTGCCTGTGAAGTGCACAGATAGTCACGATCATAGTAACAAGCACAAAACCGTAGTGAAACTGGAGTTTAGCTAAGACTCCTGAAATTACCCTTAATGCTGGCTCTGTCATCAGTAAAAGTGGATGCCAATTTCTCTTCAACAGAGCACATGAGAGAACCGTTCCTGCTTGCAGTTCAGAATGACCGTCTACGGACTATGCCTGCGAGCTTCCTCCCGCCATCACCAGTGAATAAACCAGGTAAAACCTGTAAATAAGCAAAGTCCAACATAGCAAATTAACATTATATTTAGCATGTCATGTGTGCATCCATAGAGTTGATACATTTATATGAACCCAAATAGAACATTTTTGTCTTAATCTTGAATCACTGGGGTAGATTTTTGCCTTGCCCGCCTGGGCACTAAGCATGGCCTGGGCAGAGGGTGGAGTGCAGAGAGGAAAATTGGACTGGGAGGATCATACCTGATCCTAAGGGATGCCACCTAGTTTTGCTTCCATTCATTTAAAGAGAAGAAAAATCAGGCAGTCTCTGTTCGTGGTGTGTGATTCTCCCTGCCCGATTTTTCTCTACACTCTGCCCAGGTGATACTTAACTCCCAAGTGGTTAAGATGCAAATCTATCCCAGTCATTTTTTCAGCAGCCTTATTTAACTATATCTTAAAGGTGAGTTCCAAGCACAATTATATAAAGAATATTTAAAATGTTTCTGTGTCTCAGTGATAACTTTGTTCATAAAAACTTTTGTCAATAAAAAGCCATGAGGAGTTTGTCAGTCACTTTAGTCAGCTTTGATTTAAAAAAAAAATTGGGTATAATTTCAATCTAATATTTAGCATGATGCGAAAACTATATTTTATACAGAGTGCAATTAAACAAGATTCATGACGTAACAGCCCTGACAGCAAAGGTACCTTTTAATAAGCGCTGACCTCTGTTAAGCAAAGCTGTCATAACAGTAATCCCGTAAAGCACTCACAACAGACATAAAAGTCCTGAATTTCCTGGGTCAGGAGAGGTTGTAAGTCTGATTTGAATACAGGGTGGAGCTCAGTTCCATTAGGATTCCGATACATTTAGACCAGACCTTTAAATTCCAGTGTTTGCGGGGGGCGGGGGGGCGGAGGTGGGTTGGGTCCATGGGCACATCTCATGTGGAGGAAATACTACACATATTTTAGTCACTTTTAAGCTTGCTATAATACAACCATTGTTACCTCTTTTATCCAGGTGTGCTCATTTTGGGTGATGCATATAACATGCGCCATCCTCTCACAGGAGGCGGGATGAGCGTTTTGCTGAATGACGTGAGGATATGGAAAAGTCTCCTGTGCAGCATTCCAGACCTCCACGATAATGAAGCAATGCTACAGGTGTGAGACATGTTATTTATAGCACTTCATTCAGGAAGAATTCAGGGGCCTGAATTTCTATGGGGGGGTCTTCCGATCTACCGTGACTCCAGTGGGAGACTGGCAGAACTCCCAGAGAAAGTGGCTGAAGATGTCCATTTGTGCCATTTTGTGAGGGTTTCCACTGCTCTCCCACCAACGTTTTGGCAGGAGATTCGGACTACCCCGTGGAAATTCAGGACCGTAGTTGGATCTTTAGCTTAGTAATGTGACTTCTGGGATCAGAATGTCCAATTCTATTGGCGACTGATGGCCACACCCAGCAGCTATGTGTGTAACAATGATTTTCATCTCCATTCTGCTGCCTCACTTGAAACTTTGTTTTACCGTCCCAAAGAGAAACAGCAGAACTCCTATAGTTTGTTAATCAAGGGGCAGTGTTGGCAGTACTACCCTATTTCCTACACATTGTGTAGCAGCAATTATGCCAATGCTTTAGTGAGTTTCAAAGCAGAAAGAATTTGAGTATTGTAACGGTTTCCTTCAGCTCCCATGAAGCCACGTGGATCAGGAGAATTCCAGGGCTACTTGAGGCCACGATGCCTTAACTCAAATGATACCCAGACTTCAAGGGTTAAGTTACGAGGAGAGATTACACAAACTAGGGTTGTATTCCGTGGAGTTTAGAAGGTTAAGGGGTGAGCTGATCAAAGTTTTCAGGATATTGAGGGGAACAGATAGGGTAGATGGAGAGAAACTATTTCTGCTGGTTGGGGATTCTAGGACTAGGGGGCCATAGTCTAAAAATTAGAGCCAGACCTTTCAGGAGTGAAATTAGGAAACACAAAAGGTGGTAGAAGTTTGGAAATCTCTTCCGCAAACGGCAATTGATGCGAGATCCATTGTTCATTTTAAATCGGAGATTGAGCGATTTTTGTTAATCAAAGATATTAAGGGATATGGGCCAAAGGCGGGTATGTGGAGTTAGGTCACAGATCAGCCATGATCTCATTGAATGGCGGAACAGACTCGAGGGGCTGAATGGCCTCCTCCTGTTCCTATGTTCCAAATATAACTGCAAAAAAAAGTTTGATTTTTGAATACATGAAAACCACTAGACTATTGTTGAGATCTAAAGCTAAGACAACACACGGACTTTCCTAAAAACAAAACATTTAGAATTTTTTACAGAATCTATAGATTAGCTGTTTCTTAATGTGCCTACTTTTAACAGCTTGGAACATGACTAAAGGAATATTCAGTGACCGAGGCAAACAAGAGACCAGAATATATTTTCTTTTACAATGTTGGCTGACTGTATAAGCTATTCAAATTTTTTTAAATGTTTTGAAGTTATTTTGCTTTCTTCTTGGATCGCTTGAGGCTCAGTAAATGGTTACTCTACTCCTGAGCCTCTGTGTCGCCACCCTGAAATTGCCTGCCAGGAACTGGCCCAGAGTTGCCTCGGTGACTCATCCTGCACATTTCCTTCTCTGAGAATGCACTTGGCACCTCTCATGCGGTGTCCATCTGTGATTCCCCCACGGCCCACTGCTCTGTGGCAGAACACATTGCGCAACCCCGCCCCCATACTGACAAACGTATTAAAAAGGCAACTTCATCATTAGGTTTCATGGTAAGGTAACCAAAGAAACCATGCAAGAGAATACAAAGCATTGCAAATCCGAACACTCATGACTAAAAGTTAGGTTGGGAATTATTTGGATTTGGGTACATGTGCATCAACTTGCTATTTTTTCTCACACCTTTTCTACAACCCAGAGCCATTTTCATTAAAGTAAAATGTGATTCTTAAACCAGTGACTTTTTTTCCCCAAAACTAGAAGTAATTGTGGAGAAACCCACTCACCGAAGACAACTGTTAATATATTGTGTATAATATGCTCCACCGCGACATACATGCCTAAAAAACATACAATTAACAAGCAAATTGAGCACAGCCCTTGGACACCAAGTTTGCACCTTGGACACAAAGGGCTGGATTTTGCCAATGGGGAGCTTTTGGAGGCGGGACTCCCACTTGTCGGGTTTCAGTCCCGCCTCCATCGACTTCTGGACAACCCACGCTATTTTCCCATTGACCTTGTTAAGCCCGCCCAGCAGGCCAATTGAGGGGAAGCCGGTTACAGAGAACGTCAGCGTATGACGTTTCATTTGTCAAAAATTTTTAACAGATGAATTGTCATCGTTTGACAGCTCTGTGAAGCTGTCAAACACTGACATTCTCTTAGTTTGATGAGTTCTTGAATGCAAGACTCATCAAACCTCTTTCTTTAGCAGAAATTAGATGGTTGTTGCATTGGAGAATGCAGTAGCCATCTGTCATCTCTGCCGCGGAGATGCGAGACTCTCCGCATCCCCAACGTTTGAAGCCTGCAGGAAGAAACAAAGGTAAGTAAACTTTGTCTAACACTTTCCACTTACCTCACACACTTACCTCTCCTCACTTGCATCCATCACTTACCTTCACAGCGCACTTTTGCACCTCGCAGACCCCCGCAGACCCACTGCTTGCCTCGGTGACCCTGGCAGGGTTCGCAGCCTTCGGGAAGCCCGCACTTGTAGGGGTAAAATGGGGATAATCCTCTTATCTGCCTGTTAACTACCTGTTAACAGGCAGTTAAGTGGCTGTAATCCCTTTCCCGCCTCCAGGAGACGGGACCCGGCGCGGGTCGGCTACCCGCCTCCTGGGAAGATGGCATGGGGGCGGGATGGGTACCCGCCCCGAGATTCTGCCATTTTCCCAGCAGTCCCACCTCCAAACCTGCCTCCCCAGGGCTGGCAAGGTCGCACCTCAAGTTTGCAATGAGTGCACACTTTTGGAAAGCGATTTGGAAAGAAATTTTACACAATCTGTTGTTTTTTTTTGCAGGCCAAGAAGAAATTCCACTGGGCAAGGAAGAAGTCCCATTCCTTTGTAGTGAATGTTCTGGCTCAAGCTCTGTATGAACTATTTGCTGCTACAGATGGTAAGCTCAATCTCTTAGGAGCAGGAGACTCGCACAGACCCTGCACATTCTCCAATAGTGTTTGATTTTACTGTGGCGTTCGTACCACATGCCTTCTACTTTTAAATGGAAACCTGAACCGACACAGAAATCACGTTACACTTTCATTGAATGTCGTGAAAAATTTAATTCAATCATGTTAATTCATCAGTAAAATTCTATCAGGGTTTCAATGGATGTGACTTTTCAAAGTATCGGTGCCCCACAACTTTAAATACTTGTATTCTTTTAAGTTAAACATAAAAAATGCCAATAATCACACACAATCCTGTTTAGAAGTTTATTTCATAGAATCATAGAAAGTTACAGCACGGAAGGAGGTCATTTCGGCCCATCGTGTCCGTGCTGGCCAACAAAGAGCTATCCAGCCTAATCCCACTTCCCAGCTCCTGGTCCGTAGTCCTGCAGGTTACAGCATCCCAAGTGTACATCCAAGTACGTTTTAAATGTGGTTAGGGTTCCTGCCTCTACCACCCTTTCAGGCAGTGAGTTCCAGACCCTCACAATCCTCTGGGTGAAGACATTTCCCCTCAAATCCCCTCTAAACCTTCCACCAATTGCTTTAAATCTGTGCCCCCTGGTTTTTGACCCCTCTGCTAAGGGAAATAGGTCCTTTCTATCCACTTTATCTAGGCCCCTCATAATTTTATACACCTCAATAAGATCTCCCCTCAGCCTCCTCTGTTCCAAGGAAAACAGACCCAGCCTATCCAGTCTTTCCTCATAGCTAAGATTCTCTACTCCCGGCAACATCCTTGTAAATCTCCTCTGTACCCTCTCCAGTGCAATCATATCTTTCCTGTAATGTGGTGACCAGAACTGCACGCAGTACTCTAGCTGAGGCCTAACTAGTGTTTTATACAGTTGAAGCATAACCCCCCTGCTCTTGTATTCTATGCCATGGCTAATAAAGGCAAGCATTCCGTATGCCTTCTTAACCGCCTTATCTACCTGGCCTGTTACCTTCAGGGATCTGTGGACATGCACTCCAAGGTCCCTTTGTTCCTCTACACTACTCAGTGTCCTACCATTTAATGTGTATTCCCTTTCCTTGTTAGCCCTCCCCAAATGCATTAAATTTTTCTAATAGAGATTGGACTCATTACCTGCACATAATACTACAAAGTAATACTACTTTAAACAAATATTTACATAGATTTTAATAGAGTTCATTATATTTCATTTAATTCCAGATTCCATGCATCAACTCCGGAAGGCTTGTTTTCTTTACTTCAAGCTGGGTGGGCAGTGTGTGTCGGGACCAGTGGGTCTGTTATCTGTGTAAGTCCTAATGCTGAAAAATCATCTGTCATTTGAAAAAAATCTCTGGAGACAGTTTTCTCTTAACTGTGAATGGAGAAATGCTGAAAGATCACTGTCATTCTAACTCCGTTTCATGTTTCATGTTTCATATGTGTACAACTAAGCAAAGCTATTGATACCTGTAGTGGAAATTACCTCATCTGGTTTAAGGAATCCTGCATTGGGAGGTGAGAGAGAGAGAGAGTGTGGAAATAACTCTCCTTCAGCTTTCTCCAGAACAAGTTGCAACAATGCGGGTACAGTTCCCAAGATAGTAGAGGAAAAAAATCTGCCAGGGTTCCAACAGCTCTTTACTAGTCAGCCACTCCTGCTGCAATGCATTTGGATATCAGTGCAGGTTTCGGCTCACACGTGACCTCCTCTCCCCCCGCCAACCCTCACTTGCTGTCCAGTTGAATAGCCTGCTAAAAATCACTACCTAATCTCAAACACAGTGGACACTTGGTAAGGATACGGGGGTGCGGGGGGGGGGGAGGTGCCTATGGATCTCCAGCTTCAGAAGAGAAGTAAAACTGGAGGGGGAAATTCTGAATTAGTAAGGTTTTTAATCCACCATCTCCTGTGCATCCCATACAACTGAATCGGCAGGTGAGTAACCCAGTCCAGGAGTGACCAGGTGATGACTCTCACTGTGAGGAGGTACCTGGCCTCCATTCAGCGCCTCTGCATTGGGGGATCAAGACTGCATGGGTCTGTGCAGTGGGGCTCCAAATCACGACAACTCCATGCGGCCCAAATAGTAGGGTGATTGTTGGGATTAATGACAGCCAATATTAAAAACAGACCAGTGTGCATAAAAAATAGTGCTAATGTACACTACTTTCATCTTCAAAATTATGAAATTAGTTGTTAATATGGATGCTATGAATAAGTTTACAAATAAGGGTAATTTTAACAGGCAAGGCTCCTGGCATGAAGCCTCGCGAGATGGGAATGTGACTCAGATAGCTGTAACACTATAGGGACAACCCATGCTCCCATCTAGCAAGGCTCCATTCTAGAGAAGACTCTTGCAACATTACCCATTACAATCCTTACATGTGATTAATTGCTTACTTTCTTTCCATTAGGCTTTCTCCTGAACCAATGACTCTGATTGGGCACTTCTTTGCTGTGGCACTCTACGCTATCTATTTCTCCTTCAAGGCAGAGCCATGGTACATGAAACCACGGGCCTTATTGAATGGTAGTGTCATTGTCTATCGTGCATGCTCCGTTATCCTTCCTCTCATTTATTCTGAAATGAAGTATCTTGTTTACTGAAGAACGTAGAAAAGATAAAGATAAGCAAGGACAAAAACACACACAGAGCCTTTGCAATAGTTGGACATTTACCTCATTGTTGTGTCTAAAAATTGGATACAGTTACGTTGTTGAAAGATTTAAAACCCCTCCTGTGGCCAGTTGAGTTGCAGAATGACTGTTAGTCAATTTTACACTTTGTAGACCTGTGATCCAACTATGTAACTGCAATACACTTAACAAGCACATATTTATGGTGTACACATAAAATGGCTTGTGTCCTTCAGTGCAAATTGGACACAAGTTTTTAAACCGCGCTGATTATGGCTCGTGGCACTGGGTTAGTCACACTGCCGTTTATGAAGCGTTTCTGTTGTTTGTTTTAGTTGTTCAAATTCAAACTTCTATCTAAAACATTTGAAAAAGGTGTGTTCCTAAACTGTAATTGCTACCCCCAAGGGAATTTAAAAAAAAGCAGAGGCCTCCAGTCAATTCGTTCTCATGGTAAAGTTACCTCCAACTTTAGGGGGTGCATTTCCACGGGGGTTCACCCGATCGTCCACTGTGACCTCGGCGGAAGAGCGTCAGAGACCCTGCAATTGGAAGAACCTCCGCGGAAATTCTACCACTACCTTCTTCTGAAAGTGCGTTTTCCTTTGTAAGAACAAACAGAAGATTTAAGTATTAGCTTTACCTGACTGCATTTAAGTAACATATTATTTGTAAGAACTAAGATTTGGATTTGCCTGATGATTCCATTACCGCAAAAACATTCCAGAGATAACGGCTTCATCAACTCCTAGCCCAGAAACTGATCATTTCTTGAAGGCAATGTAATCTAACAATTTTTTTTTTAAAAGAGGGACAAGAGTAATGCCGCATTGATGGTGCATCACTGGTAATCCCACATGCAGGGCCCAGAATTTGATTTGCAGGTGCCATTTGATCTTAGTGTTATGGGTGAGTTTCACCAGTTCACAGCTAGTTTGCAAGGCATGGCTCTTTACATTGCAGTGATTGGTCCCCAAAGGGGCAGACCAACCAATGGAACCAGGCTTGTGTCTCCTGTCAGCGGCGAGGAGCAACATTAGGTCAACAGCGACAGCGTGTTACTGCCTCTGGGCTGAAGGAGGCAGCAAGAAGGCAGAAGCTAGCAGTGATCTAATATAAGGGGAGAAACAGACAAAAATCCTCAGCAATTTGAAGGCTTTCCAAGTTCCCTCTGCAAAATGATTGCCCCTGAGCCTATATTTTTCTTAATTTTATATACATATATTTTTGAATGGAAAATTATTTGCAGTACTGATAATGTAACCACTCGATGTTACTTGTGTCTTCACTTACAAAGCACTGCAGCCATATCTAGAGCTGGCTAAAAGAAACTTGCTGCATTCCCAGTATGCAGGATCCAATACTTCAAGATTTTGTTTTTAATTCTTTTCTTTCATTCCTGGTTTAAAACAAATAAAACTTACTTTATGTCAAATGGGCAAAATATCTTCCTTGAATCACACCTTCTTGATCATATGTTTGCATCTGAAATTTGTGTACGATATTAAAAATTGTATATAATGTACAATTGTAAAAGCAGTAATGAATTTTCACTACCACATTTGTTCATTATGTTTAGTTATTCTACCATTAATCCTATGAATGTTCTATATTAGTATGTACAACTTTATTAAAAGGTTTATAATTTGTCCAAGGCTTTGCTGAAAACGTGTCTTTCCTGTACTGGCACATCACAGGTGCATTCTGCATCATGTATGAATTAATTTACTTTTGTTCCTGTTTTGTAAATATCTGGGATAATTTTACAAAAGCTCATTCCTAATGAGGCTCACCTGCCAAGAGATCATGTCACAAACTGATAATTATGGATAAGGAAGTCCATTCATCCATCCAGGAAGGATAAGCCAGGAAATTATAGGCTGGTTAGTCTTACCTCGGTTATGGATAAAAGTCCAAGAGCAATTTTTTTTCCAGTCTTTGCTCCCTATGATTTTCCATCCCATTAATTTCAAATCGACAGAAAATTGTGGGGCGTGAGCCTGTAATTTCCTAGTCTGTGTTCCTAGTGGGTGAGGCTCTGTTTAAAAAAATCAGCCATAATAAGATGAAATTAGTGAGCATAAGAAAGGCATGGGATAATCCGGGCCAGACAGCATGGGTCTGTAAAATCAAAGGGTCTGAATACTGGTGATGACCCTCCTCTACCTCCATAACTGTGGCTGAGCAAGTATCACAAGCCGCCTGTGTAGAGAGAGCCTGACCCTGCTGGAATTTCTGGGGTCAGGACATTTATTTTAATCCCGTAGGTGCGAGCATGAGAATGGGTGCATCCTAGGTGCCTGCGAGATGGGTGAAGTGTAAGATGCGGAGTTGCATTGCTGCATTGATGTGAAGCCAACAGGACTGGCTAGAAAGCCCCCTTTTTAAGAGGGCCAATTTAGAGTCTTCATGTAGCAATCTACTGGACTGTTCCAGACCATGACCCTGATCTGGAACCTCTTCCACCGTTCACAAGTACCATATTACATGTATTTTGCCAGCATACAGCACATTGATTGCTCAGGGAGGAAGCAGCAGCAGTGGAAAAACCAGTGGTTGACAACAGCCTTCTGGCTCTGTCTCCTTTTTACACACCTAACTTCCATGGGGTGGATGGAACCTTTGCCCACCCCCAGCAAGAATTTCCTTGCAGTGATCTTCAGGGCGGAGACCCAGCGTTACCAGGTCCAGTCCCATTTCCTGGCCCTGCCTTCTGCTAGACTCCCATCTCAGGTATGTTGCTGGCTCTAAGGAAATTCAGGGCCAGAGTGTATAGATGATGCCAGATGGACATTTGTCACAAAAAAGATGGCACATGGCTTTAACGGGAATGTAGCTTCTTGGGTAGAGCTGACTAGGTGACAAAAAACACAGTAGAGGTAAATTAATGTTTTTCAGACTGGTGAGCTGTGGTGTGCCCCAGGGAGCTGTGCAGGCCTCTCTTTTTTTGTTTCCCATTTCTATAAATGATTTGAACATGGGCACAAGGAATGATATCAAAATTTGCTGAAGATACCAAGTTGGGTGGTATGGCAAACTGTGAGGAAAAATGCAGGCGATTGCAGAATATAGGTTAGCGGAGTGGGCAGACAGGTGGCAGATGTAGTTCAATACACTGAAAGGAAGTGCACCCTAACTGCTAACATTCTCGAGATTGGAGGAATAGAGAGATCAATGGATGAAAAAAATAAATCTTCAATGGTATGCGTGCAGGTAGAAAAGACCATAAAAAAGCAAGCTATGGTTCTGGGTTTTATAAAGATAGACAGTGAATACAAAAACAAGGACAATTTGTATGAGACGTTGGTCAGGCCACGGTTGGGAGATTTACATGCCGTTCTCAGCACCCCCTTACAGCCATGGAGAGGGTAAGTGTGGAGTCATTAGAATGAGACCAGGAATAAGAGGTTATATTTATAAAGGAAGGCTTGAAAAATTGCAGTTTTTCCTTTTAACTGAAGCTGAGAAGAGATAATGAAAGCTCTTGAAAGAAAGACTTGCATTTATATAGCGCCTTTCATGACCTCACGACGTCCCAAAGCGCTTTGGAGACAATGAAGTACTTTTGGCGTGTAGTCACTGTTGTAATGTAGGAACAATAGTGAAAAATTGTTTCCAATAGTGAATTGATAACAAGGAGATAAAAACTCAGGATTAACACTAAAAGAATCGAGGGAAGTTAGAAGTTATTTTTTCATACATAGAGTTATTAGATTTGGGATGACTTACCACAAGTGACTGCTGAGGCAGAGACAATAACATCATTTAAAAGGAAATTGGAAAATTATTTCAAAAAGAATTGCATAAAGGATATGCGGAAAGGGTAGGCAAATGGAATTTCCGGTTGCCTGTCACTTTAATTCTCCGCTCCACTCCCACTCGGACCTCTCTGCCCTCAGCCTCTTACACTGTTCCAGTGAAGCTCAACGTAAGCTCGAGGAACAGCACCTCATCTTTCGATTAGGCACTTTACAGCCTTCTGGACTCAACATTGAGTTCAACAATTTCAGACTATAACCCCTGCCCCCATTTTTCAGGTGGATTTGATGATTCTGCCATCCCCATTTGCAACATTTAATCTCTCCTGCCTTCTACCAAAGCACAGAATATCCCTTCAATTCCTTCCTCCCCTCCCCTCCCCCTTTCCCTGCCTCTGCACCTGCTTAAAACTTGTTACATCCCTAACCTTTTCCAATTCTGATGAAGGGTCACAGACCTGAAACGTTAACTCTGTTTCTCTCTCCACAGATGCTGCCTGGCCTGCTGAGTGCTTCCAGCATTTTCTGTTGTTGTTTCAGATTTCCAGCATCTGCAGTGTTTTGCTATAGAATTGGAGTAGATAGCTCCAGTTAAGGAGATAGTATTGGCACAGGTATGAGTGGCCGAATGACCTCTTGTGCTGAAGATTCTATCAGACAATGTGAAATACAAGAAGTAAGAAAAATTACCCTACAAAATCTGTCAGGAGAAAAGTGAGGGAGCTATTGGAAAGAATACAGGAATCTCCAAAAATATATAATATGGTCAGAGGAGCAAAGAGGGAACTAGAAATGAGCACTGTAGTGTATGTACTTTGCAGAAGGAACTATATTCTGCAGCCCCTGTATACTGCATTACCAGTAGTGACCACCCCTGTATATAAGCCTGTGTAGTAGCTTTGCATAGTTAGTTCCAGTTCGTCTCCACTCAGTAAAGACCTGTTATAACCAACTCCTGCAGTCCGTGCCTCAATTACACACGGACATAATACTGGCGACGAACAGATCCGAACTTACCTACAGTCTGCACCACCTCATGGGGATCCATCCCTGAAGCGAAGTTGTCAGAGGTCGGGGCCAGAAGGAAGAAAGAAAAAAAATAATAAAACAAACAGAAGAAACGGGTGTCGACCGTGGGCAACCGCCTCTGATTCATCGGAGTTGAAGATTTGCAGGAGAGGCTGTCAAGAGCGGGGCTTGGTTATCCTGTCAATGGTGTTCCAGCTAAGCGGGCTGGTGGCAGGTAGTACACTGATCCTTCCTGGGCTGCGGCGGGCTAGAGCTCGATCGGGTGGCTTTTCAACGGGGCCGAGCAGCGTTGTCGGGAAGAGGAGAGAGAGAGAGAGGGTGGAGCACACAGGGCGCGGCCGGTGCTACGAAGCCGGGCAGTGTACAGACCCGAGAAGAGGGAGGAAAGTGTCCCGTAGGGTTGCTCCGATGACGGGGAAATAAAAGAAATTAGAAGCGCAGAAAGCCGCGAGGAGCTGCAGTTTGCCACGGGAACCGCGGAGAGCGGCATTAGCAGCAGCGCGGGGGGAAGTGCACGAAGACCAGAGGGCATAAAACGCCAGCAACAACGCTAGCAGCAGCGGAGAAGACGGAAAGCGCGGGAGGCGCCATTTTGTTAAATCGGGGAAGAAGGCAAAGTGCGGGAGGCGCCATCTTAGATTTCCAAGATGCCGAAGACTGACAATATCACTGCCTTCGATAATGCAATAGAAGACTGGACCACGTATGTGGAAAGAGTCGAAGTATATTGCGAGGCAAACGAAGTAGCCGATGAGAAAAAGGCATCGGTACTACTAAACTTAATGGGCGCAAGAACGTACGGTCTATTGTGGAACCTGATTACTCCAGCCAAACCGATGGCGAAGAGTTTTAACGAAATTGTTGATATCCTACAGGAACACCTAAATCCTACACCGCTGCTGATAGCAGAAAGATTTAAATTCCACAGGAGAAATCAGCATAAAGATGAGAGCAATGCTGATTATCTTACGGAACTACGCAAGCTATCAAAGCACTGCCAGTTCGGAGCAGGACTGACAGATACTCTACGGGACAAATTTGTCTGTGGACTCCTGAGTGAAGGAACCCAGAAGAGGTTACTCTCAGAGAAAGAGCTGACGCTAGATAAGGCTTTCAGCGTGGCAGTATCATACGAAGCAGCAGCAAGGGGAGCTGCGGAAATACAGCAAAAGCCACAGGAATACGGCACCCACGAAATGACACGGGGATTTGAAAAATGTTATCGCTGCAGCAGAACAACCCATGACCAGAAGGACTGCTGGTCCAAGGACAAAATATGCAGGCAATGCGGAAAGATGGGACACATTGCACGAGTTTGCAGGTCTGGGAAGAAGACTAACGACAACAAAAAGGCTACTAAGGAACAGTACAGGAAAGTACAAAAGATGACGGACAGTAGTTCCGAAGACCAGATGAGCGATAGTGAATCCGGGAACAAGAGACTAAGCTGTCTCAAACTTCACAACGTAATTGCAAAAGAGAATCACCGAACCATTTGGGTCACCCTCACGATAGCAGGGTCCCAAGTCAAAATGGAATTGGATACAGGATCAGCCCTGACCGTCATGAATCGATGAGACTACGAGCGGCTATTCTCACACATACCCTTGAAAGAGACATCCATTGTCTTGAAGACGTATATGGGGCAAAAAAGTATACCCCAGAGGGAAAATAAGGGTGCCTGTCGAATACAACGGCAAGGAAATACAGAAATTGTATCTGTACATACTGCAAGATGGTGGACCACCGTTATTGGGACGTGAATGGATCAGAAAGATAAGTTTAGACTGGCACTCCATTCAGGCACTGACTGTGGCCGGTAAAAAGGATGACGACGTCACACCTGGACGATTGTCAAAAATCTTAGCTAACGCCAAAGAGGTATTTCAACAAGAACTGGGAACTCTTAAAGGCGTAACCGCCTCGATAAAAATAGAAGAGAATGCAATTCCCAAGTTTTTCAAAGCAAGACCGGTACCATATGCAATTCGCCCAGCCGTCGAGGCAGAGCTGGAGAATCTGGAGAATGCAGGCGTGTTATCTAAGGTAGACTGGAGCGAGTGGGCGACACCCATCGTTCCTGTCATGAAGAAAACGTTAAACAATAAGTCTGAGGAGCCAAGGAAGGTTCGCATCTGTGGGGACTTCAAGGTGACGGTGAACCCAGTCCTTCACACAGTACAATATCCTCTCCCGAGGATAGAAGATATTTTCGCCTCACTATCTGGAGGGAAGCGTTTTACAAAAATTGACCTAGCACAAGCATATTTGCAGATGGAGGTTGAAGAATCCTCTAGGAAGTATCTCACGATAAACACTCACAAAGGTCTTTACCAGTATAATCGACTGGTATTCGGAGTAGCATCAGCTCCGGCGATATGGCAAAGAGCGATGGAACAAGTCCTGCAAGGGATTCTGGGGACTCAGTGTTACTTGGACGACATCCTAGTGACAGGTGAAGATGACAGTGAACACCTTGCCAACCTAGAGCAGGTGCTCACTAGACTAAGAGAACATGGGCTATGAGCCAATCGCCCCAAGTGCGAGTTTTTTAAGAAACAGATATCGTATTGTGGCCACGTGATTGATGAAAAGGGGTTACATAAGTCCCCTGACAAAATTGAAGCGGTAGTTAAGGCTCCAGCGCCTGAAAATGTGTCGCAACTGAGGTCATTCCTCGGATTGGTGAATTACTACCATAAGTTTTTGCCGAATTTGTCCACAATTCTGCACCCACTGAATGCCCTACTACAAACTGGAGTAGCATGGAAATGGAGCGATGAATGTAAGCGGGCCTTTCAGAAGAGTAAAGACCTAATCACTTCAAGAGAAGTATTGGCTCACTACAACCCATCACTACCGATAAGACTGGCGTGTGATGCGTCTCCCTACAGCATTGGAGCGGTACTGTCACATAAATTCCTTGATGGTTCAGAAAGGCCGATAGCTTTTGCGTCACGCTCGTTAACTTCAGCCGAGCGTAACTACGCCCAGATTGACAGAGAGGCCCTCAGCCTGGTGTGGGGGGTGAAGAAGTTCAATCACTACCTGCACGGTCAGAAATTTACTCTACTAACTGATCATCAACCTCTTGTCTCCATTTTCAACCCTCAGAAGGGCGTCCCGATAATGACAGCACAACGGCTACAGAGGTGGTCCCTTTTCCTAGGGGCACACCAATATGACATCGAGTACAAAGGAACTAAACAGCATGGGAATGCTGATGGATTGTCGCGCCTACCGTTGCCGATGGTGGAAGAAGCACCTGCAGTGGGTCCAGTGGAGATATTCCACTCGACCATAGTCGAATGTCTACCTGTGACGAATGCAAACATAGAAAAGGAAACACGAAATGACCCGACACTCTCCTGGGTCTATGATTTAACGGTGAAGGGATGGCCAGCACATGGCAAACCACTGTTGCCAGCATTTTCGCCGAGAAGAGAACAGCTGTCAGTGTGCAGAGGAACCTTGATGTGTGGATCCAGAGTAGTAATTCCACCCAAATTGAAGGATCGAGTGCTCAATGAGCTTCATGAGGGTCATCTGGGAGGGGTAAAAATGAAGAACTTAGCCAGAGCGTTTGTCTGGTGGCCGGGAATCGATAGAGAAATCGAAGAGATGACCAAGAGCTGTACAGGATGCCAGAAGGTCCAAAACGCCCCACCACAAGCCCCTCTACATCCATGGGAGTGGCCCTCATCTCCATGGCAAAGGGTGCACATTAATTTTGCTGGTCCATTTATGGACTCGATGTTTTTAATTGCGGTGGATGCACATTCAAAGTGGCCAGAGGTAATAAAAATGTCCTCAACCACCACAGAAAAAACTATCACAGTCTTACGAACCATATTCGCCAGAACAGATTTGCTCCGACAATGGACCACAGTTTGTGTCTGAAGAGTTCCGGAGGTTCTTAAAGAACAATGGTGTTAAGCATTACACATCTGCCCCATATCATCCAGCCACCAATGGATTGGCTGAGAGGTTCGTTCAAACATTCAAGAAGGCTATCAAGGCAATGTGTAATGAAGACATACCCCTACAACACAAGGTGGATAACTTCTTGTTTGCCACCGGAATGCGACACATGCGGTTACCAACCAAACTCCAGCCATGATGTTCTTCAATCGAAGACTACGATGCCGCTTGGATTTGGTTAAACCAAACATCAGAAGAGATGTGGAGAACAGGCAGTTTCAGAATATGAATGAAAGGCCGACCAGGAGTTTTAAGATAGGTCAACCAGTTTTGGCCCGGGACTACCGCACAGAGAAATGGCAGCCAGGAACGATCTGTACACGGCAAGGACCTCTAATGTATACCGTGGACGTTGGAGAGAGCATTGTAAGACGCCATGCTGACCAGATTCTAGAGTCACTGGAAAACATCAATTCCACACCACGATCCGATACACCTGGTGATGAAACCGAAGTACCAATTGCATCTACCTCAGAATCGGGAATATTGGAAGCAGACGAACCCAACAACGACGTTGATTCCGAATCAACTCTGCCAGAAGAACCTGATACCCCAAAGAGGCGTTATCCAGACAGAATCAGGAAGCCTCCTCAAAGACTGAACTTATAATTGCTTAACTTCAGCTAATGTATATGACAACTGTAATTGTAAATATGTTATTTAATTATTAATCGAATGTTATGTACCGTTTAGCTAAAAGGGGAGGAATTGTAGTGTATGTACTTTGCAGAAGGAACTATATTCTGCAGCCCCTGTATACTGCAGTACCAGTAGTGACCACCCCTGTATATAAGCCTGTGTAGTAACTTTGCATAGTTAGTTCCAGTTTGTCCCCACTCAGTAAAGACCTGTTATAACCAACTCCTGCAGTCCGTGTCTCAATTACACACGGACATAATAAGCACAGCTGTAGAAGCTATTCACAACAGTGAAAATTTCTTCCAGTAAGAAGGTTATCAAGGAAGAATCGAGATTCTTAAGGATGAAAATGGAGTTGAAACTGAGGAAGAAAATAGTTAGCTCACTAAAGATTACCAGAAGAGACTAGCAGCAGACTGCAAATTAGAGGAAGCTCTATATGAATATAGAGAAGGTCCCATTGTACTGGAAACAAGCCAATGTAATATCTATTAACAAATTAATTACAGATCCATTAGCCTTACTTTGGAATTGATCATTCGGAGCAAAGTTGAGGAGTACCTTTATGAAAATAATCTAGAAAATGACAGTCAGCATGGTTTCAGATAGGTCATATCCTGTCACACCAGGAAGTGAAATTCGAAGTCGATAATGGAAAGCTCCACAAAAGAATAACTCCAAAAATGTGTGGCTTTTTCCACCAGCGTAAGTGTGGCAGAGGACGCAACGGTGACCTCTGCTCCTGATCCCACCAGAGTATCAGGGATGGGGGGGCAGGCCACCTCATTTACATGAGTTTGTCATGTGCCAGTGCAACTATGGGTGCATCTTGGAAACCAAACAGAGGAAGGGGGCAGGAAAAGCGATGGTGGCCAGTTGTTAGTGCAGCAGCCGGCATCACTAGAAATTTTAGTTATTTCTTCGGGCCCAGTTTTTAAGGGGTGGGGGGCAATTTCAACGACAGAGCAGCAGATGTTATTGGGGGTCCAAGCCAGACCACCTCCACCAACGAGCACGATTCTACGCTAGGTTCATCCTAGCATTCCGGGAATTCTGCGGTCGGGAAGTCCATGCCGAGGAAATCCACAGTGCAGGAATTCCCTCCCCCAATCTTGTCCCTTCTGATGTCAGAGGTCATGTTTGAGGCAGACGGACTGTCCAATGGGGTGAGGGTAAATTCCACCATGGCCCAGATCTGCCTTGGGATAAGGGAAGAACATTCTTGTGTCCATGTAGATCCTATTATTGCAAAATTGCTAGTCTGACTGCGAGAATAGCATTGAAGAGACTGTAATAACCAACACTTTTAATTCACCTAAATTGAGTACATCATTAAATCTAGCTGTAGGATATGAACCATCACCCAGTTACATTGTTTGCTTAGACTATAGAAAATAATGTGCTGTACTAACATAATAGAAGCTTGAATCTCTTTCTCTGGCTGATGCAGTGGGCTGGGTTATTCATGAGAGAGAGCAGGAAACGTACAGACTGCAGGAAGTTTTGATCCTTCACTCATAGTGAAACCATTTGTTGGCGTGTTTTATGCTTTGCAACACCAGATGCCACTGTAAGCTCTAATTTAAAATCCTCCATCTCCAAAAATGTAAGTGATATACGTCAGCGTTCATTCTTTGTCACTCAGACTTGGAACTCCCTACTTAACAGTATTTTGGGAGTACCCTCACCACAAGGACTACAGCGGTTCAAGAAAAAGGGCCACCACCCCCTTCTCAAGGGCAACCAGGTATGGGCAATAAATGCCAACAACACCCACATGTCAAGAATTAACGACAAAAATCTTTCGTAGTGATGGTAGCATAAGACCAAAGAAGGTGTACACTTTGAGGGCCTCACAGATCTTGCAGCTGGTTACGATTGTTCGCCCCGCTCTTCCTCACCATCCTCATCTTCCTGCTTTGCTTCCTCCGCAGGTGGTTCTAAGTGTTGGCTCCTTTGCAGGGCAAAGTTATGGGGCAGGATTTTCATTCAGGGGTCGGGAAGGAGGCGGGACTACAACTTTCGGTGTTGTAGTCCCGCCTCCATCGAGATGCGGCCAATCCACGCGATTTTAACTTGATTGACCTTGTTGAGCCCGCCCAGCGGGCTCAGCAGGCCAATTAAGGGCCACCTGGCAACAGGTGACGTCACAGACTGAAATTTCATCTGTCACGAGGTTTTGACAGATGAAATATCAGCGTTTCACAGCTGTTTGAAGCTGTCAAACACTGACAGTCTTACTTCTAACGTGAGTCCTTCTCCACTGACTCAGTTAGAAATCTCTCCTGCACAGTAAGCTGAAGGCTGTCACTTTTGACAGTTCGCAGCCATTCTGCTTTCTGTGCCGGTTAGATGAGGGACTCCCGAGACCGAAAGGAAGGAAGGCTGAAAAGGTAAGAAAAGGTATGTAAAACTTATTTAATCACTTTAGACACACCAAACACACTTACCTTTGCACTCATGCACACATCACTCACCTGAACACCGACATCTCGACCCCTCCAAGTCCTTCAACCCGACAGCCCGCCTCCTCTAACTTGGCGTGGTTTGGAGCCGCAGGGAATCCCACACTTCAACATCAAAAATAGGGATTAGGCTAAAAACTGCCTGTTAACTACCTGTTAACAGGCAGTTAATTGGCACTAATCCCTTCACGCCTCGGGTAGGCGGGTCCCAGTGCGGGGCGGGTACCCGCCTCCTTTGAAACTGGCATGGAGGCGGGTTTGGGTGCGGGATGGGGTCGGGACCCCTGATTTCGGGATTTTAACCCCCCCGCACGCCTCCAATCCCGACTCCACGGCCCAATGAAAATCCTGCCCATGGAGTTTGCAACAGACCACTGCAAATTTGAGGACTGTCGGGGCCTGTAGTGCAGAACTCCTCCAGAACGGTCCAGGCAGCGGAATCTCTGTATCAGAAGGCAGATGGCTTGTTCGATCAGAGCTTTGCTGGACACACAACTCTGATTATAGTGCTCCACAGGTTCTGTACCCGGGTTCCTGACAGTAACAACATAAAGCTAATGTAACTCAAGAGGAAAATCCTGCCTACCATGTATGGCCCTGAAATTCCATTTTCACCATTTCGCTGGGGGTCCAACCGGTCTCCTGGCGGAGTTGCAGCCGGAGGACTGAGAGAGCCCCCTTGGAATTTCAGGGCCAATGTAAATATCACTGATTCCCAGGCGCACAATTAACTATTCTGGTTGCATAAGCCTGCAAGGAGAATTGAAAGCAAGAAGTAAAACGTGACTGTAATTCAATTTATCCTTCTGCTTTTAGATTTAGAAAGAAATCTTCCATGGGCATAAGTAGATGCCAAGAAACGTTAGTAACATCTGACTGAACTGAAAGCACAACCTATTATATTTACATAATAACAGATGTAGATGTGTTTCTAACACAATTTAACAGGTGTGATTATACTTGCGACACTCTGTTGAAGAACTGTGCATGGTTAACTAGCTTTTTTGCCACCAGTTTTTTTATCTCCCCCTCAGCCTTTCTCCTTTCCCGAAGGCATTGGGGGAAGAATTTCCATGGTGGTGGGGGCGAGGTTTCCAATCTCCCATCATTATTTCAGCGGAATATTGGAGGAAGCCCAAGAGAAACAGCGTAAATAGCTTTTTACCTACGTTACGCCGGAACAGCGGGCGAACCTGCAGGGAAACACCAGGCGATTAACTCCTTGCTGGCGTTCTGTACATTGCCAAAGGGACCGCTCTTCACATGACAGCCAGAGCCCAAAAGGCCGGACAATCACAGGGGAGGATCAGAGCAGAGCTCACTCCTGTCCCCACCAGCCAACAATACACATGCACTTCCAACAAGTATTGCTGGATAGTAATAACAAGCAGGAACCTCTGGTTTCCCCCCACCCTTCCCTTGCCCGAGGGCACCCAGGTCAATTTTAGCAAGCCCTACCGTCCCCCTTTGTTAAATCTCAAGAGTTTAATAACCTTGCTTGTATAACAATTAAAAGAGTACGCAGGAGACAGAGTTCAGTTAACAGCCATCTTTCCAGAGGATCTTCTCCACTTCTTGCACTCTATTTCCCATTGTGCATTGCACATCACAACTACGGTAAGCTATGTGGGACAATTCAAATACAACATTCAAAATACACAACATCTCCTCCCCTCTTACATTAGATGTCCCAATAGAACCACAAAATTTAAAAACACAATAATAATTCAAAATTTTTAAAACACAATTAAACACAGATAAAGGATAAGCCTCTGAACTATAAGTTCAAACGTATAGGGGGCCGCCGCTCTCTGGTAGGATACCGGCGGTCAACCTGGCTCTCCAGTTCATTGTCTCTCACAGGTGACGTCAACACAGGTGTAGGCGGCTGAGGTGCCTGTATACAGGTCTCCCTTGCTGATGAGATAGGGGCTGAAGCGGCTGCTTCCTCAGAAGGTGAGCCCCTCGGTGTAGAAGGCGGATGACCCACAGCGTCACTCAAGGCAGATAAACTGCTGTTGGTGGTTCAGTGGGTGTTGCTGCACTTCGTAGAAGCTGATCGGTGTGTCTCTTCCAGACAATGTCCTCGGGTGTCTGTACAGTGTAGGATACTGGACCAGTCTGTGCAATGACAGTAGCAGGAACCCACTTAGGTCCACCACTGCAGTTCCGTGCCAACACATGTTCACCTGGACTGAAGACTCTGTCTTTGGAGCGTTGTTCACGTCGCTTGATCTGCTTGTCCTGCTGATACTGTACCACGTCTTTCACCTTTGGCGGTTTCAGCAGGTCAAAGTTGGTTCGTAGCTCTCTTTTGAGCAGTAGAGTGGCAGGTGATGCTTTTGTGGTCGCATTTGGTGTGTTCCTGTAACTCAACAGGAAACTATTCAGGCGCTGATGAAGCATTCCTTGGCCTTGCGATGCCTTTAGAGAGTGTTTCATGGTCTGAACAAACCTCTCAGCTAGACCATTGGTCGCAGGGTGGTATGGTGCAGCCCTGATATGTTGTACGCCATTCACCTGCAGGAATGTAGCCATTTCTTGTGACACCCACTGTGGACCGTTGTCTGAGACAAGTTGCATCGGAGATCCAAATTGGCTGAACACCTCACCTAACTTCTCGATGGTCTTCTCAGCGGTGGTGGACCTCATTATAACAACCTCTGGCCACTTACTGTGCGCGTCAACAGCCACCAGGAACATTCTCTCCTCGAATGGACCTGCAAAGTCTACATGAATGCGGTGCCATGCTTCCTCCGGAAAGTCCCAGGGGTGAAGAGGTGCAAGCTGTGGCACATTACGAACTCTCTGACATGAGGAACAGGTTTTAGCTTTGTCCTCAATCTGTCCATCCATACCCGGCCACCAGAAGTAGCTCCTCGCTATTTCTTTCATACGAACCATTCCGCAGTGTCCGGAGTGTAGTTGCTGTAACACTGGTTTCCGTAGCGATGGTGGAATAACCACTCTCCTCCCCCACAGCAAACATCCAGACTGCACCGACAGTTCGTTTCTCCTTAAGAGATATGGTTTCAGGTTTGGGTCATCGCTGTCAAGCTTGCCCCTGATGATAATGTCCAGCACTGCAGACAACACTGGGTCATTTCTGGTGTTTCGTTGGACCTGTGTCGAAGTAACAGGTGCGTTCTCCACCTGCCTAAAATAGCAGATGTCCATGCTACGCGTCATAGGCTTGGTGACAGGCAGCGGCAACCTGGAAAGACCGTCGGCGTTGCCGTGCAGGTCAGACTTACAATATCTAATGTCAAATGTGTGTGCAGACAACAGCAGCACCCACCTTTGCATTCTGCTCGCAGCAAGTGACGGAATCCCTGTATGTGGCCCGAAGATGGTCGTGAGAGGGCGGTGATCTGTTAGTAGGGTGAACTGTCTCCCGTACAAATATTGGTGAAACTTGCGAACGCCAAAAACGATGCTCAGTGCTTCTCGTTCTATTTGGGCGTAGTTAGTTTCAGCTCTGTTCAATGTCCTAGATGCGAATGCTATCGGCTTCTCTTCTCCGTTTGGCATGATATGAGAAACGACCGCTTCCACACCATATGACAATGCATCGCAAGCTAACTGTATTGGTAATGAAGGGTTAAAGTGCGTCAAAGCCTCTGACTTCAGGAGCGTGTCCTTTGCTGTCATGAACGCCTCCTGGCACTTGTTAGTCCATTCCCACTTCTTGTCTTTACATAGCAACCAATGCAGCGGCCTCAGCATCGAGGCTAGGTTCGGTATGAACCGTCCATAGTAGCTCAGTAACCCTAAAAAAGAACGCAGCTGGCTGATATTTTCAGGTGCTGGGGCATCCACGATTGCCTTGGTCTTGGACGGTGCCTTGTGAAGGCCTGTGGCATCGATCACATGACCGAGGTACTCAACTGATGCCTGAAAAAAATCGCATTTATCCCTGCGAACTCTGAGTCCGTAATCCCTCAGTCTCTGTAGCGTTGCATCCAAGTTACGCAGATGGTCTTGGTCATCACACCCAGTAACTAAGATATCATCTAAGTAGCACTGGACTCCAGGCAATCCACTAAGGATCTGGTCCATAGCACGTTGGAAAAGCACTGGAGCTGATGTAATTCCAAAAGGAAGTCGACGATACCTAAATAGGCCCTTGTGCGTCACAATAGTCAGCATTTCTCGTGATGCATTCGCACCCGTACGACCAGATTTAGGAACAGCTTCTTTCCCAGGGCTGTCATCCTACTGAACTCCACAAATAAACACTAAAGCCTGCACATCTGCCGATGCACTTTATTATGGTCATATTTATGCTAATATATATGTACAAATGTATGTTGAAATGTTTAAGTGTCCTAATCCAAATTGTACACTCTCGGGAGCCGCAAGCCTACATTTCGTTGTACTGCACTTGTGCACTAACAATGACAATAAAAGTTGATTTGATTTGATTTGATTTGATTTGACAGAGGTCGATTGTACTAAACTTCTGGCCCCCAGCAAGTCCCGCAAACAAATCATCAATATGGGGAAGCGGATATTGCTCCACTGACAATACAGGGTTAACAGTTACTTTAAAATCTCCACATATCCTAACTCCACCCCCTTTCTTGAGCACTGGTACGATGGGCGTTGCCCATTCACTCACGCTGACTGGTTCTAGTACTCCGCTTTCAACTAGGGCTTCTAAGTCAGCCTCGACTTTTGGTCTGATGGCATAAGGTGCGGGTCGTGCCTTCATGAACTTGGGTTTGCTATCCTGCTTAATACGAAGCTTCACAGTAATATCTTTCATGCTACCCAGTTCTCCATTAAAGACTTCTGCATGTTTCTTTAAGATGGCGGGTAAGCCTGGATCATTGTGTGACATCATGTGGACTGACGACCAGTCTAATTTTATTTTCTCCATCCACGAATGTCCCAGCAGGGAGGGGTAGTCTCCTTTAACTACGTAGAGTGGTAACTTCCTAGTTTGTCCATTCAACTGAACTGTGACGTCAGTGATACCTCTCACGGTTACTCTTTCACCGGTATATGTCTTCAACGCTATGTTAGCTGGCTGAAGTGGAAGGTGCTTTAATGTCTTTTTGTAGACTGTCTCTGACATAAGAGATACTGCTGCCCTGGTATCGATCTGCATTCGCACAGGCTGCCCCTCTAGCAAGGGTGAGACCCAGTAGCCATGCGAATCCCCAGCTACAGTCAGCACGTTCAGTAATAGTTCCTCCTCTGAAGTGTCACTTGCCTCTGTTTTGCCCTGTTCTACAGAGCGGACATGCTTCCTTGTCTTTTGTCTGAATGTTTTTTTTCTTCCTTCCGTCTTTGACGTTTTCTCTGTGTCCTTTTTATTTCTGCATGCGCGTTGAATATGTCCCTTTTTACCACAGCTGTGGCAATCCATGTCCACACACCAGCATGCAGACGCAAGATGCCCCGTTTTGCCACAACGGAAGCATGGCCCTTGGCTCTCTGTTCTTACTTTGTGCACTTTTTCTGTTGCACCCAACTGTTGAGCTTCCTTAGCTGCCAATTCCATGGAAATACTGATTTCAATGGCCTTTTGTAGAGTCAGATTACTCTCCGTTAATAGTCTCTTCCGTATGGCTTCAGTTCTCATACCACACACTAGCCTGTCTCTTATAGTATCATTTAGCACATCATTAAACTCACAGTGCTCTGATAGTCTTTTTAGTGCAGCTATAAACATGGTCGTTGTTTCTCCTTCTTCCTGGTTACGCCTGTGGAACTTGAACCTCTCAGCTATGACTAGGGGTTTGGGTGAAAAATGCCCTTTTAGTATCTCCACAATTTCGCTATATTGTTTAGTCCCTGGTTTATCTGGATGCACTAAAGTACGCAAAAGATTGAAAGTCTTTGGTCCCATCACACTTAACAATGTAGGTACTACTTTATTCCCTCCAATGTCATTTGCTTGTGTGAAGTATTCAAATCGTTCTGTGTATGAGCTCCATTGTTCGACATTCTCATCAAATGGTCCAATGTTACTGATAGTTCCAGCCATTTTCCTTCTCTCAGGCTCCTAATTATCATTCACTAAGGATCCTTCCAATGTTGAACTCAACTAAAATCACTATCAGTTATTTAGTGCTTCAATTCACAGATCGTTTCACAGTTGAATAAATGTCCTTCCCGATTTACTCACTGCTTTCCCTCCCTTTCCTCAAGTCATTAGTACCTTATACACCGTCTCGTCTTCCCGCCATTTCAAGCTCCTTTATCCTCGAGCCAGCCTCACTTTAATTAACTTTCCACGGCAAAAATAACAGTTTTAAACACGTAAAACCCGACTATCTTCCGCACAGCAGAGCCACGTAAGTTCAGACGTCCTCGTCACCACTTTTGTTAAATCTCAAGAGTTTAATAACCTTGCTTGTATAATAATTAAAAGAGTACGCAGGAGACAGAGTTCAGTTAACAGCCATCTTTCCAGAGAATCTTCTCCACTTCATGCACTCTATTTCCCATAGCGCATTGCACATCACAACTACGGTAAGCTATGTGGGACAATTCAAATACACCATTGAAAATACACAACACCCTTGAGATCAGTCAACTCAACACAGACCAGGGCCTGAGCCCAGGATCTTGTTATACAATAAGGCTCGGCTGTCTTAACCAGCAGAGTAATTAAGGGGCCCATCACTGTTTTCTTTGCAAATGATTGCAGCTGATCAAGCTTTTTTCCTAATCTCATCCCAGGAGATATTTATAAATAACCTGGAGTTTAACTGTTTATATTGTAGCGATAGACTTAGATCCTCTGGCGCACAGTCAGGAAAAACTCTTTCCCCCCGTGACACCTGTGTATGTTTGATTTTGGTTGTGCTGGAAACGGAGCTGCCATTCCCTCTGGTTGTGTGCGCGGTGCTGGTGTAAATGTTTCCTGTCCTGTTCTGTGCCCCTGCCCCACCACCCTCACCACACACACACACACACCATCAGGGACTTCTCATTAACTGGACATGCAAAAGTTTGAACTGGCGTAGTTACTTTCGCTTTTCCCTCTCTTTCCTGAAGGCACTCATTCCCGTATTGTAGTAAGGTTCCACATACAGCAAAGGCTATGGGCCCCGACAACATCCCAGCTGTCGTGCTGAAGACTTGTGCTCCAGAACTAACCGTGCGTCTAGCCAAGCTGTTCCAGTACAGCTACAACACTGGCATCTATCTGACAATGTGGAAAACTGCCCAGATATGTCCTGTCCACAAAAAGCAGGACAAATCCAATCCGGCCAATTTCCATCCCATCAGTCTACTCTCAATCATCAGCAAAGTGATGGAAGGTGTCATCGACAGTGCTATCAAGCGGCATTACTCACCAATAACCTGCTCACTGATGCTCAGTTTGGGTTCTACCAAGACCACTCAGTTCTGACCTCATTACATCCTTGGTCCAAACATGGACAAAGGAGCTGAATTCCAGAGGTGAGGTGAGATGAGAGTGACTGCCCTTGACATCAAGGCAGCATTTGACCGAATGTGGCATCAAGGAGCACTAGTAAAACTGAAGTCAATGGGAATCGGGGGGGAAACTCTCCACTGGCTGGAGCCATACCTAGCACAAAGGAAGATGGTTGTGGTGGTTGGAGGCCAATCATCACAGCCCCAGGACATCGCTGCAGGAGTTAATCAGGGCAGTGTCATATGCCCAACCATCTTCAGCTGCTTCATCAATGACTTTCCCTCCAACGTAATGTCAGAAATGGGGATGTTCGCTGATGACTGCAGTATTCAGTGCCATTCACAACTCCTCAGATAATGAAGCAGTCCATGTCTGCGTGCAACAAGACCTGGATGACGTTCAGGCTTGGGCTGATAAGTGGCAGGTAACATTCGCGCCACACAAGTGCCAGGCAATGACTATCTCCAAAAAGCGAGAGTCTAACCACTGCCCCTTGACATTCAACGGAATTACCATCGCCAAATCCCCCACCATCAACATCCTCAGGGTCACCATTGACTAGAAACTTAACTGGACCAGCCACATAAATACTGTGGCAACAAGAGTAGGTCAGAGACTAGATATTCTGCGGCGAGTGTCTCACCTCTTGACTCCCCAAAGCCTTCCCGCCATCTACAAGGCACAAGTAAGGAGTGTGATGGAATACTCTCCACTTGCCTGGATGAGTGCAGCTCCAACAACACTCAAGAAACTCGACCCCATCCAGGACAAAGCAACCCGCTTGATTGGCACCCCCTCCACCACCGGCGTATCGTGGCTGCAGTGTGTATCATCTACAAGATGCACTGCAGCAACTCGCCAAGGCTTCTTCGGCAACACGACAGAAACCCTCAAACTCTTCTACCTAGAACTACAAGGGCAGCAGGCGCATGGGAACACCACCACCTCCAAGTTCCCCTCCAAGTCGCACACCATTCTGACTTAGAAGTATATCGCCAATCCTTCATCGTCGCTGGGTCAAAATCCTTCATCTCCCTCCCTAACAGCACTGTGGGGGTACCTTCACCACACGGACTGCAGTGGTTCAAGAAGGCAGCTCACCACCAATTTCTCAAGGGCAGTTAGAGATGGACAATAAATGCTGGCCTTGCCATCTACGCCCACATCCCATAAACGAATAAAAAAAAAGCAATTGTCTTCCCATATCTCATCCACCATTCACATGTGACTTTTGACAGTGAATGTTGGCAGCCTTGCCAACTGTGGAAGGCATCACAGCCAAGCCTCAATCTGCCTCACCTGTTATAGTTGTGCACTTCCAGCAGAGAGCACTGCATAGCAATCAACAGCAGGAGTCCTATCCGTTTTCGCCCTTTCCTGAACCAGGGACAGTGTAGCTAATTCTAGCACCCCTATCACTGGTCTCGTTAACGCACAGTAATTTTCAGATTCCCACTGACATTCTGTATTCTAGCCTCCAAACAGGGTAAATTCAGAGGACCAGTAGGCAAAACACACTGCACCAGTGCGATGTTCCCATTTCCAGCATTGTAACCTGTGCTAGTTGTTTCTGCAGGAGTTCTGATACCTGAGTTGGGAACTGGCTTGAAGTTATGAGACTTACAATATGAAGCAGCTAAACTACTATCAGTAGAAATGGTGTATTCGCATCATTTTGACTGTGTGCCTATTCAGCTCTCTCACACGATTAAAGTAACTTCTCCAAGTCGGGAGCTTGATGTCATCATGAACATTTACTGTTTAAACCAACACATTCGCTTGAGTGCCACAAGTACGGGTGAAGATTTGAGTCCTGCTCTGCTCATTTTCCAATCTGAGTTGCATTGAGTAGGGAGGTGCCAAGCAAAGACCAGGACATCTTCCAACCTGGAGGCGGGAAAATTAAATCAGAGGGTCGTGTGTGAGTGGTCTCTGGCACCATGGGATGCCACCTGCCTCGGGATTGCCATCTGCCTCGAGATGCCACCTGCCTCGGGTTTGCCACCTGCCTCGGGATTGCCACCTGCCTCGAGAATGCCACCTGCCTCGGGATTGCCATCTGCCTCGAGATGCCACCTGCCTCGAGATGCCACCTGCCTCGGGATTGCCACCTGCCTCGAGAATGCCACCTGCCTCGAGATGCCACCTGCCTCGGGATTGCCATCTGCCTCGAGATGCCACCTGCCTCGGGTTTGCCACCTGCCTCGGGATTGCCACCTGCCTCGAGAATGCCACCTGCCTCGGGTTTGCCACCTGCCTCGAGAATGCCACCTGCCTCGGGATTGCCACCTGCCTCGGGATTGCCATCTGCCTCGAGATGCCACCTGCCTCGGGATTGCCACCTGCCTCGGGATTGCCACCTGCCTCGGGATTGCCATCTGCCTCGAGATGCCACCTGCCTCGGGATTGCCACCTGCCTCGGGATTGCCACCTGCCTCGGGATTGCCACCTGCCTCGAGATGCCACCTGCCTTGGGATTGCCACCTGCCTCGAGATGCCACCTGCCTCGGGATTGCCACCTGCCTCGGGATTGCCATCTGCCTCGAGATGCCACCTGCCTCGGGATTGCCACCTGCCTCGGGATTGCCACCTGCCTCAAGATTGCCACCTGCCTCGGGATTGCCAACTGCCTCGAGATACCACCTGTCTCGGGATTGTCACTTGTCCATTTTCTGACCCAAAAGCTCATTTTTTGAGCATGCTCTCTTTTTTAATACATTAGGCAATACATGTCTACTCTTCTGTTATTTCTGATATTGGAGACCTGGCTCAAAAAAGGACAGGTTTGGGTACTAAATATTCCTGGATATAAGGTGCTCAGTGAAGAAAAAAAAGGAGGTGGGGTGGCAGCATTGATTAAGGAGAATATTACAGTGTTGGAGAGAGAGGGTGTCCTGGACGGGTCAAGGACAGACTCTATTTGGTTAGAGTTAAGGAACCATAGAGGTGCCATTACACTACTGGGTGTATTCTGTAGGCCACCAACTAGTGGGAAGCATATAGATTTGCAGGGAATTTACAGAGAGGTGCAAGAACTATAGCGTAGTGATAAAAGGGGACTTTAACTATCCTAATATAGACTGGGATAGTAATAGTGTAAAGGGCAGAGAGGGGGAAGAATTTCTTAAGTGTGTTCAGGAGAACTTCCTTGACCAGTATGTTTCCAGCCCAAAGAGGAAGGAGGCATTGCTGGATCTCGTTCTGGGAATGAGGTAGGTCAAGTAGAGCAAATGTCAGTAGGAGAACATTAAGGGAACAGTGATCATAGTATTATAAGGTTTAGGCTAGCAATGGAAAAGGACAGGAAGCAATCTAGAGTGAAAATACTTAATTGGAGGCGGGCCAATTGCAATTGCAGGTAAATTGGAATCAAAGATTGGCAGGCAAACTGTAATCTGCCTTTAAAGAGGAGATGGTTCAGGTACAGTCAAGGTACATTCCCACAAGGGGGAAAGGTAGGGCAACGAAAGCCAGAGCTCCCTGGATGACAAAAGAGATAGAGAAGCAAAAAAACAGGGCATATGACAGATGTCAGGTTGAGAATACAAGTGAGAACCAGGTTGAATACAGAAAGTCTAAAGGGGAAGTGAAAAAGGAAATAAGAGGGGCAAAGAGAGAGTATGAGAATAGACTGACAGCTAACATAAAAGGGATTCCAAAAGTCTTCTATAGGCATATAAATAATAAACAGGTAGTAAGAGGAGGAGTGTGGCCGATTACGGACAAAAATTGAGACCTATGCATGGAGGCAGAGTGTATGGCTGAGGTACTAAATGAGTACTTTGTATCTGTCTTTACCAAGGAAGAAGATGCTGCCAAAGTCATAGTGAAAGAGGAGGTCGTTGAGATACTGGATGGGATAAAAATAGATAAAGAGGAGGTACGAGAAAGGCTGGCTGTACTTAAAGTAGATAAGTCACCAGGACCGGATGGGATGCATCCTCAGATACTGAGGGAAGTAAAAATGGAAATTGCAGAGATACTGGCCATAATCTTCCAATTCTCCTTAGGTATGGGAGTGGTGCCAGAGGACTGGAGAATTGCAAATATTACACTCTTGTTCAAAAAAGGGTGTAAAGGGTACAATTCTAAAGGGGGGTAAGGATAAACCCAACAACAACAGGCCAATCAGTTTAACCTCGGTAGTGGGGAAGCTTTCAGAAATGATAATCCGGGACAAAATTAACAGTCAGTTGGACAAGTGTGGATTAATTAAGGAAAGCCAGCACGGATTTGTTAAAGCCATATCGTGTTTAACTAACTTGATTGAGTTTTTTGATGAGACAACAGAGAGGGTTGATGAGGGCAATGCGGTTGATGTGGTGTACATGGACTTCCAAAAGGCGTTTGATATAAGGCCACATAATAGGCTTGCCAGCAAAGTTGAAGCCCATGGAATAAAAGGGACAGTGGCAGCATGGATACGGAATTGGCTAAGTGACAGGAAACAGAGAGTAGTGGTGAATGGTTGTTTTTCAGACTGGAGGAAGGTATACAGTGGTGTTCCCCAGGGGTCGGTACTAGGACCACTGCTTTTCTTGATATATATTAATGACTTGGACTCGGGTGTACAGGGCACAATTTCAAAATTTACAGATGACACAAAACTTGGAAGTATAGTAAACAGTGAGGAGGATAGTGATAGACTTCAAGAAGATAGACAGGCTGGTGGAATGGGCAGACATATGGCAGATGAAATTTAACGCAGAAAAGTGCAAAGTGATACATTTTGGTAGGAAGATCGAGGAGAGGCAATATAAACTAAAGGGTATAATTCTAAAGGGGGTGCATGAACAGAGAAACCTGAGGATATAGTGGGGGGGAGGTTCCTAGAGAGCAAATAATAAAAATGACAACAGAGAAGGTCATAGACTTAGGTAGCAGTGTGGAAATTAAAAACCAGAGCGTGTCAGGAAGGGGCAGAAGGTATGGAGTAAAAGGTAAAGTAATAAAAAGGGCAAAAGCAGGAACTAAGTGTCACAAAACATATTTGAAAGTTCTCTATCTGAATGCACGTAGCATTCGTAACAAAATAGACGAGTTAATGGCACAAATAACTACATATGGGTATGATCTTGTGGCCATTACAGAAACATGGATGCAGGGTGACAATGCCTGGGAATTAAACATACCAGGTTATTTAACGATCAGGAAGGACAGGTAGGAAGGAAGGGGAGGTGGGGTGGCTATGTTAATAAAGGAAGGAATCACTGTAATACAGAGAAATGATATTGGGTCAAAAGATCAGGATAATGAAACAGTTTGGGTGGAGGTAAGGAATAATAAGGGGAAAAAAACACTGGTGGGCGTAGTCTATAGGTCTCCGAACAGTTGCAACTCTGTTGGACGGAGTATCAATCAGGAAATAGTTGAGGCTTGTAATAAGGGAGCATGTATAATTATGGGGGATTTTAACTATCATATTAATTGGACAAATCAAATTGGGCAGGGCTGCCTTGCGGATGAGTTCATTGAGTGTATTAGGAATGGGTTTCTTGAGCAGTATGTAACTGAACCGACCAGGGGGCAAGCAACCTTAGATCTGGTCCTGTGTAACGAGACAGGATTAATTAAAAATGTCCTAGTAAAGGATCCCCTTGGAATGAGTGATCATAACATGCTTGAATTCCATATTCAATTAGAGGGTGAGAAGGTTGGATCTCAAACAAGTGTGCTAAGCTTGAATAAAGGAGACTATGAAGGTATGAGAGTGGAATTGAGTAGAGTGGATTGGGAAAATAGATTAAAGGGTAAGACGATACATGATCAGTGGTTTACATTTAAGGAGTTATTTTACAACTTCCAAAAAAAATATATTCCACTGAGAAGAAAAGGGTGTAAAAGAAAAGACAGCCATCCGTGGCTAAGTAAAGAAATTAAGGATAGTATTCGACTAAAAACAAGGGCATATAAGGTAGCCAAATCTAGTGGGAGGATCGAGGATTGGGAAAACTTTAAAAGACAGCAAAAAATAACAAAAAGATTGATTAAGAAAGGGAAGATAGATTATGAAAGTAAATTAGCAAAAAATATAAAAACAGATAGTAAGAGTTTTTATAGTTATATAAAAAGAAAAAGGGTGGCTAAAGTAAATGTTGGTCCCTTAGAGGATGAGACCGGGAAATTAATGGTGGGAAATATGGAGATGGCAAAAACACTGAATGAATATTTTGTATCAGTCTTTACAGTAGAAGACACTAAGAATATCCCAACACTGGACAAACAGGGGGCTCGAGGGGGGTAGGAGCTAAACACGATCAAAATCACTAAGGAAGTGGTACTCGGTAAAATAATGGGACTCAAGGCGGATAAATCACCTGGACCTGATGGCTTACATCCTAGGGTCTTGAGGGAAGTGGCGGTAGGGATTGTGGATGCATTGGTAATAATTTTCCAAAACTCCCTGGACTCAGCAAAGGTCCCGGCAGACTGGAAAACTGCTAATGTAACGCCCTTATTTAAAAAGGGCAGTAGACAGAAGGCTGGAAACTATAGACCGGTTAGCCTAACATCTGTGGTAGGCAAAATATTGGAGTCCATTATTAAGGAGACAGTAACAGGACATTTGGATAATCATAATTTAATAGGACAAAGTCAGCATGGTTTTATAAAGGGGAAGTCATGTTTGCCAAATTTGCTGGAGTTCTTTGAGGAAGTAACATATAGGGTGGATAAAGGGGAATCAGTGGACGTAGTGTATTTAGACTTCCAAAAGGCATTTGACAAGGTGCCACACAAAAGATTATTGCTTAAGATAAAAAATCACGGGATTGGGGGTAATATTCTGGCATGGATAGAGGATTGGCTATCTAACAGAAGGCAGAGAGTTGGGATAAATGGTTCATTCTCGGACTGGCAATCAGTAACTAGTGGTGTTCCACAGGGGTCAGTGCTGGGTCCCCAACTCTTTACAATCTATATTAACGATTTGGAAGAGGGGACCGAGTGTAACATATCAAAGTTTGCAGATGATACTAAGATGGGAGGGAAAGTAGTGAGTGAGGAGGACATAAAAAACCTGCAAGGGGACATAGACAGGCTAAGTAAGTGGGCAGAGATTTGGCAGATGGAATACAATACTGGAAAGTGTGAGGTTATGCACTTTGGCAGGAAAAATCGTAGAGCAAGTTATTATCTTAATGGCAAGAAACTGGAAAGTACTGAAGTACAAAGGGATCTGGGGGTCCTGGTGCACGAAACTCAAAAGGTTAGTATGCAGGTGCAGCAAGTGATTAAGAAGGCCAATGGAATGTTGGCTTTCATTGCTAGGGGGATAGAATATAAAAATAGGGAGGTATTGCTTCAGTTGTACAAGGTATTGGTGAGACCGCACCTGGAATACTGCATACAGTTTTGGTGTCCATACTTAAGAAAAGACATACTTGCTCTCGAGTCAGTACAAAGAAGGTTCACTCAGTTAATCCCGGGGATGAGGGGATGGACATATGAGGAGAGGTTGAGTAGATTGGGACTCTACTCATTGGAGTTCAGAAGAATGAGAGGCGATCTTATTGAAACATATAAGATTGTGAAGGGGTTGGATCGGATGGATGCGGGGAGGATGTTCCCGATGATGGGTGAAACTAGAACTAGGGGGCATAGTCTTAGAATAAGGGGCTGCTCTTTCAAAACTGAGATGAGGAGGAACTACTTCACTCAGAGGGTGGTAGGTCCATGGAATATGCTGCCCCAAAAAGCTGTAGAAGCTACATCATTACATAAATTTAAAACAGAAATAGACAGTTTCCTAGAAGTAAAGGGAATAAAGGGTTATGGGGAGCGGGCAGGAATTTGGACATGAGTCTAGGTTCGGATCGGTCATGGCCCTGTGGGTAGCGGAGCGGGCCCAGGAGCCGTGTAGCCTGGTCCTGCTCCTATTTCGTGTGTCTAATTCTGTTAGATTCAGGAGATGGTTCTGTGATAGTAGATTGGCGGTTAGGATCAGATCAGCCATGATCTTATTGAATGGCGGAGCGGGCTCGAGGGGCCGATTGGCCTACTCCTGCTCCTATTTCTTATGTTCTTATGTTCTTATATGTGTGCACAAATCGTTGAAGGTGGCAGGATAGGTTGAGAAAGCGGTTAAAAAAGCATACAGGATCCTGGGCTTCATAAATAGAGGCATAGAGAACAAAAGCAAGGAAGTTATGATGAACCTTTATAAAAAAACTGGTTCAGCCTCAACTGGAGTATTGTGTCCAATTCTGGGCACTGCACTTTAGGAAGGATGTGAAGGCCTTAGAGAGGGTTCAGAAAAGATTTACGAGAATGATTCCAGGGATGAGGGACTTCAGTTACGTGGATAGACTGGAGAAGCTGGGGTTGTTCTCCTTAGAGTAGAGAAGGTTGAGAGGAGATTTGATAGAGGTGTTCAAAATCATGAGGGGTCTGGACAGAGTAGATAGAGAGAAACTGTTCCCATTGGCAGAAGGGTCGAGAACCAGAGGACACAGATTTAAGGCGATAGGCAGAAAAACCAAAGGCAACATGAGGAAAAACTTTTTTTACTCAGCGAGTGGTTAGGATCTGGAATGCACTGCCTGAAAGGGTGCTGGAGTCAGACTCAATCATGGCTTTCAAAAGGGAATTAGACAAGTACCTGAGGGAATAAAATTTGCAGGGCCACTGGGAAAGGGCGGGGGAGTGGGACTAGCTGAAGTGCTCTTGCAGAGAGCCTGCACAGACTCGATGGGCCGAATAGCCTCCTTTTGTGCTGTAATCATTCTATGATTCTATGATCCAGCAGTTTTTAAACTCAGTTTAGGTCAGGACCTGCTGTACCCAGGTACCGATCACCTTCTGAGCCATTCCGCCAGACTACCTCCGGAGTTAGGGCGGGCGTCCACCATAATGGCCATGGAAATTTGGCCCCAAAACACCTTTTCCCTAATCACCACCCCAGCCTCATCCCCAGCTCATTCTCTGACTGCTTTGGATCTAACTAAAACTGCCTGTGCTACTGACATCTCCAAACAGCTGGTTAGAGGTGTCTTTGACCAGGGTCTTGGCGAAGGCTGGATGCTTGCCCTTGTGGTTCCAAAAATCAGGCCAGGCAAACATTAAGGGGATGAAAATACAACAATCAAAGTGGGAACATATTTGAATGCCCGATAAAAATCAATAAAATACTTGTCAGCCAGTGGCTCAGTTGGTAGCACTCGCGCCTCTGATTCAAAAGATTGCGGGTTCAAGTCCCACTCCAGGGTCTGTGCCTCTCAGCACTGAGGGAGTGCTGCACTGTCGGAGGTGCCGTCTTCCAGATGAGACGTTAAACTGAGACCCTGCCTGCTCTCTCGGGTGGACATAAAGGATCTCATGACACTAATTCGAAGATGAGCAGGAGGAGTTCTCCTCCGTGTCCTGGCCAATATTTGTCCCACAAACAACATCACTAAAACAGATTATCTAGTCATTATTACATTGCTGTTTGTGGGAGCTTGCTGTGCGCAAATTGTCTGCTCTGTTTCCTGCATTACAACAATGACTACACGTCAAAAAGTATTTCATTGGGTGTAAAGTGCTCTGGGATATCCTGAGGTTGTGAAATGTGCTGAATCCTAACTCCAAAAAACGGGTGGGTTGGGCTCGTGTTGGTCACTTGGAAAACAGTGACAGGATCGGACAAAGTCAACATGGATTTACAAAAGGTAAATCGTGCTTGACTAATCTACTGGAATTTTTTGAGGATGTAACTGGTAGAATAGATAAGGGAGAACCAGTGGATGTGGTGTATTTGGACTTTCAGAAGACTTTTGATAAGGTCCTGCATAAGAGATTAGCGTGTAAAGTTAAAGCACATGGGATTGGGGGCAAGGTACTGACTTGGATAGAGAACTGGCTGGCAGACAGTAAGCAAAGAGTTGGAATAAACGGCTCTTTTTCCGAGTGGCAGGCAGTGACTAGTGAGGTACCGCAGGGATCGGTGCTAGGACCCCACCTATTCACAATATATATTAATGATGATCTAGACGAGGGAACTAGATGTAATATCTCCAAATTTGCAGATGACACAAAGCTGGGTGGGCATGTATGCTGTGAGGAGGATGCAGAGAAACTCCAGTATGATTTGGACAGGTTGGGTGATTGGGCAGATGCATGGCAGATGCAGTATAATGTGGATAAATGCCAGGTTATCCACTTTGGTGGCAAAAACAGGAAGGCAGATTATTATCTGAACGGCAATAGATTGGGAGAAGAGGAAGTGCAACGAGACCTGGGTGTCCTTGTGCACCAATCGCTGAAGGTAAGCATGCAGGTGCAGCAGGCAGTTAAGAAGGCAAATGGTATGTTGGCCTTCGTAGCGAGAGGATTCGAGTACAGGAACAAGGATGTCTTGCTGCAGTTGTACAGGGCCTTGGTGAGATCACACCTTGAGTATTGTGTGCAGTTTTGGTCGCCTTATCTGAGGAAGGATGTTCTTGCCATGAAAGGAGTTCAGTGAAGATTCACCAGGCTGATACCTGGGATGGCAGGAATGACATATGAGGAGAGATTGGGTCGATTGGGCTTATACTCACTGGAGTTTAGAAGATTGAGAGGGGATCTCATTGAAACTTATAAAATTCTAACAGGACTAGACAGACTAGATGCAGGAAGGATGTTCCCAATGGCGGGGGAGTCCAGAACCAGGGGTCACAGTCTAAAGATAAGGGGTAAGCCATTTAGGACAGAGATGAGGAGGAATTTCTTCACCCAGAGAGTGGTGAACCTGTGGAATTCTCTACCACAGAAGGCAGTTGAGGCCAATTCATTAAATATATTCAAGAAGGAGTTAGATATATTGCTAAAGGGATCAAGGGAGATGGAGAGAAGGCAGGAACAGGGTACTGAATTTGGATGATCAGCCATGATCTCATTTAATGGTGGAGCAGGCTCGAGGGGCCGAATGGCCTACTCCTGCTCCTATCTTCTATATGTTTCTATGTTTCTATGTGACAGACGTTAAAATGCAAAAATTCTGAAACATTCTATTTTTAACCACGTGGCTGAGTTTCGCAGGCCTCGAGAAACCCAGCTGCTTAAAGGAGGTGGGAAGGGCTGAATCCACAAGGTGAGTCATCTTTTCGTTGTTCCTTTTGAGGAACTGTGTGAAATAGAGGCAGTCTGACTGGCCGTGTCAACTCTCCTTCCATGGCTGTAACCATCTTTAGCCCAGCCGATAGGGTGGGTAGTCCTATATGGCGGGAGAGTTTTATGGGCTCCCACAACCCATACAATGAGGGTGGGCCACCCACACTCACCGGACGTGAGTATCCTGCTGGATGTCAACCCAGAATTCAAAGCCGGAGCTCAGACTCCACTCGCCGGGACTGTCTGGAGTGGGGTTTGAACGCTGCACCTTCTGACTCAAGAGGCAGGAATGCTCCCACTGCACCAAAGGCTCACTCCTCGTAAGGTGACTGCCTCTACAGCACTGCTTGTGGGCCAGGAGGAGCAGGAATATTTCCTCCACACCCAGATAGCTACCCAGTAAACCCCCTCCACCCCCACAATCTGTCTGCTCCCCCCTGACCACCATCTGCCCCCAATTCCGACCACTATCTGCCCCTGGACCACCATCAGACTACCCCTACAATCGGGACCCCTCAGACCACTATTGGACCTCCCCCCACCACAATTGAGACCCCCCAGACCACCATCAGACTACCCCTACAATCAGGACGCCCCCCCAGACCACCATCGGACCCCCCCCATAATAAGGATGCCCCCAGACCACTATCAGAACCCTCCACCATGTAATCAGGACGCCCCCCAAGACCACCATCAGACGCCCCCCCCCATAATCGGGATGCCCCCAGACCACTATCAGAACCATCCGCTGCGTAATCGGGAATCCCCCCCAGACCACCATCAGACCCCACCCACACTGCGATCTGGAACCCTCGCCACAATCTGGAACCCTCCCCTCGCGATCCAGAACCCCCCCTCCCCACACCATGATTCGGACCCCCCTCTCTCACTCCCCCAATACACCTAGCTGCTCTCATAGGCTTGTGAAGCAGGCTTCCCACCCAGGCTTCCAGCCTGTCAGTCAGACTGCCTGTGGGCGGGAACCCCACTTAAAGGGGCCTTGTAGTTAAATTCTGGAGGACATTTGGGAAACTCATTCTTCCGGATTTTCTGACCTCACAGAACTCGCCTCCAGGCTAAAATTCAGGCCAAAGTGTTAAAATACAGAACTATTTGGCCCAGATTTTACGGTGGTAATAACTGCGAAACTGTCACCATTCGCCGTCATTACTCCTCTGAAACTGACAGGAAGTTCAGGATTTAGCGCTTGCGCAGATAAACGCGGGAATCCAGGAGTTGCAGCCAGTCGTTCCCTGCTCCACCACAGGTCCTGTTGATTACCACCTACCGCCCTCCCTCAGCTGATGAACCAGTACTCCTCCATGTTGAACACCACGTGGAAGAAGCACTGAGAGTAGCAAGGGCACAGAATGTACTCTGGGTGGGGGACTTCAATGTCCATCACCAAGAGTGGCTCGGCAGCACCACTACTGACCGAGCTGGCCAAGTCTTGAAGGACATAGCTGCCAGAGTGGGCCTGCGGCAGGTGGTGAGAGAACCAACACGAGGGAAAAACGTACTTTACCTCACCCTCACCAATCTACCTGTCGGCGATGCATCTGTCCATGACAGCATTGGTAGCAGTGGCCACCGCACAGTCCTTGTGGAGACGAAGTCCCGTTTTCACACTGAGGACACCCTCCATCGTGTTGTGTGGCACTTGTGGTATCTTGAGGTGGCCATAGATGGAGACGGACACCGGTTAACTCCGTAACATGGTTTAATCAACACTTGCACATAAAAGCTTCTGCCATGAGGCAGCAAAAACAAAGAGTACAACCAGTACAGATCAGACTTAACTCAGGAGAGCCATTGCCACAGCACCACCTGGTGGATCAGGTTACTCATAACCTCCCAGGTTACTACACTCCTCCCCCCTTAAGATTGCCGTATGCAATTCTTAAACAATAACCCTTACTAGGTACTACATTTTAATTAACCAGTATGCTCTAACCATGGTTAACCCCTGACTAATTTAACAGGTTTGTATAAGTCTTTCTGGTTGCTTGCGAATCCTTTGTGAACGTCTTAATTCCACTTGTGGTGGATTCTCAGATTCATTCGCACTTGAGATTGGAGTAGTCTCTGATGTTGGTTTTACTCTGTCCCGCTGTGGCCTGGCAGTACCAGTGTCCACTGGCACCTTATAAGCCGTGCTGGGTCCTGGAACAGCCTCCTCTACTGCCCTTTGTTCCATCTGAGGCAGTTCCCCCTGCTGCCGGCTGAAAAGCTGATCCACATGCCGACAAACCCCTCGACCATCCCCTAGTAACACGGAGTACAACACAGGTCCTGTAATGTCCTGGATTAGTCCTGGTATCCATTTAGGTCCATAACCGAAGTTCCGGGTGTACACAGAGTCCCCTATGGCGAAATGGCGAGCTTTAGTATGTTTGTCATGGATACGCTTTTTGGTTTGTTTGTTTTGTCTCAACCTTGCTTTTGAGATCTGGGTGTATCAGGTCTAACGTGCACCGCAACTTTCTTCCCATCATCAACTCAGCCGGAGAAAGCCCCGTGGTAGCTTGGGGTGTTATACGATAACTAAACAAGGCTCTATTGAGCTTGGTCTCCAGGGTGTCACCTGAGCTCTTCCTCATAAGCTCCTTAAAAGTCTGCACGGCTCGCTCGGCTAACCCATTTGAGGCTGGGTGATATGGAGCCGAGGTGACATGTGTGATTCCATTCCTTACCATGAATTCTTTGCTCCCTTCACTAACAAAACACTGTGCATTGTCGGATACAATCATTTCTGGAATACCATGCGTGCTGAAGCTGTTCCTGAGACAATTCAGTGTGGCATCAGTTGTTGCAGAGCTCACTGGATAAACGTCGATCCACTTTGAGTGAGCGTCAACCAGCACCAAAAACATTTTGCCCATAAAAGGTCCCGCATAGTCTATGTGAATTCTCCTCCAGGGTTTGCTGGGCCACTCCCAGGGATGGAGTGGTGCCCCGGCAGGTGCTTTCCTCTGTTCCTGACATATAGTGCATGACTTTACCTTTGACTCAATTTCAGCATCCAAGTTAGGCCACCACAGGTAGCTCCTAGCCAGTCCTTTCATTCTAGTCATTCCTGGGTGCGATTGATGCAACTGTTCCATCAAAGTAGAGCATCCCCGCTCTGGGACTATGATGCGTGCTCCCCATAGCACACATCCATCTTGGACACTGAGCTCGTGCTGTCTCTGTCTGTACGGCGCGAACTCCGGTCCCTCACAGTGATCTGGCCAGCCTTTCAACACATACTCACGGACCCTTGACAGAACGGGGTCCTTGGCTGTCCAGCCCTGGATTTGCGCTGAAGTCATCAGGGGACTGATCTCCTGATCCAGCATCAGGACATGCTCCTCAGGGGAAGTACTGCGAGGAGATTTTGAGAGGGGCAGGCGGCTGAGAGCATCCGCGTTCCCGTTTTCCTTGCCGGCTCTGTACGTGATCACATATTCATAGGCTCTTAGTATTACTGCCCATCTCATTATTCTCTGTGATGCCATTTGAGGCACCGCTTTCATCTCATTCAGTAAGCTAATAAGAGGCTTGTGGTCAGTACTGATTACAAACTTCCTCCCATATATGTACTTATGGAATTTCTTTACTCCAAATATAATGGCCAACCCCTCTTTATCAAGCTGTGAATAGTTCTTTTCTGCAGCTGTGAGCGTGCGTGAAACAAACCCGGTGGGCCTTTCCGCTCCATCTGGCATGCGGTGGGCCAACACTGCCCCCACTCCATAGGGTGATGCATCGCAGGACATTATCAGCTCCTTCTTCTCATCGTAATGCACCAACACCCTGCTGGACTGAAGTAGCTCCTTTGACTGCTGAAACGCTTTCGCTTGCTCTGGCCCCCAACGCCATGGCTCCTCCTTTCTCAGCAGTTTGTGCAGGGGTGCCAGCAGCATCGATAAGTTTGGAAGAAACCGGTTATAATAATTCAGGAGCCCTAGATAGGCTTTCAGTTCAGTCACTGAGGTGGGTGCAGGTGCATCCTGCACTGCCCGCACTTTCCCTGGTAATGGAGGGAGGCCTGTGGCATCCACCCGATGTCCCAGGAATGTAACTTCCTTCTCCATGAAACTACACTTACTCCGTTTCAGGCATAGCCCCGCCTCTTCCAGCCGCTGTAGCACTTTGTCCAGTGTTTTTAAGTGATCCTGATCGTCACTTCCTGTTAGCAGAATATTATCTAAGTACACGGCCACCTTTGGAATGCCCTGCAGAATGCCCTCCATCGTCCGTTGGAATATTGCTGGGCTAGAACTGACACCAAATGGTAACCTGGCATACGTGAACAGCCCCTTGTGCGTGTTCACCGTGACAAACTTTTTTGATTCTTCATCTAGCAATATCTGCTGATACGCATGACTCATGTCCAGTTTGCTGAATCTTTCTCCCCCAGCGAGCGATGTTAACATGTCCTCCATTCTTGGAATGGGGTACTGTTCCAGTGATGATACTCTGTTCACTGTTAACTTATAGTCACCACACACCCTTATGTTACCGTCGAGCTTCAATACCGGGACTATTGGTGCCGCCCAGTCTGAAAATTTCACTGGTTCTATTACTTTGTCCCTTAGCAGGCGATCTAGTTCCGCCTCAACCTTGGTTTTCATTGCAAAAGGTACTGACCTTGGTTTAAAGAAACGAGGCGTGGCATCACTGGCTACATGAATCTTGGCTGTGGCTCCCCTTAAGGTGCCCAGTTCGTCCTTGAACACTAACTCATGCTTCATCAGCATTTCTTGCAGTGCCTCTGTACTGTCCTCCATTTTATTCATTGCCTGCCAGTACACACTCAACTCACTGATCCACCCTCGCCCTAACAGGTTTGGCCCTGACCCTGCTACCACTACCACCGTAAGCTCTTTGGTGACTCCTTTGTGTTCCACTTGTACTTTGGCCGCCCCCAAAATGTCCACCTTCTGTCCTGTGTAGGTTTTGAGACTAATGGGGCATGTACCTAGCTCTGGTACTTTTGCTTCCCCCCATAGCTTGGCGTACTCAGTCTGCGACATTATGGTTACACTACATCCGGTGTCAATCTCAAACTTTACTTGACCTCCGTTCACTATCAAATACTGAGTGAGAGGGGGTATGTTGGGCTTGAAGTGTCTATACTGTATACAGTGAAAACCTCCTCACTAGACTCACTAGACTCTTCCTCCTCTTGTATGTAATTTGCCCGCTTTGTGTACTTCTCCCTCCCCCCTTTTGCATGCTTTGCCCCTTTAGCACTGCTTCTCTCACTCACTGCCCTTTTACAGACTTTCTTTAAGTGCCCTATTTTTCCACAATTGTGGCACTTTGCCTTTGCAAACCTGCAGTCCTTTGCATAATGGCTCGTCCCGCCACATCGGTAGCAATCCCCAACCCCGACTGGTGGACTTTTCGCGCCAGCTTCCATCTTGAAAACAGCTCCTCCCACTGGTTTACTCCATTTCTCCTTGCTCATACTGTTTAAGTCCTTAATGTCCTTGTTAGCTGTCTCCATGGCTTGTGCTTTTTTAAGTGCCGTCTCAAACGTTAATCCTTCTTCTGACAGCAACCTTTGCTGTATGCTGTCGTCGTTAACTCCGCATACTAGTCTGTCCCTTAACATGACTGTGAGCACATTTCCAAAATTACAGTCCTGTGCGAGCTTCCGAAGCTCCTCCACATACTCAGTAACGCTTTCTTCCGGCCTCCTAATCCTCAAATTGAATTTCCATCTCTGTACTATTTCATTAGGTTTCGGATTGAAATGATTCTTTAGTAGACTCACCAACTCGTCAAAAGCTTTTTCTCCTGGCCGCTCCGGGCTCAGCAGATTCCTCATCCGTGTATAGGTTTGCGCTCCCACACATCTCAGTAAAATGGCCCTTTTCTTTTCAGCACTGTCCACCTCATTTGCCATAAAGAAATGGCTCAGTATTTCAATATACTCCTCCCAAGACTGCGACTTGCTGTCAAAAGGTGCCACAGAGCCTACCGTTCCTGCCATCCTTGGAGTCCGGTCACTTCAGCCAAAAAATCAAACTCCGTTTCGACTCCCGTGGCCTAGCCTCGTGCTTTTCCGACCAGTTTGCTAACCAACCCGAGCACCTCTTCCGAATACTCCCTAACTATGACTGATCCACCAAAACTTTTCTGTCCTTTATTCTCGTCGCCATATGTGGTATCTTGAGGTGGCCATAGATGGAGACGGACACCGGTTAACTCCGTAACATTGTTTAATCAACACTTGCACATAAAAGCTTCTGCCATGAGGCAGCAAAAACAAAGAGTACAACCAGTACAGATCAGACTTAACTCAGGAGAGCCATTGCCACAGCACCACCTGGTGGATCAGGTTACTCATAACCTCCCAGGTTACTACAGCACTAAATGGGTTAGATTCAGAACAGATCTAGCAGCTCAAAATTGGGCATCCATGTGGCACTGTGGGCCATCTGCAGCAGCAGAATTGTATACTACAACAATCTGTAACCTCATGGCCCGGCATATCCCTCACTCTACCATTACCATCAACCCAGGGGACCAACCCTGGTTCAATGAGGAGTGCAGAAGAGCATGCCAGGAGCAGCAGCAGATGTACTTAAAAATGAAGTGCCAACCTGGTGAAGCTACAACACAGGACTACATGCATGCTAAACAGCAGAAGCAGTATGCTACAGGCAGAGCTAAGTGATCCCACAACCAACGGATCAGATCAAAGCTCTGTAGTCCTGCCATATCCGGCCGTGAATAGTGGTGGAAAATTAAACAACTAACGGGAGGAGGAGGCTCCATGAATATTTCCATCCTCAATGAATGAGCCCAGCACATGAGCGCAAAGGACAAGGCATTTGCAACCATCTTCAATCAGAAGTGACAAGTGGGTGATCCATCTCGGCCTCCTCCTGAAGTCCCCACCATCACAGTCTTCAGCCAACTCGATTCACTCCACGTGATATCAAGAAACAGCTGAGCACACTGAATACAGCATAGGCTATGGGCCCTGAAAACATCCCAGCTGTAGTACTTAAGACTTGTGATCCAAAACTTGGCACGCCTCTAGCCAAGCTGTTCCAGTACAGCTACAACACTGGCATCTACCCAACAGTATGGAAAATTGCCCAGGTAAGTCCTTTCCACAAAAGCAGGACAAATCTAATCCGGCCAATTACCATCTCATCAGCCTACTCTCGATCATCAGCAAAATGATAGAAGGTGTCATCGACCATGTTATTAAGCGGCAGTAGTCAGCAATAACCTGCTCACCAATGTTCAGTTTGGGTTCCACCGGGACCACTCGGCTCGAGACCTCATTACAACCTTGGCCCAAACATGGACAAAAGAGCTGAATTGTAGAGGTGAGGTGAGAGTGACTGCCCTTGACATCAAGGCAACATTTGACCCAGTGTGGCATCAAGCAGCCCTAGTAAAACTGAAGTCAATGGGAATCAGGGAGAAAACTCTCCACTGGTTGGAGTAAGACCTGGCACAGAGGAATATGGTTGTGGTTGTGGAGGCCAATCATCTCAGCTCCAGGACATCGCTGCAGGAGTTCCTCAGGGCAGTATCCTAGGCCCAAACATCTTCAGCTGCTTCATCAATGAACTTCCCCCAATCATAAAGTCAGAAATGGGGATGTTTGCTGATGATCAACAACAACAACAACTTGTATTTATATAGCGCCTTTAATGTAGTAAAACATCCCAAGCCGCTTCACAGGAGTGTTATAAGACAGAAAAAAGAACACTGAGCCACATAAGGAGAAATTAGGGCAGGTGACCAAAAGCTTGGTCAAAGAAGTAGGTTTTAAGCAGCGTCTTAAAGAAGGAAGGAGAGGTAGAGAGACGGAAAGGTTTAGGAGGGATTTGAAAACAAGGATGAGAATTTTAAAATCGAGGCATTGCTTATCTGAGAGCCAATGTCGGTCAATGAGGGGTGATGGGTGAACGGGACTTGGTGCAAGTTAGGACACGGGCAGCTGAGTTTTCGATCACCTCAAGTTTACGTAGGGTGGAATGTGGGAGGCCAACCAGGAGTGCATTGGAATAGTCATGTCTAGAGGTAACAAAGGTATGGATGAGGGTTTCAGCAGCGGATGAGCTGAGGTGAGGGCGGAGACAGGCGATGTTACAGAGGTGGAAATAGGCATTCTTAGTTATGCTGTGGATATGTGGTCGGAATCTCATTTCAGGGTCAAATATGACACCATGGTTGCAAACAGTGTGGTTCAGCCTCAGATAGATGTTAGGGAGAGGGATAGAGTCAATGGCTAGAGTTCTATTCACAAATCCTCGGATAATGAAGCAGTCCATGACCGCATGCTGCAAGATCTGGACAACATTCAGGCTTGTGTTGACAAGTTTCAAGTAAAGTTCGCGCCACACAAGTGCTAGGCAATGACCATCCCCAACGAACGTCTAGCCACCGCCCCTTGACATTCAACAGCATTACCATCGCTGAAACCCCCACCATCAACCTCCTGGGGGGTCACCATTGACCAGAAACTTAACTGGACCAGCCACATAAAAACTGTGGCTACAAGAGCAGGTCAGAGGCTGGGTATACTGTAGTGAGTGTCTCACCTCCTGACTCCCCAAAGCCTTTCCAGCATCTACAAGGCACAAGTAAGGAGTGTGATAGAATACTTGCCTGGATGAGTGCAGCTCCAACAACACTCAAGTAGCTCGACACCATCCAGGACAAATCAGCCTGCTTGATTGGCACCACATCCACCACCTTAAACATTCACTCCTTCCACCACCGGCGTACAGTGGCTGCAGTGTGTACCATCTACAAGATGCACTGCAGCAACTCGCCAAGGCTTCTTCGGCAGCACCTCCCAAACCCGCGACCTCTACCACCTAGAAGGGCAGCAGGCGCATGGGAACACCACCACCTCCAAGTTCCCCTCCAAGTCATGCATCATCCTGACTTGGAAATATATCGATGTTTCTTCATCATCGCTGTGTCAAAATCCTGGAACTCCGTTCCTAACAGCACTGTGGGAGTACCTTCACCTCATGGACCGCAGCGGTACAAGAAGGCGGCTCACCACCACCTTCTCAAGGGCAATTAGGAATGGGCAATAAATGGTGGTCTTGCCAGCGACGTCCACATCCCATGAATGAATCATAAAAAAGGTTGCACTGTGGAACACCCCAGAATAGGCAATCAATTAAAATCACACTTAAGGATGAAAACTTCTCCTATTACACTGGACTATCTTTGTTAAACCGCGTTCCCCACCCCGCGCCCCCTACCCCACCCCACCCCCCATAACCCATCCCACCCCCCCATCACCTCCCAAAAAAGTTAAGCCTTGTTGAACGAGGTGTAGTTGGGTTTTTAATGGCGTATTGACTGTTGAACAACAGTTCTGGCCTCGAGAAACTAATTTTATATTTGTGGTATGTCAAATTTTTCCATTAATATGATTAAGAATTACATGGTTTTTAAAATAATCATTTTTTTAAGTTTGTTTTTGATATTTCAGCTTCTATCTTAATTCTATGTGTATGTCCCAATCTTTATTTCATTCTCTGTATAGTTTATAAGAAGTAAATTAGAATCTGTGCATTTTACTTCCTGGTTTGCTGTCTGTGAGAATTCTTCAATGTGATTGGCTGCTTATCCTGCTTGATGACATCACTGTTGCGGGGCACTGGAGATTCGCTTGATTTGGCGCCAGATTCAAACAAAGGTCAGGAGAGCTGAAATTCAGGCCACAGAGATCGCTAGATCTTTGTAGGCAGCTTTCTTTGAGGTCAGCGGTGAGCGCCGTCGCTTCGCTGCTGACTGCAAATTCTGTTCTTTTTGAAGTGACCTTTCTGTGCAAGCAAGTATTTCATATTCTCGTCATACTTTTTTCAAGTTTACTGAACAATTTTCTCACTCAATGTATGTTTCAGGTGAATTCTTTTCATCTTTTTTCACTAAAACCATTGCAAATGGAACATAAGCACATATCTTATCATGCATGTGGATCGACCCTGAATCATTAATTAATGCTGGGAGCTTCAAAGTGTAAAGCTCAGCAGATCTCGCTGTAACCAAGCTCAATGCTGGATAACCTTCCATCATAATAAGTCTGAGAGATTAGGAGCAGCATTACTGAGGATAGACCATCCTTCACTAATCCCTGTACAGTGATCACATCCTCTGAATTGGTTTCTTACCTTATATATTACACTCTTGCTGAGTAGATGATGAATTTTCTACAACTTTTGATACACTTGAGAGGAGATCATTTAAAGCATGCTCCAGTGCAAAAGTATTTTATTTGCAGAAATGTCATTTCCTATTTGTAAAATAGGACAGTTTAAGACGACTAAAAAGCTCAGGGAATTGTATTTATGTTGGCTAGATTTTCATAAATGCAAAATTAAGAAACAAATATTTTCAACAGAAAGAGTAAGGGTCGGGATTAAAAAGAAAAATACGTGTAATAAATTTAATACACGCACGGTTCCACAGAGATGAAAAAGGCAATATTTTCTTTAAAGTATAACTGAAGTGTGAGTATATTGTATTAGTTATACATGTTTCAAGCACTTATGATGTTTGGTCTATCCAATAATGTTATTTCATTTTCATAAGCAAATCATCTTGGTTGTTAGGTTTGTAACAAAAAAAAACCCTTCCCTAAGCCATTTAGAAGCTGAAATGCTTCTTTCCGTGGAAATTGCAAAACAGACCCTTTATACAACAGGCATGCGCAACAACTTGCATTTATATAATGGGGTAGAGTTTCCGCTTTGGGCGGAATCAGTGATCTGGACGCAAATTGCGCCCAAAATTGTGCCCATTTTGAGAAGTGTTTTTTTCTTCAAGTTCCCGCTCAAACTCATTTGGATATCGCCAAATGCAAAATCTGCCATGAAGCAGCGTTTTAAGACGTAATTTAAAAAAAATTGCTTTGAAAAGTTTTGAAAAGTATTCTTTGATATATTTAAGATTGGTAACTTGGTTTGATTAATACAGCCGAAAATGGGTTTATCACAAAAAATATGCACTTTTAATCAGTGTCAATCCACCACCTGTGAGTAACCTGATCCTAAATTACTGAAAATGACTTTTTAAAAATATATATATATTTTTTTAATTCATTCATTGAATCTGGGCATCGCTGGCAAGGCCAGCATTTATTAACCATCCCTAACTGCCCTGAGAAGGTGGTGGTGAGTCCAGGTGTTGTTGCATGCGGGCATGGACTGCTTCATTATCTGAGGAGTTGTGAATGGCGCTGAACACTGTGCGGTCATCAGCGAATATCCCCATTTCTGACCTTATGTTGGAGGGAAGGTCATTGATGAAGCAGCTGAAGATGGTTGGGCCTAGGACACTGCCTTGTCCTACAGAACCATTTTCCAGTTATATTGGTGTACAGTAGCCAGTTTCTTAGTAAATCAAAAAAAGTTTCATTCAAAAGCTTTTAATTAACCAAGGGGCATGACCAGCTTTGTGGGCGGGGCCTGCTTTTAGCGCAATGCTTTTTAAACTAGCGCAAAAGATTGCGGAAACTCTACTTATGCCTAACTTGCGCTTAAAATTCTGCGGTCTTTTGCGCCGGTTATGTCGATTTCTGGCGATGTGCGCCGAAAAAAACAGCGCAACCTAGCAGAAACTCTAACCCAGTGCACGTAGGACAGGAGGCTGCCAAGGAGCACGTTAGAATAGTTGAGCCTGGAGGTGACAAAGGCATGGATGTTGTCACAGGCAGAGTGATATCTCTCTGGCCTTATTATAGATTTAATTGCCGCTCTGCTGTAATCCTTGCTGCCAATTATAATTTGTACTCCATGGAATTAATACATTTTCAAACTGATTTTTGAAAATAGCCAACAAGATCTGACTCTCCAAAAGATTCCTCTATCTCAACCATGGGTTAAACTCATTCGATGCTGCTAAAGGGTTAATGATTCGGCTTTAATGAGTATGATACCAACACGGGGTGTTAGCAGGCTATTTGACTGTGTGGTGGGATGAGGATCGGGTATCAGAGCTGAGCCTGATCCTATCCTCACACAACATATGCACTTTCCTACACGGGTCACTAGATGGCGATCAGGAACAATGACCCCAGCTGATGCCTCTGTGCCCTCCCCCGCCGCCATTCCACCAGGACTCGGAGGTCAATTGCGGTGCCTTGCTCCAATCTTAACGCAGATGAGTTAACTCAGCTCAGACAGGGGAATTAATCCCGGTTCAAACCCCTCTCCAGCAGGGATTTGAGCACATAATCTAGGCTGACACTTCAGTGCGGTACTGAGTAGTGATATTCTTAAGTTGTCATACACTTGTGTGGAAACAATTCCACATATATCCTTGACCGTGGGAGCTTTTCTCTTCTTTACACTGGGCTGCAATACACGGTGCTCTAGAATTCCATCGACCTCATCCTTCACGCAAACTCCGATTCACCGGTGACAACAAAATGATTACAATGAAATCTGTGAATGTAAACCAAGCATTTCAACACAGAGAAATCATAAATCCAGGCAATAATTCATATCTCACACCGGAGGCAGAAGGTGATGCAATAAGAACAGCTTGTATTTATATCGCGTCTTTAACAGAGTAAAATGTCCCAAGGTGCTTCACAGGAGCGTTATCAAAATAGATTTGACACCGAGCCACATAAGGAGATATTAGGGCAAGGCTTGGTCAAAGAGGTAGGTTTTAAGGTGCATCTTAAAGGAGGAAAAAGAGGTAGTGAGGCGGAGAGGTTTAGGGAGGGAATACCAGAGCTTACGGCCTAGGCAACTGAAGGCACGGCCACCAATGGTGGAGCGATTAAAAACAGGAATGTTCAAGAGGCCAGAATTGGAGGAGCACAGATATCTCGGGGGGTTTCGGGGGCTGGAGGAGATTACAGATATAGGGAGGGGCGAAACCATGGAGGGATTTGAAAACAAGCATGAGCGTTTTAAAATTGAGCCGTTGCTTAACTGGGAGTCAATGTAGGTCAGCGAGCACAGGGGTGATGGGTGAACAGGACTTGGTGCGAGTTAGGACACGGGCAGCAGAGTTTTGGATGACCTCAAGTTTACGTAGGGTAGAATGTGGGAGGCCAGCCAGGAGTGCGTTGGAATAGTCAAGTCTAGAGGTAACAAAGGCATGGATGAGGGTTTCAGCAGCAGATGTGCTGAGGAAAGGGCGGAGACGGGCGATGTTACGGAGGTGGAAATAGGCGGTCTTAGTTATGGCGCGGATATGTGGTCGGAAGCTCATTTCAGGGTCAAATGTGACACCAAGGTTGCGAACAGTGTGGTTCAGCCTCAGACAGATGTTAGGGAGAGGGATGGAGTCGGTGGCTCGGGAACGGAGTTTGTGGCGGGGACTGAAAACAATGGCTTCGGTCTTCCCAATATTTAGTTGGATGATATTTCTGCTCATCCAGAACTGGATGTCGAACAAGCATTCTGACAATTTAGAGACAGTGGAGGGGTTGAGAGAAGTGGTGGTGAGATAGGGCTAGGTGTCATCAGCCTACATGTGGAAACTGACGCTGTGTTTTCGGATGATGTCGCCAAGGGGCAGCATGTAGATGAGAAATAGGAGGGGGCCAAGGATAGATCCTTGGGGGACACCAGAGGTAACGATGTGGGAGTGGGAAGAGAAGCCATTGTAGGTGATTCTCTGGCTACGATTAGATAGATAAGAATGGAACCAGGTGAGTGCGGTCCCACCCAGCTGGACGATGGTGGAGAAGCGTTGGAGGAGGCTGGAGTGGTCAACCGTGTCAAAGGCTGCAGACAGGTCGAGAAGGACGAAGGGGGATAGTTTACCATTGTCACAGTCAATAGGATGTCATTTGTGATTTTGATAAGAGCCACTTTGGTACTGTAGCGGGGCGGAAACCTGATTGGAGGGATTCAAACATGGAGTTCCAGGAAAGATGAGCACGGATTTGGGAGGCGACAACACGTTCAAGGACTTTGGAGAGGAATGGGAGCTTGGAGATGGGGTGGTAGTTTGCAAGGACGGAGGGGTCATGGGTTGTTTTTTTGAGGAGAGGGGTGATGACGGCAGCTGTAAAGGAGAGGGGGACAGTACCTGAGGAGACAGAATCGTTAACAATATCAGCTAACATGGGAGCCAGAAAAGGAAGTCAGGTGGTCAGCAGTTTAGTGGGAATAGAGTCGAGGGAGCAGGAAGTGGGTCTCATGAACAAGATGAGTGCGGAGAGGTCATGAGGAGAGATTGGAGAGAAACTAGAGAAAGATGTAAGTTCATGGCTAGGGCGGGGGGGAACCTTAGAGGAAGATTGGCCCGGTGGGCTACGGGAAGGGAAGGGAAGGAAGTGGCAGAGGCAGCTAATCGGCTGATCAATTGAACAAAAGCAGGAACATCTCCCTCCCAACCTAACATTTCAAATTCAGCTGCAGTTGGTAAAAGACAAAGATAGTAATCCCATTTCTACAATACAGTAAAGTAAGAGAAATTTTGAAATCACAGAGACTTGTTAATGCACAAAGAAACACATTTACGCCAACTGCATACTATGAACCCATGACCCAGCTATTGTAATAAGGTTCGAACCCATTTGGGGTGGAGTTTTACTCGGAGTGGGTTTCTGGCGGGAGAGTGTTCGGACGAGTTAATTCCCTGCCTATCAGCAGCAGCAGGAGGCCGTAGGCCAGGATAATTTAAATCCCATCCTGGAACAGGTGGGGAGAGGGCGCAGAGCGGCTGTCTGCTTGCAGGTAAGTGGAGGGAAGGGGTTTCGGGAGGGTCTTCTGAAAGGGAAGTGGGTGGGGAAGGGGTGGCTGGGGCAGAGGAGGCCACGACTTTCCACGTAGGGTCTAGGGGAGCACTCCTGCTCCTCCTGGCTCTTAGAAGGAAGGTTTTCCACTTAACCTTTTGGGCCTCTTCTTCCTTCTTTACAGCTTCACCTGGCACAAGCCTGCATTAAAATGCAATCAAGGTGCTATTGACATAATAGGACTTCAATTTGCAGAGAGTCACGAGGCCCCCCTTCGGCGGGCGCATGAGCCAAGTTAGCATCTCAGGTGGCGGGAACTGGGTGAATTCTGAGTGGCTAAGGAATGCCCAGTGTCTGCTGGGCGGGTAGAGTTAAAAATACACCTTGTTTTCATTCATGTGCAACTTTGTTTCTGACTCTCTATTTCCTGCCCAAGTGCATCCTCTTTTCCTTTGTGCCGTTCACCTTTAAAAGTTTTTGTGCATATATAGTGTTTCTTTCATTCATTCTCAGGATGTGGGCATCGCTGACAAGGCTAGCATTTATTGCCCATCCCAATTCCTGCCGAAATTGCTTCAATGTCTATACCAGGGATAGGGGAGTGGCGTGTCATCATCATTTCTTGGTTGCTGCTGCAAATTTGATTGGCACCAAAACCAACGATTTGGATTGTGAGCGGCGGCAGGAAACTGGGAGCGGCGAGTATTTAAAGAGGCCCCAGAGACCAGGTAGGCCTCAGAGCGGCGCGAGCGGTGGCGGGAAACTCGGAGCGGCGAGTATTTAAAGAGGCCCCAGAGACCAGGTAGGCCTCAGAGCGTACTAATCTCCAGTCTCAGAGAGGGAGAGAAGTAAAAAGTAATTGAAGTGTGACGTCACCAGAAAGCAGGTAAGTGATTGGTTGGTGAGTATTTCTCTATTTTTAAACTTTAACTCTGTGGTTTATAGTTTCTAAAGTCGCTGTGGTGTAGCGGGGACTGTTTGTAAACCAGGGCCCTTAAATATACCATTTAACTGTAGTGTAATTGGTGGGATTGATTTGATTTAATTTAATTGCAATTAATTCAAGGGTAAGCCATGGCAGGACAGCCCGGTGCCGTGGTATGCTCCTCCTGCGCTATGTGGGAACTCAGGGACACTTCCTGTGTCCCTAACAACGATGTGTGCAGGAAGTGTGTCCAGCTGCAGCTACTGGCAGACCGCATTGCAGTGCTGGAGCTGCAATTGGATACATACTGGACCATTCGCGAGGCTGAGGACGGCGTGGATATCACGTTTGATCAGTTAGTCACACCGCAGGCAAAGGTTGGACAGGCAGAAAGGGAACAGGTGACCAACAGACAGAGTACTAGGCACAGGCAGGTAGTGCAGGGGTCCCCTGTGGACATCCCCCTCTCAAACAGATACACCACTTTGAGTACTGTTGGGGGGGATGGCTTATCAGAGGAAGGCAGCAGCAGCCAACTTCCTGGCACCAGGAGTGGCTCTGCTGCACAGGACGGGAGGAAAAAGAGGGATAGAGCTATAGTAATAGGGGATTCTATTGTAAGGGGAATAGATAGGCGTTTCTGCGGCCGCAAATGAGACTCCAGGATGGTGTGTTGCCTCCCTGGTGCAAGGGTCAAGGATGTTTCAGAGCGGCTGCAGAACATCTTGGAAGGGGAGGATGAACAGCCAGTTGTCGTGGTGCATATAGGTACCAACGATATAGGTAAAAAATGGGATGAGGTCCTAAAAGCTGAATATAGGGAGTTAGGAGGTAAATTAAAAAATAGGACCTCAAAGGTAGTAATCTCAGGATTGCTACCAGTGCCACATGCTAGTCAGAGTAGAAATAGAAGGATATTTCAGATGAATACGTGGCTAGAGGAATGGTGCAAGGGGGAGGGATTCAAATTCCTGGGACATTGGAACCAGTTCTGCGGGAGGTGGGACCAGTGCAAACCGGACGGTTTGCACCTGGGCAGGGCCGGGACCGATCTCCTAGGGGGAGTGTTTGCTAGTGCTCTGGGGGAGGGTTTAAACTAAAATGGCAGGGGGCTGGGAACCTGAGCAGGGGTACAGAGGAAAGGGAAACAAGGATAAAAGCAAAAGATAGGAAGAAGAAAAACAAAAGTGGCAGTCAGAGAAATCAACGGTTTAAATCAAACATGGCCACAGTAAATAATAATTCTAATAGGTCTAAGAGCGTTAAAAAAACAAGCCTGAAGGCTTTGTGTCTTAATGCGAAGAGCATTCGTAATAAGGTGGATGAATTAGCTGCGCAAATAGAGGTAAATGAATATGATTTGATTGGGATTACGGAAACATGGCTCCAGGGTGGCCAAGGCTGGGTACTCAACATCCAGGGGTATTCAATATTCAGGAAAGATAGGCAAAAGGAAAGGGAGGTGGGGTAGCATTGCTGGTTAAAGAAGGGATTAACACAATTGTAAGGAAGGATATTAGCTCTGATGATGTGGAATCTGTATGGGTAGAACTGAGAAATACCAAGGAGCAGAAAACGTTAGTGGGAGTGGTATATAGACCTCCAAACAGTAATGCAGAGGTTGGGGATGGCATTAAAAGGGAAATTAGAGAAGCGTGCAATAAGGGCACAGCAGTCATCATGGGTGACTTTAATCTACATATAGATTGGGCTAACCAAATTAGTAACAATACTGTGGAGGAGGAATTCCTGGAGTGTTTAAGGGATGGTTTCCTGGACCAATATGTCGAGGAACTAACGAGAGATCAGGCCATCTTAGACTGGGTATTATGTAACGAGAAAGGATTAATTAGCAATCTTGTTGTACGAGGCCCCTTGGGGTGGAGCGATCATAATATGATCGAATTCTTCATTAAGATGGAGAATGAAGTAGTTGACTCAGAGACTAGGGTCCTGAATTTAAATAAAGGAAACTACGATGGTCTGAGGCGCAAGTTGGGTAGGATTGATTGGGGAATGTCACTCAAAGGGTTGATGGTGGATAGGCAATGGCAAACATTCAAATACCGCATGGATGAACTACAGAATTTGTTCATCCCAGTGGCATAAAAATAAAACAAAAAAGGTGACTCAACTGTGGCTAACAAGGGAAATTAGGGATAGCATAAGATCCAAGGAGAGGACATATAAATTGGCCAGAAAAAGCAGTAAACCTGAGGATTGGAGCAGTTTAGGATTCAACAAAGGAGGACAAAGGGATTAATTAAAAAAGGGAAAATAGAATATGAGAGTAAGCTTCCAGGGAACATAAAAACTGACTGTAAAAGCTTTTATAGCTATGTGAAGAGAAAAAGATTGGTGAAGTCAAGCGAAGGTCCCTTGCAGTCAGAATCAGGGGAATTTATAATGGGGAACAAAGAAATGGCAGACCAATTAAATACATATTTTGGTTCTGTCTTCACAAAGGAGGACACAAATAACCTCCCAGAGATGTCAGGGAACATAGGGTCTTATGAAAGGGAGGAACTGAAAGAAATCAGTATTTGTAGGGAAATGGTGTTAGGGAAATTGACGGGATTGAAGGCCGATAAATCCCCAGGGCCTGATAATCCACATCCTAGGGTACTTAAGGAAGTGGCCCCAGAAATAGTAGATGCATTGCTGATCATCTTCCAACATTCGATGGAATCTGGAACAGTACCCATGGATTGGAGGGTAGCTAATGTTACCCCACTATTCAAAAAAGGTGGTAGAGAGAAAACGGGGAATTATAGACCGGTAAGCCTGACATCAGTAGTGGGGAAAATGCTAGAGTCCATTATAAAAGATGTAATAGCAGAGCACTTGGAAAACAGTGACAGGATCGGACAAAGTCAACATGGATTTACAAAAGGTAAATCGTGCTTGACTAATCTACTGGAATTTTTTGAGGATATAACTAGTAAAATAGATAAGGGCGAACCAGTGGATGTGGTGTATTTGGATTTTAAGAAGGCTTTCGATAAGGTCCCGCATAAGAGATTAGCGTGTAAAGTTAAGGCATATGGGATTGGCGGCAAGGTATTGACTTGGATAGAGAACTGTTTGGCAGACAGAAAGCAAAGAGTTGGAATAAACGGCTCTTTTTCCGAGTGGCAGGCAGTGACTAGTGGGGTATCGCAGAGATCGGTGCTAGGACCCCAGCTATTCACAATATATATTAATGATCTAGACAAGGGAACTAGATGTAATATCTCCAAATTTGCAGACGACACAAAGCTGGGTGGGCGTATGTGCTGTGAGGAGGATGTCGAGAAACTCCAGTACGATTTGGACAGGTTGGGTGATAGTGCAGAAGCATGGCAGATGCAATATAACGTGGATAAATGTGAGGTTATCCACTTTGGTGGCAAAAACAGGAAGGCAGATTATTATCTGAATGGCAATAGATTGGGAGAAGGGGAAGTGCAACGAGACCTGGGCGTCCTTGTGCACCAATCGCTGAAGGTAAGCATGCAGGTGCAGCAGGCAGTTAAGAAGGCAAATGGTATGTTGGCCTTCGTAGCAAGATGTTGAATGACTTTTTACTCCATCTACACTGCACTGACAGATAAGACGATAGATTTCAAAGTGCAAATAAAATTGCAGACTTTATTGTTGCATAAAAAGTGCACAAACAAGGAAAGGGAGTGCACAGTTTTACTTGCATTAAAGCGTGACAAATCACAAGGTTGCAAGCACAGTGAACTGAGATATTTTGTGCAGTAATGACTCAGCATCTTCCAATTTTTTTAATCGCTTGCATTTTACACTGAGAAACAACAGTGAGCTTCCCTTATAAACAACCTCAGTACATTGTAAATGCAGTGGCGATTTAGCTAGCAGAAGTCTTATTTAAGATTGTCCCTCATGATCTATAAATAAAATTGATTAAATGAAAGAAAACTTTTCAAATTCACATCAGTGAATTCTTTGAATTAATCTTCTGACAAAAGGTCATCGAGCTGAAACGTTAACTCTGTTTCTCTCTCCACAGATGCTGCCTGACCTGCTGAGTGTTCCCAGCATTTTCTGTTTTTACTTCCAGTTTCCAGCATCCGCAGCATTTTGCTCTTGTCTCTGAATTAACCGCCCACTTCATATGGACTGAAGGAAAGGCGTTTAAAGAATTACACTGTTTCTCATCCAGAAGGATCATAGCATATTTGCAGATGGTGCCCTTGAAGTGCTGATGCATGCAGTGAGCCACAGGAGATTTACCCTCATTGACACTTATGAGAACCATCTCCTTGGAGGGAATAACTGGCAGAGTGATTGTTCTCCACAACACTTGGAGAATCTGGCTGGAAATGAGGAAGAAAATGGCAGAGCTGAGTAAAGGTGCCACAGTAACGGTACCTGGTAGACTTCTGCAACAAGCTTCTGAGCCAAATATGTCCGTCATATTGCAGGAATGACATATGAGGAGAGATTGGGTCGATTGGGATTGTACTCACTGGAGTTTAGAAGAATGAGAGGGGATCTCATTGAAACATATAAAATTCTAACAGGACTAGACAGACTAGATGCAGGAAGGATGTTCCCGATGGTCGGGGAGTCCAGAACCAGGGGTCACAGTCTAAGGATAAGGGGTAAGCTATTTAGGACAGAGATGAGGAATTTCTTCACCCAGAGAGTGGTGAACCTGTGGAATTCTCTACCACAGAAGGCAGTAGAGGCCAATTCATTAAATATATTCAGGAAGGAGTTGGATGTATTTCTTAAGGCTAAAGGGATCAAGGGGTATGGGGAGAAAGCAGGGACCTGGTACTGAATTTGGATGATCAGCCATGATCACATTGAATGGCGGAGCAGGCTCGAGGGGCCGAATGGCCTACTCCTGCTCCTGTCTTCTATGTTTCTATGTTAAAGCCATCCAGAATTCAATTTCTGATAAGTAGAAGGCATTAGGGTGAACACTTTAGTCATGGTAAACTGGACCAAAATTATTGACAGGGGAGGCGGCCTGGAGAAGGGAGGAGATCAGGAGAGGGCAGGCAATGGTCTACAGATTTTTCTATTGGTTGCAGTGTAAGGGAGATTAATCTTTAATACCTGGAGACTCCAGGACCAACCTGGAGAGTTGACAACCCTCAGGAAGCCTTGTCCATTTTAAGGGCTGGGTCTCAATTGCATGCTGCTGCTGAACAGGGGTCGATCTGCAGCTTGCCAACTCTGGACCAGTGCCATATCAGGCGGTCTGGAAGCTGAGCTGGTGGGCATGCATGCAGGTGGGTTAAAGTTGATGGGGTGGGTGGGGAGGGGGAACCAGTTGTTAAGTGGGGTGAGTCTGGCCCAGCAGTGTATTCTTGTGGAGTCCAGAGGAGCACTCCTGCTGCTGCTGCTGGCCCCACAGAAATCATTCTGAACTCACCTTTTTGGGCCATTTCTGTTTCACCTCTCCGACTCTCCTGAGGATGTTTGCCCCTTTAAGCTGCGGCAGGCATTTAAAGCCTCTGACACACCCAAATTCCAAAAGGGTGAGGTCCTAATCAGAGGAATTTGCAATGGCTGGACCTTGCTTGCATTACTCAACTCATTCTGGTCATTATCACCTTGCTGTTTGTGGAAGCTTGCTGTGCACAAATTGGCTGCTGTGTTTCCCACATTACAACAGTGACTACACTCCAAAAGTACTTCATTGGCTGTAAAGCGCTTTGAGACGTCCAGTGGTCGTGAAAGGCGCTATATAAATGCAAGTCTTTCTTTCACGCTGACCCCAGTAATTATACAGGGTCAACAGCTTTTACCTATAGAACGGCTTGGTTTATGTAAATTTAGCCACGGTAGTTGTATATTCACAGAATCACAGAATCACAGAATCCCCACAATGCAGATAGAGGCCATTTCGGCCCATCGAGCCTGCACCGACACATATCCCACCCGATCCCCGTAACCCCACGTATTTAATCCCCCTAACACTAAGGGTCAATTTATCATAGCCAATCAACCTAACCCGCACATCTTTGGACTGTGGGAGGAAACCGGAGCACCCGGATAAACATTATAATAGGAAATCTATATAGATATTTTTAGGATTAATTTAATATGGTCAATATTCTCTAATTTTATCCATTAGCACTTTAAATTATGCAGGAATGTTATTTCAAATGGCTGAAAATGAAGCAGTTTTTTTGCATTCTGGGTTTACGATCCTCCAGGGTTCTAATCCACAAAAGAATGCCAGTGTACGTTTTGGTCATTTTGAAATCCGCTTCAATGCACATTCCCTTGAAGCTCAGTTTCATCCCTAAGAGCGTCTAAAACAAAAGGCAATTCGTTCAAATCATTTCCCCCTGTGCAAAAGGATTGAGATAATTTAGTTCAGGAAGCACCATAAATTACTGCGAATATGCCCGCAGACCGTTTTCACCCCAGACTATCACTCCGTCCATTATTCTGTGCTGATAAATACACGTCTGGCCAATTTCAGCAAGTCCACTGCCTGAAAAAAATATCACCTCGTCTATTAGCACATCTGTATCATTATTACCGGACTCAAACATGTATCCGGCAACCATTTGCAAGTCACTGTTTGCTGCCATTAATCTACCTGCAGTTTGGTGATGCAGTGGGACTGATGTTGTGTGGGATTCATGTTGTAGGTTTATTGTGGTTTGCAAGCTGAAGCTGAGCGCTTGTCACGTCATCACAGGCAAAAGGCCTTCGGGTTCAGGTTACAGCTGCACCCAGTCCAGCTCCTGGTGTGTTAAATATCGGCGTTCTGCAACAACTTTATTGGACCAATACAGAGATGAAAACCAATATTTTGGTGCACTGTAGAGACAGCGAAATGTGCTTATGTTGATCTTTTGCGTAAAATAGAATTCAGAAAATCAGAGTGCTGAGTTAGTAACTTTAGAGTGTCGGAGGGTTGGGGAATGAAAAGTTCCTGTGAAGTTCCTGATATGGGTAAAGAAGGAGGTGATGTAGATATCTCTTGCATTGGTGGTTCAGTGGTAGAATTCTCGCCTGCCACGCGGGAGGCCCGGGTTCGATTCCCGGCCAATGCAATTATGTATTTTTATTTAAAAATAACCCGTGTTGGACTGTTGTACAAATTTCCTACACTGTACGACACCAGATTTACTTATATTTTTTAAGCTTCTGGCCATGCATAAAGTTATTACTCTATATTATTGGCAGATGAAATTCAACCCAGAAAAATGCGAAATGATACATTCTGGTAGAAAGAATGAGAAGAGGAAATATAAATTAAAGGGTACAATCCTAAAGGGGGTGCATGAATTGAGAGACCAAGGGGTATATGTGCACAAATCGTTGAAGGTGGCAGGGCAGGTTGAGAAAGCAGTTAAAAAAAGCTTACAGGATCCTGGGCTTCATGAACAGAGAATACAGTACAAAAGCGTGGAAATTATGATGAACTTGTATAAAACACTGGTTCGGCCTCAACTGGAGTATTGTGTTCAATTCAGGGCACCACACTTTAGGAAGGACGTGAAGGCCTTAGAGAGGGTGCAGAAAAGATTTACGAGAATGATTCCAGGGATGAGGGACTTCAGTTACATAGACTGGAGAAGCTGGGGTTGTTCTCCTTAGAGTAGAAAAGGTTGAGAGGAGATTTGATAGAGTTGTTCAAAATCACAGAATCACAGAAACCCCACAGTGCAGATAGAGGCCATTTCGGCCCATCGAGCCTGCACCGACACATATCCCACCCGATCCCCGTAACCCCACGTATTTAATCCCCCTAACACTAAGGGTCAATTTATCATGGCCAATCAACCTAACCCGCACATCTTTGGACTGTGGGAGGAAACCGGAGCACCCGGAGAAAACCCACGCAAACACGGGGAGAATGTGCAAACTCCACACAGACAGTCGCCCGAGGCCGGATTCGAACCCGGGTCCCTGGCGCTGTGAGGCAACAGTGCTAACTACTATGCCACCGTAATCATGAGGGGTCTGGACAGAGTAGAGAGAAACTGTTCCTGTTGGCAGAGGAGTCGGGAACCAGAGGACACAGATTTAAGGTGATTGGCAAAAGAACATAAGGCGACATGAGGAAAAACTTTTTTACTCAGCGAGTGGTTAGGATTTGGAATGCACTGCCTGAAAGGGTGGTGGAGTCAGACTCAATCGTGGCTTTCAAAAGGGAGTTGGACAAAAGAAAACATTTGCAGGGCTACGGGGAAAGGGCAGGGGAATGGGACTCGCTGAGGTGCTCTTGCAGAGAACCAGCACGGGCTCAACAGGCCAAATGGCCTTCTTCTGTGCTGTAACAATGCTATGATTCTATTATTCTATTCTTCTCTAGCACAGTCCAGAAGATGATAAAGTGCTTGGCATGCTGATTGCTCCCTTGGCAACGGATCTTCAATATGTAACCGAGGCAAAGATAAAAGGCCTGATTTTGCGATCCCAAACAAAATTGTGGTCCACATGCCCGTGGTACGGGGTTAGGCCATGCCGAATTTTACAATGCAAGGCTGCACAATGAAGATATCATGACTGTTCCCTTTGCAATCTCAGACTTGCCTCCGAATTTGAATAGGCCGGATGCACAGGAGAACCTGGCCTGGAGCACACTTGGCAGCGCAGTGTAAAATCTGGAGAGGCAGCAGCTCTTAAAAAGCTGCAGCTCATCATAAAGAGCGGAAGTTGTGGAAGAGGCAGTAAAGTTGACTCGTCGTTCACACTGGCACAGCAGAGACACCTGGTGAAACTGCTCCCTTTGATGTTATGGAGATAGAGGTCCTGCTGCAGCGAGTGCACCAAAGGAAGGTGGCCCTCTTTGGGGGCTGAAGGTCCCCCTCAGAAAATGCACAAGTGCAAGCTGCATGGAGCAAAATTGTTAATGGTGTAGATGCTCCCTCTACCTTGCTGTAGATGAGGAAGAGTTTGTTATCAGGAGCAAGGCGAATGTGCTGCTCACTTTTGCATATCTTTCTTGTGGGTTCCCATCAAACATGGCACACCTTCTGGGAAATAACATTTCAAACATTGTGCACACCCATTTCTACACACCTTTTCATTGTTTTCCCATAATACACAGAACACTTTTCTTGAAGGTAGAGGTGGCAGCTGAAACATCTCTGCTGTTAGGGGGTTTCTCAGTGGGGTCAACAGCCACGGGTAGAGAAGTTGGCCCTGTTCCACCCAGTGTTTCTTCTCCTTCAAATAACGTGGGCAGCATGGAAGGCTGCACAATGAAGGAAGCATGGCTTAAAGGCCACTAATTGGTCATGGAATTGATATGAAGAGCTTTTCCTCTTCATGAAGGCCATAGGGTTGCTATGAAGAAGTCTGATGCCCATGTGCATACCATTTGTGATGAAAGCATTGCCCCTTGCAAGCAAAGCAGTGGTCACCTTGCTGCAGACTGCCTGGTGTGGCAGACATCTCCTGGGTTGGCTTGGAAGATTTGCACTGTGTCAACTTCCACGGGAGGAGCCGTCCCTGATTCAGATGTTGTAAACCAGCCCGCAGCAGAGGGCGGTCTTGTGACACAGACGTGCCGAGTACAGGCCTTCTCTGACCTGTCCAGGTCAGGGTTCCAGGGTAGTGGCAAATATGACCAAAACGCCTCAGGGGCCATTGCACTGCATTTATTGGCTGCTCACAAGCTCCGCTGATGCAGTATGTTTGGAACCTCCAAGGGAACACCCATCCATCATCACCTTTTTGTAGGTTGCCACATTCATTGGCAGTAATCAGTAGATTAAAGAAGAAATATATTGGCAGGGGAAAAAAATAGGACATGCAGCAAAACCAATGAATGCACGGAGCAAAATGCAGCAAATGGTACAGGAAAACACTTTTAAAAAAAAGCCTATCTTCTCCCTTTAAGACGATCCGAATACTTCCATACACCCAGTTTTTATGGGTTAGGCACGTGCTCTGGTCACCCAATAAAGAAAAAGTTGGAGATGCAAACCTTATAAAACAATTTTAATATTTAAATGAGGCTGCCACGCCAATAGCACAGCCTAATTATTTGCCCTGACATTGCCTATCAGAAAGTCAGCCTCCCCACACATTAGGTATGTGAATTTTTTAACCCACACTTACTGCTTGTAAGGCCTGCTGCTGGTGGGGGGGCACACCAGATTTCTTAGGTCTCCAACAGCTACCTCTGTGATTTATCTTTAAGTATTTCTTAAAGTTACGATAGATACCATACTTAAGTCAGAATCATTCTCACCTTGTTATTAGAACATTAGAACACTTTTAAATACTAAATTGATTTTTCATAAAGTTACAAAAGCGACTATGTCATTGAAAAATTGGTGTTTTGCGATTCATTTTTATTATTAATAGAAGTATTTTAGAATACCTCTGGGGAAACTGGGTAATGTAACATTATTCAACCTTCCCATATCATATATACAGCACAGAAACAGGCCATTTGGCCCAATGAGTCCATGCCGGCAAAAGCTAATGTCAGAAGTTGGATTTAAACCCACACCCCTAGAAAGGGAGCAGAATTCACCAACTTTTTGCAAGGTAAGGATTAGTAGCCCTTGAATCTGGCACCTTAGACCACTCGGCCATCCTGACAACTGAAAACTGACAACATAGTGGATTGGCCCGAATGTCTCTTGCAACTGGCATATTGTCCTCTACATCTTTCTCATTGTGTTGCTGCTCCTCTGCCCGGCTCCCTCTGAATCACTCGTGCACCTTCCTCTTCATCCTGCAGGTAGGGTTGCTAACTCTGGTTGACCGTATTCCTGAATGTTTCATCACATGACCTCCTGCCTCCAACAGCCCCGCCCCCACGCTCCCACCACTGGCCCCCCCCCCCGACATGTCCATCCTTGTGGTGCACCACCTTCTTAGGCCAATTGGAAAACAAACAGGCTCTTTGTTACCTAATTGGATGATTCTTGACGGTCGGTCAAACAGCCCATTTATCCCATCTCCAATATTTTTATGACTAATAAATGAAAGTGTTCAAAGATAATGAAAAAAAAAAAACAATTTTTTTTCTCCTGGGTTGTTCGTAGAAGTGTCCTGGAGATGAATCTTTCATTCCAGGTGACTCCGGGACAATAGTGGAGGGTTGGCGACCCTACCTCCAGGACCTCCTTTAACCGCTGTTGTCCCCAGATTTTGTCACAGTGCTCGTTAGGAAGACTTTTCCACGTTAATTTTTCATTGAATTTCTTCTAGCAAATAGACAAGTACAGGGGAGACCTTTTCCTGCTTTGGTTGTGCTATGGTCTACCCTACATTCTAAACACACTATGGATTTTAGCCAGCATCAGACACTTTAGTAGTGATGAAAGCTGCTTGCGATAGCTCCAAAATGCTTAGTAGATGCTACACGGCAACTGGGAAATGCTCCTATTGAAAGCCATGTTATTATGACGAGCATATTGTGATTGTTGCCCATTAATTGGAATCAGCAGGCAGCAAACAAAGAGACTGCTGCAAACTGATATCATGGGATGGCTGATATGTCAAATAAATGACACCAGCAATTTTCAGCCTGTGAGTGGCGTAGTAATTCCTGTGGAGTAATATCCTTGGCCTTCACCTTACCACACTCTCAGTGATTGATTTCTTTTGTCCTATGCGACTGTAATAAATGCATCTGTGATTAATTGAGTCAGGAATGAGAACTGACTCCACAGAAAGAAATTATTTGTGGGCCCAAAAAAACCCCTAAATCACAACCTAAATAAAAGTATCAGAAATAATCACCAGATTGCTTTAAAATATACTGAAATGCATCCATCTATTAACCATATTGTTATGATTTGCCCTTTAGCGAATAATCCATTTTATTTTACTCTTAGACCAAAATGCAAACCATTGACCAGTACTACTGCCCTGCAATTGATATCAATATGCAACCGAAGAGAGATTGTTGTTAACTGAAATCATGCATCATAGGTAGCTGATATGTCAAATAAATAGCCAAATTTCATTTTTCTTTATATACGTTCCTAAATTCAATCAGCTGTGAACAAATCACATATCTCATTGAAACATATTAAATTCTTAGAGAGCTTGACAGGGTAGATGCTGAGAGGATGTTTCCCCTGGCTGGGGAGTCTAGAACCAGGGGTCACAGTCTCAGAATAAGGGGTCGGCCATTTAGGACTGAGATGAGGAGAAATTTCTTCACTCAAAGGGTTGTGAACCTTTGGAATTCTCTACCCCAAAGGGCTCTGGGTGCTCAGTCGTTAAGTATATTCAAGAATGAGATCGATAGATTTTTGAACTCTAGGGGAACCAAGCGATATGGGGATAGGGCGGGAAAGTGGAGTTGAGGTAGAAGATCAGCCATGATCTTATTGAATGGTGGAGCAGGCTTGAGGGGCCATATGGCCTAGTCCTGCTCCTAATTCTTATCTTCTTATGTTCTTAATCTTCTGGTTCAAAAATAAAATAGTAATCAGAAATTTGACGGTCGAGTTTGACCTTTGGGCAACTGATTGGCGGAGTGCATTAGTCAGCTGGTCATCTCCCATTCCAGCGGCAGCGAGACCCCCCCGCAATTTTGATAGCCCGGCTTCATTTAAATTTGGCAGGCGAGCTGCAGGAAGCCAAACAGGCTCGCTGGATTGAAGCTTCAAGATCAGGCCAGGGCAATCGCCAGCACGGTAAGTTGGGGGGGGTGGGGGGGTGCGGGGGGGTTTGCGATCGCGAAGGTTGGGGATCCCGGGGCAGCAGCGGCACACAGAATGCTCCTCCGGGGCGCACAAAAATAATTCGACACTTACCTTTGGCGAGCTTTTTCGCCCATGGAACTGGTCGGAGCCTGCCTGCCACACAATCCAACTAGTTCATACCTAAAATGCCGATTGGGGTCCTATTTATGTCACAGGACCCCGATTTCCACATTAAAAGGGGCCGATTGCCTGAAACAGGCGAGCACTTTGGACACCCGCCATTGGGCCCCTTTCAAAATGGAGTTCCTTAGATATTACATACCAGAATATATATGACTGCAAAACATAGGGCTTTTCTTATAATTACAATTTTTTTGATACACTAAGTAAAATATTAAATGTAAAGGCTAGATTTTCCAATCAGCAGAAATGTTCTTGCTGACACATGTGGGAGAGCGAAAACCTTGCCTTTCCGATTTCACTGGGTCCCTGGTCATAACGCGCACCTTGCAGTTTTCCAATTCGTATTGGTTGTCAGAGTACTTTCTGTGAGAGAGTTTCGTTAGACATGTACACTTAGTATCAATGAAGGTGTTGCAATGCTGCTCTCAATTTTTCATTTTCTTAGGGCGGAGGTCCTGTCCAGCATTTAATGCTCTCATCGAAATTGGGCATACGGCAACATTGAGGAAGGTCAACTGAACTATTCACAGCTGCCATTATGTCACAAATTGGTTCTGGTACACCTACCCGATAAAGACTGAAGAAACTGCCTCCACAGGCAGTCGAGGGCCGATTCCCTGATTAGGCACTCCCAGCGAGGAATGACGCTTGCACGGAATATTAGTCGGGAATTGCAGGCATGCAGCTTCTAAATGAATGAATCCTAAACCAGGCACTGTGCGCTTGCGATTTCCCGTTTCTCTCCTAGAGCGCCCAATCAGCCCTCCTCGAACAACTGTTGTGCTTCTGCCACCTGCCTGGTATCGGGGTCATCTGCCACCAGCATCAGGTGATTTGCCATCCTCTCTTGTACCAACCAAGTGAGACGTACATTGTTCGGGAGAGCCAGACTTCCATTTCCTTTCCCACTGAATAACAGCAGCAACATGACACAGTTGGCCAATGTCACCACTCCACACAAAATGCAGGGGGTTACTGATCACATCCACGTGGTCATCCTACAGAGCTCCTGTGTGTCAGTAATTGAGAATGCATCATGCAGTAAGAAAGAGCGACTCCGTCAAACATCAGATGAGAGACACCCTCTGCATTGTCATACACCTACACCCAGCCGCCTAAAGTCAAGAAAGAGCTCCATGAACAGTGTTGTTCCATTACAATCAACCTCATCTGAAGCCCGCATCGCCTTGTGGAAAGACCGGCTCGCCAGTCTTGAACAACCCCCAGCGATGGAAATTTTACTTGATGAAAGCCTTCACCCAGGAGCTAATTGCAACTGAGCAACCTGGAAGTGCCTTAACAGACTTAGGACCGGTGTAGGTTGCTCAAAGGTGTCACTAAGCAAATGGGGATATTCAACCAGCCCGACAACTTGTGAATGTGGAACTGAGGCACAGACTATGCAACATCTCCTGCAATGCCCATCGTTAGAGGAACCCTGCACTGTTGCAGATCTTGCTGAATTCAACAACAAGGCACAAAAATGTGTCCAGTTCTGGCTGGGCTATGTATAGACTGTCCGTGGACACGATAAGAAGAAGAAGCTAGGGTGTGTTGGCAGGATCTCTTGTTTGATGCACCTTTAAGTTTTTAATGTGAAAACAGGTCTAATATTATATATATAAATAAAATCATAGAATCTTACAGCATAGAAGGAGGCCATTTGGTCCATCGTGCCTGAGCCGGCTCTTTGAAAGAGCTATCCAATTAGTCCCACTTCCCCGCTCTTTCCCCATAGCTCTGCAAATTCATAAAAATATATGCTACGCTGCTGTAAGGTCATATATGTCAAACATTCAAATAGCTGTATGGCTGCATGACACCACTGGAGGGCTGAACAGAACGAGGATAACAGGTTCCAAGGACACACTTTGTGACGGACATATTTGGCACAGAAGCTTGTTGCAGAAGTCTACCAGGTACCGTTACTGTGGCACCTTTACTCAGCTCTGCCATTTTCTTCCTCGTTTCCAGCCAGATTCTCCAAGTGTTGTGGAGAACAATCACTCTGCCAGTTATTCCCTCCAAGGAGATGGTTCTCATAAGTGTCAATGAGGGTAAATCTCCTGTGGCTCACTGCATGCATCAGCACTTCAAGGGCACCATCTGCAAATATGCTATGATCCTTCTGGATGAGAAACAGTGTAATTCTTTAAACGCCTTTCCTTCAGTCCATATGAAGTGGGCGGTTAATTCAGAGACAAGAGCAAAATGCTGCGGATGCTGGAAACCGGAAGTAAAAACAGAAAATGCTGGGAACACTCAGCAGGTCAGGCAGCATCTGTGGAGAGAGAAACAGAGTTAACGTTTCAGCTCGATGACCTTTCGTCAGAAGATTAATTCAAAGAATTCACTGATGTGAATTTGAAAAGTTTTCTTTCATTTAATCAATTTTATTTATAGATCATGAGGGACAATCTTAAATAAGACTTCAGCTAGCTAAATCGCCACTGCATTTACAATGTACTGAGGTTGTTTATAAGGGAAGCTCACTGTTGCTTCTCAGTGTAAAATGCAAGCGATTAAAAAAATTGGAAGATGCTGAGTCATTACTGCACAAAATATCTCAGTTCACTGTGCTTGCAACCTTGTGATTTGTCACGCTTTAATACAAGTAAAACTGCACTCCCTTTCCTTGTTTGTGCACTTTTTATGCAACAATAAAGTCTGCAATTTTATTTGCACTTCGAAATCTATCGTCTTATCTGTCAGTGCAGTGTAGATGGAGTAAAAAGTCATTCAACATCTTGCTGCTGCCACAGTTTAAGTCGTTGCAGAAGTGCTCAGAAATCCCACCTTCATTCGTGTGGGGTCCCAGGAAAAGTCCCTCTGCACAGGCAGGCACTTGCCATACATACTAAATTGGGGCCAGATTGAAAGGTGCAGCAGAAACAAAGTCATTCACAGTTTATTAAATTAATGGGTGAAAAATCAGCTGGGCTCCATTACAGACGTTCTCCCTGCCTGATTTTCCTTTATCTGAGGAAAGAAAGACCTCAGAATGTCCCAAAGCGCTTTACAGCCAGTCGAGTACTTTTGAAGTGTAGTCACTGTTGTAATCTACTCTCGTCAGGCAATGGTATACACACAAGAACGAAAAGGGAAATTCTGCCCCAGTGCATCTTAAAACTACAAACTCTTCAAAAAAAAACTTCTGTTAGATCAGCAGTGGAATAACTAAAGAGTGACCAACTGCGCAATTCTTACAGTCTCAGTGTTTAGTTCTTTTTTTTTATTCGTATACGGGATGTGGGCGTCGCTGGCAAGGCCAGCATTTATTGCTCATCCCTAATTGCCCTTGAGAAGGTGGTGGTGAGTCGCCTTCTTGAATCGCTGCAGTCCGTGTGGTGATGGTACTCCCACAGTGCTGTTAGGGAGGGAGTTCCAGGATTTTGACCCAGCGATGATGAAGGATCGGCGATATAATTCTAAGTGAGGATGGTGTCTGACTTGGAGGGGAACTTGGAGGTGGTGGTGTTCCCATGCACCTGCTGCCCTTGTCCTTCTAGGTGGAAGAGGTTGCGGGTTTGGGAGGTGCTGCTGAAGAAGCCTTGGTGAGTTGCTGCAGTGCATCTTGTAGATGGTACACACTGCAGCCACGGTACGCCAGCGGTGGAGGGGGTGAATGTTTAAGGTGGTGGATGGGGTGTCAATCAAGCGGGCTGCTTTGTCCTGGATGGTGTCGAGCTTCTTGAGTGTTGTTGGAGCTGCACTCATCCAGGCAAGTGGAGAGTATTCCATCACACTCTTGACTTGTGCCTTGTAGATGGTAGAAAGGCTTATAGTGAGAGACTGTATTTAATTTAATATGAACACTGTTGGATTGACATTTTTAGTGTTGGTAACACTGTTAGCACAAAACCACGGACAAATAGAGAACAGTGTCCAGAGTAGATTATATTGATGGCTCGCCGATTAACCGACAGAATTTCTACCTGCTATACAGACAGGCCTTGATCCAATTGAAAGCCAATACACTTCATTTGCTCATTTAAAAATTTTTCCCCACATTCAACCATATAAACTGTTTAACCGGGAGGCAGCTTATCTTGCAATTTGAATAATCATTTATTTAGGTTTTTTTTCCTAACTGCATCTTGAATTGTTTTATGATGCACATTTTAGAACTAGATAATTAACTTATGTCTTGCTGAGTTTTTTAAAGTTAGATTTTTCTCCCCTTTATTGAGATTTCCTGCTGTTTTTGCACTGTTCCCCCACTTGTTGTGTGGCCTGCTGCCAAACCTCTGGCTATACGTCCTGTCACCTGCCACTTGGAAGCACACGAGAACTTGGGGTAACATATCCTCCAATATTACCTGTCTCTGTAGGGACCACCTCTCTGTGACAGCTCATCCGAGATGGAGGAAAATGGATTCAAAAGCCTCCATCCTACCGACCCATGATGCATTACATCAGTAATGAACATGCTCTGTCACTGGACTGTCTCGATGCTCTGTCACTAGACTTTTTTGCCATCCCATTCTGTGACTTTCACGTTATGTACTTGCTCAGGATTTTACCACTGGACGTGAAATTATCTGCATTGTTTTTGCAGAACCTAGTAAAGCTGATGTAATCCTGTTATGTGCATTAGTGGGGAGATTGAAGTTGGCAACGACAAATGATATTATTGCTTATGTCTATTCCAATGCGATCCCAGAATTGGTTTTAAGGTACATGGTTTCAATGCACACTTAATATGCTTGTACACTATGAATACAAAAATCTGCTTGCAGTCAATCCCAGCATAAGTGCCATGACTGACTTGCTGTCAGAATATCCAGAGTTTGGGGAGATTGCACCCATATTACTAGGGGGTGTCAGTTGCCACAGTGGCCACATTCCAAGTGCCCAGCCGGAGCAGAGGGGAGAGGAGAGACAACGCTGGCTGGCTACTCTTTGCTGTGTTGGTGCCACCAGTACAAGGGCAGTTTTGAGGGGGCACATTGACCCCATTGCATGGAGAGCTGATTCACCCAGTGATGCCATCTTTATATTGGGGGTCTTAGACCCTAAATACCAGTCGCCAAGGATACCCCAGGCTGGAGCTAAGGAAATTACTGATGTGGGAATTCCCTATCCCCTAGCCATCCCAACCCCACCCCATCCCCTGCTAAGTCATCTCAAACAATATCAAATAAAAGTATTACATGAAAATAAGCACAGATGTGGGGCTTTAAAAAGGGGATTGAATATATAAATATTTTAATTCATTTACCTATCTGGAAATTAAAAATCTTAGGTCTGCTCACCTTGATTCCGATTATTCACCCACCCTCCAACTGTGCTTCACCTGAAGACCACACTTGGTTTTGAGCCTCCCCCCTCCCCATGTGCTACACCACAGGAGAGTGACCTATTGTAAATAAATATACTGTATCATATTGTTGGATGTAAATTGATATGATTCTCCCTCTGGAATCTCACATTCACCTCATCGGTCGGGATTTTCCTCGAAGCTGCTCCCGCTCCGTCGCCTTAACTTTTGTGCAAGCCGGGTTTCCGCCGCACTTCCGGCAAAGTTACGGGGCAAAGCGGGAGCAGCTCTAGTAAGCATCCTGCATAGTCTCTTTTGACAAATATGTATGTAATGTACCTAGATTTCTGATACTGCTGCAAGTATGACTTGTATTATTTGCAGGTTCTGCAGCTTCTGGTATACCATAAATATTTGCCTTTAAGAGGAGCCATTGCTTTCTAGCCAGAAAACAATGCGGGGGAGGGAAATCAATGATCAACACATAGACATCATCGGAGGTGTTGCTGGTTACACACAATTGCCTTTTACACATAATTTCTCTCCAATGCAATAGCCGACCCTCCTCTCTGATAGAACCCAACGGTTGCTTGGACATGCTGGACGATCAGATAGCAAGGTCAACATTCCAGCATCAGCATTCTTGCCAGTAGGAGCTTGTTCTGTTGAAAGTCACATCTCTGCTTGCTCCGGTGGAATAAGCACCTATCAGCAGATCAGCTGGCACTGGAACGGCTGATCGTGCAGCTTATCTGCTGGCCTTCTGGCTGACAGTGGGGTCAGGTTGGGTTGGGGTCTGCTTGAATGCAAGGTCAAGTTACGGTGAGAGTGGATGCTGTGTTGAGGTTTGGGGTCTGTGGAGAGCGGGGGGCTAGGGGTTGGAGATGTGGATTGATTTACAAAGGATACAAAATCAAAAAGACACCCATTTGAACGCTTGGAATGGTGAACAGGCAGGCACGGTTCCCTAAATCGAGTAAATGGAGTCCTGGGTTTGTGCCAGTACAATCTTTGCAATGTTTTCATAGGGGCATATGATAAACCACTCAAATCAGAATTCACAACATTTAAAGCAGTACCATATCCAAAGCTTTTCTCTCAATCTGAGCTCAGGAATTGGGAAGTATCTTGGTGAGAACATTTCTTTACCCATTGGGCAGATTGTTTTGGCTTCATTGTTACTGGATAGAATTTTTCTTTCCTGAAAAATTGGTGAGAAAATTGGAGATTCGGAAGAAAAGTTTTGCCGAATGTGATTAGAAAATCATGAAAGTAGAAACTAACCAATTAGAGAGGATATAAATGCAGAGACTTAAAACATTTAACCATTGAAGAAGAAAATAGACAGACTCAAGGGTCATAATGTAGATATGGGTCATGCCAGACACAAGAAATATTATAAAGGCATTTTCTCCTTTGTACTAATTCTCCCTATCCTCTCTCTTTTTACTCCCTTCTGGAGGGGCTTCCCACTATTGTGCTTTGTTCTTTAGCCACGGCGCTCAGCCAAGCTGAACTATTGAGTTCTCTGGCTCCTGTGAATGCTGCCCTGTGGTCAACTGACAGCACAAGGCCAAAAATCCTCCAATAAAAGCCTTACACTAAACATCCGTAAGACAAAGGTCCTCTACCAACCTGCCCCCACCACACAGTGCTGCCCCCCGATTACCAAAATCCACGACAAGGCCTTGGACAACATGGACCACTTTCAATACCTCGGGAGCCTACTGTCAACAAGGGCAGACGTCGACGACGAAGTCCAACACTGCCTTCAGTGTGTCAGTGCAGCCTTCGGTCGCCTGAGGAAGAAAGTGTTTGAAGACCAGGACCTCAAACCCAGCACTAAGCTCATGGTCTACAGAGCAGCAGTGATACCTGCCCTGCTGTATGCCTCAGAGACATGGACCATGTACAGCAGGCACCTCAAAGCACTGGAGAGGTACCACCAACGCTGCCTCCGCAAGATCCTGCAAATCCATTGGCAGGATAGGCGCACCAACGTCAGTGTTCTTGCTCAGGCCAACATCCCCAGCATCGAAGCTCTGACCACGCTCAATCAGCTCCGATGGACGGGTCACATTGTCCGCATGCCCGATACGAGACTCCCAAAACAAGCGCTCTACTCGGAGCTCCGGCACGGCAAGAGAGCCCCAGGTGGGCAGAGGAAACGCTTCAAGGACACCCTCAAAGCCTCCTTGAAAAAGTGTAACATCCCCACCGACACCTGGGAATCCCTGGCCCAAGACCGCACAAAGTGGAGGAGAAGCATCCGGGAAGGCACCGAACACCTCGAGTCTCTTCGCCGGGAGCAAGCGGAAGCCAAGTGCAGGCAGCGCAAGGAGCGCACGTCAACCCAAGTACCCCACCCACCCGCCCCTTCAACCACCGTCTGCCCCACCTGTGACAGAGACTGTAGGTCCCGCATTGGGCTAATCAGTCACCTGCGAGCTCATTTTTAATATGGAAGCAAGTCATCCTCGGTTCCGAGGGACTGCCTAGGAAGAAGAAGAAATGATGGATCTGGGGCGCAGATTGTGCACAGGTGGCCCAGCTGAGTCATGACTTCTGGTGGGACCAGCAAATGTAGGGTTCCTGCTCAGAATCCCACTGGCTGTCAATTCCCAACAGGGCCTGGGCAGTAGGGAGCAGAGCAGCTGGTCATCCCAACCCATCACAAATAAGAAAGGCAGGACTAAGGGGATGGAATTCTCAGGTCAGGGATATCCTTGACGCCCGAGGCCCTAACCCCCAAGCGATCTGGCCTCCGGATGAACCCGACAACCAGCGAAAGTGGAGCCCACTTGAAGATCCAAGCCACAGTGCTGTTGGTGGCATCGAGGCAACGAGCATTTACCACCTGCGCCTCCACCCCTCCCTCCCCCGCCCCAGTTGGTGCCTGAGATCACTTATATTGGTCGAGACACTCACTGAAGATACTTAAATCCGTTGACCCCCATCCTGGCCCTGGACACTCTGGCGAGGTCAGATGTGGAGATCACCAGCACCCAACCTGCGGCACAAACCAGTCCAGCTGGGCTGAGGATTTTCAGCCCCAGACCCGCCCTGTTGGTATTTTCTTTCCTGAAGATGGATTCTTCCATTAAATATTCTTTCTCATGCCCCAGGCTAGGATTTACAATATTCCCAAGGAAAATTGAATTCAGGCTGTCTGGATTAGTGTTTTAATGCTGCACTACCATAACAGCTGCAAACTCAAACTGTAATGCATCATTCAGTGCTCAGTAAATGTGTATGAAGGTTTGATTCATGGTGCCCAATTTTCCCCTTAGCCCTCTGCTCGAACGTAAATGAAATGGAGCGCACCCAAGGTGTCTTCTAACCGAAGGCAGCAGAACCCACCTGTATTTTCAGAGTTCAGCTATTTCACATAGGGTGGGTGCCCATTATGGAAATTAGCTGATGGACAAGAAGCAATGGGAAGTGAGGGACGTGATGTTGGGCTGGGGAGATTTGCTGAGTGGAGTGCCCCGGGGATCAGTTCTGTGGCCCCTATTGTTTCAGATCTACATAAAATGATCTAGATTCAGAAATGCAGTGTAACTGGGCCAAATATGCTGATGATATTAAATTGGAGAGTGGGAGGGAGCAAGCGGGTCTGTGCAACAGCTGAGGAATTACAGAAGGCTCTCGACAATATTTGCAAATGGGCAGCACTATGGCAAATGGAATTCAATGCAGATAAGTGCAAGATCTTACACACTGGGAGAAGAAAGTGGGGAATGTAATGAATGGTGTTGCACAAGCTAAGGGAGAGGTTTAAAGAAATCCGGTAGTCATCATAAACTCTATAGTTCTGCCCATTTACAAGTATTGTCGAGGGCCTTCTGTAATTCCTCAGCTGTTTCATCAGACCCTGTTGCTCTCTCCCATCCTTCAATTTAATACCATTCGCAAATTTGGCTCAGTTACAATGCATTTTTGAAACTAGATCATTTAGATTGGTAGCAAGATCTACACTGACTATGTCGAGTCATCGCAGAGCAGTAATTAACAAAGTAAACATAATGTTGTGCTAAATAGTCAAATCAATAGAGTTAACATCAGGAGTGAGGTAAAACTAGATCCCTAGCGTCAGAGGATTGAGTTATGAGGAAAGGTTTAAAAAGATTAGATTCCTCAGCCTTGAAAGGAGGCATATAAGATGGGATCTTATGGGGGCATATTAAATAGCATAGGAAAGGTTAATCCTGAGCAAAATTTCAAGTTCAACCACAACTGCAAGATGAGAGGGCATTATTTAAATTGATAAATGACAACTTCAGGACAGATGCCAGGAAGCATTTCTTTGCCTAATTAACGGAATGGTCTTCCAGGAACAGTAGTGGAGGCAAACATCTCTGGATTCAGTTAAGAGGCAATTGGATGCTGTCTCTCTCTCTCTCTCTCTCTCTCTTAGGCAGTCCCTCGGAACCGAGGATGACTTGCTTCCACACGAAAAATGAGTTCTCAGGTGACTGATGAGTCCAATGTGGGACCTACAGTCTCTGTCACAGGTGGGGCAGACGGTGGTTGAAGGGGTGGGTGGGTGGGGTGCTTGGGTTGACGTGCGCTCCTTCCGCTGTTTGTGCTTGGCTTCCGCTTGCTCCCGGCGAAGAGACTCAAGGTGTTCAACGCCTTCCCGGATGCTTCTCCTCCACTTTGTGCGGTCTTGGGCCAGGGATTCCCAGGTGTCAGTGGGGATGTTGCACTTTTCCAAGGAGGCTTTGAGGGTGTCCTTGAAGCGTTTCCCCTGCCCACCTGGGGCTCTCTTGCCGCGTCGGAGCTCCGAGTAGAGCGCTTATTTGGGAGTCTCGTATCGGGCATGTGGACAATGTGGCCCGTCCATTGGAGCTGATCGAGCATGGTCAGTGCTTCGATGCTGGGGATGTTGGCCTGAGCGAGAACTCTGACGTTGGAGCGCCTATCCTGCCAATGGATTTGCAGATGTCTCTGAAGCATACAGGAGAGCGGGTATCACTACTGCTCTGTAGACCATGAGCTTGGTGCTGGGTTTGAGGACCTGGTCTTCAAACATTCTCTTCCTCAGGCGACCGAAGGCTGCACTGGCACACTGAAGGCAGTGTTGGACTTCGTCATCGATATCTGCCCTTGTTGACAGTAGGCTCCCGAGGACCTCAGCCTTGAAAGAAGGCATACAAGATGGGATCTTATGGAGACATATTAAATACCATAGTAAAGGTTAATCCTGAGCAAAATTTCAAGTTAAACCACAACTGCACAATGAGAGGGCATTATTCAAATTGGTAAATGACAACTTCAGGACAGATGCCAGGAAGCATTTCTTTGCCTAATTAACGGAATGGTCTTCCAGGAACAGTAGTGGAGGCAAACATCTCTGGATTCAGTCAAGAGGCAATTGGATGCTGTGATGGGCAACTGTCAGCTCTTTGGAAAGATGAGCTAGATTGGTTGAATAACCACCTTCAGCTGTTCTTTTCTTTGTGATCTATGTGACTTGGATGAGTACAAAAACAAAGATCACTTAAAAAAAGTAAACAGTTTTTTTGTGTGGAGTTTTTGATTAAATCTGTATTATACAGTATATAGACCAATTATTTTTCCTGTTACTCCTGCCTATCAAAAGTATGATGTCAATCCTATGGTTGACGAGCAGAAAGTTTGGACTGATAAACACAAAATGAAGGTTGGGGATATCAATGATCACTGCATGAACAATGAAACTTAAACCCTGCATAAACATGGTTCAAGTAACCTTCTCTTTGACACAAGAGAGTTCTTCCTATTATGTACCTGTCTCACTTGGGATCTCCAATAGCAGAGCTGAGGGAATAGATTTTCACATCTGGGTACTGTGTACTGTTGTGTATATACTCAGAGCAGGTATATAGGGATGCTTGTCTAGATTATCACGAGATAACCCTCATACAGTATGGCCTCAGGCCACCACTTGCAAGAGTCATGATCTTCTAATACAACAGGAAGCAGGATTTGATGAAAGTTGAGTTATCTCCCAGTGTCTTGGAACTTGAGCTCGATGCTAGTCCCTGTTTCATCCAGGCTTATAACTACCTCTGACACGAGGACCCGAACACCAACAACATATTAACATGCATGTAGGCTGCCCAACCTATAAAGCTCACTTCAAGATTGAGCCCTCCCTACAAGAAAAAACATTTTTATTAACTTGCATATGTCAGTCACTATATTCTTAAAAGGTTTAATCTTTGTTATTGTTTGGATTCTGCAATGTGAATCATTACTACATATCTCACTGCTGCTAGAGTTAACCCCCAGACAGCAGTGTCAGTTACTTTAAATATTAAATCTCCAGGAGAGCATCAGGATAGTTGAATTTAGAGGTGAGATAGGCATTTTTTGAGAGTTTAAGCAGCAGAAGGACTGAGGTAGGGGCAGAGATGGACAATGTTACAGATGCAGAAGTAACATCTGTCTTTGTGATGGAGAGGATATGGGGCTAGAAGCTCAGCTCAGGAACACGTAGGACTCCGAGGTTGCGAACAATCTGATTTAGCCTGAGACACTGGCCGGGGAGGGGGGATCAATTAGTGGCAATGATACGGAGTTTGTGTTGGGGTTGAGAATGATGGCTTCAGTCTTCCCAATATTTAACCAGAGGAAATTGTGGCTCATCCAAGATCCAAGACTGGATATCGGACAAGCATTTTGACAACACCCAGGAAAGGCAGGGATCGGGAGAGGTGGCGGAGAGGTGCCTTCAGCGAACATGTGGAAGCTGACCCCATGTCTGAGGATGATGTCGCCAAGGGGCAGCATGTAGACGAAGAAGAGCAGGAGGCCAAGGATAAATCCTTGGGGGACTCCGGAGCAACTGGGTGGGAAGAGACAATTCGACAGGTAAGAGTGAAAACAAGTGAGGGCAGCCCCACTGAGCTGGATAATAGAGTAAAGGTATCTGAGGATGGTGTGATTGACTCTGTCGAAGGCTGCAAAGAGTAGGAGGATGGGGTGGTGGAGGGGGGGTGGTGGGGATAATGCGCCACAGTCACAGAGGATGTCACTTTGGTTAGAGCCATTTTGGTGCTGTGGTGGGAATGGAAAATTGATTGGAGGGAGTTGCAGGTAAGGGTAAACCTCATTGTCCCCCTTTTTATTTCGGTGACCAGAACTGGATAGAGTACACAAGATGTCTTCCAACAATGAATAATATGGGATTGAAGGATAAACAGGTCTTTAGGAAATTTGTTCAATTTACTATGGGTCAAGCAGGGAGAAACTTTATAAAATCATTTATTAGGCAAAGAAATGAGTCCATGATGCATCAGATTGTGGAAGGAACACCTGCCTAACCAATATTTTGTACAAATTTGACGTTATTTCTTTACTCTTACTCCATGCACTGGCTTATCATACTTTAATCAAGTATATTTACCTATCATTTATTAAAAATCTTGCATCTGTGAGCACTTCCTATCAGCTTTTTCCTATTATAAATATCTATGTCTGTATCACATTGCTGTTTGTGGGAGTTTGTTGTGCGCAAATTGGTTGCCGTGTTTCCTACATTACAAAAGTGACTACACTTCAAAAGTACTTCATTGGCTGTAAAGTCCTGAGGTCGTGAAAGGCGCTACAGAAATGCAAGTCTTTCTTTTCATTTATAAATGGAAACTGCCTATGTAAACTGGTCACGCTGTAATGACATCCTCCTGCAAGTGGTGGCACTGTGTTCCAGCTCCTCTGGCTGTATTGCAGGGACACCCCTTTGCTCTAACCAACTCTAACTTCTCTGCTTCCCACGTTGCTGTAAGTTCTGCTGTTAAACTGCAACGATTATTTTTGTGGAGCTCGGAGGAGCACTCCTGCTCCCCCCAACCCACAAAAATAATTAAAAACTTACCTTGGCTGGGCCTCGTCGGCTCTGTCGCCCTAGGAACTGGTCGGAATGTGCAGGGTGCGTGCTCCAACCAATTTCAACCAAAAATGGCAAGAGAGGTCATGGGACCCTCATTTGCATATTAAAAGGGACCTACTGCCTGAGACAGGTGGGCGCATCGTGAGGCAATGCATTTCCCCTCCTTGCAAAATGTTGCCGGCCTATTCGTCGGCGTTAACGGGATGGTGAGGCTCCCAACCCCATTTTACTGGGCCGTTAACGCGGTATAAGTGAAAGTTAACCCCAATGGCTTTGAACTTCTTATCGTGTCCAGAACTGGACACATTTTTGCGCCTTGTTGTTGGATTCGGCAAGATCTGCAACAGTGCAGGGTTCCTCTAACGATGGGCATTGCAGGAGATGTTGCATAGTCTGTGCCTCAGTTCCACATTCACAAGTTGTCGGGCTGGTTGAATATCCCCATTTGCTTAGTGACACCTATTAAATCCGTGAATCTTAAGGTATGGTGTTCTTCAATAAATAGACGGAGACTGCAGATCAACAATCAACAGGTGTTTACTGGATGAGGGTAGTCTAGAAACTAACAGTACAGATGCCTGCTCAGGGCTTATATACAGGTGTGGTCACTGCCGGTACTACAGTATACAGGAGCTGTAAAAGTAGTTCTCTCTTAAAGGTACATACACTACAATTCCTCCCCTTTTAGATTAACAATACCATAACATTCAAATAACAGTTAACACTTTTAACATGCACAGTAACTGAAATAGTCCATTTATAGATTCAGTCTTTGGGGCGGCTTCCTGATCCTTTCTGGATAGCGCCTTTCCTGAGTGTCCTGTTCTTGGTGCGGAGGCGATTCTGGCCCCCTGTCGTTGGTTAGTTCATCAGTTTCCGATGCTACTGTTTCTGGGGTAGATGCTACTGGTATGTCGGGTTCATCACCAGGTACGCTAGACATGGGGTTGACTCGTTCCTGTGACGCTAGGATCTGGTCGACATGGCGTCTCACAATGTTCTCCCCGACATCCACTGTGTACATTAGTGGCCCCTGCCGTGTGCATATCGTTCTGGGTTGCCATTTCTCTGTTTGGTAGTGGCGGGCCAAGACTGGTTGTCCTACATTGAAGCTCCTTGTCGGCTTCTCATTGATGTGCTGGAATTGCTTATTCTCAACATTTCTTCGCACATTTGGTCTGAGCAAATCCAGACGAGATCTCAACCTTTGGTTAAAGAACATCATGGCCGGGGTCTGGTTGGTGACTGCATGTGTCGCATTTCTGTAGGCTAACAGGAAATTGTCCACCTTATGCTGCAGTGGAATGTCGTCATCGCACATGGCCCTTACTGCCTTTTTAAAGGTTTGTACGAACCTCTCAGCCAATCCATTTGTGGCTGGATGATACGGGGCGGATGTGTAATGCCTTACCCCATTCCTTCTCATAAATTTCCGAAACTCTTTGGACACAAACTGTGGTCCGTTATCAGAGCAAATCTGCTCTGGCAAGCCGTTCCTGGCAAATATGGTCCGTAGGACTGCAATCGTTTTCTCCGTAGTGGTGGAGGACATTTTGATCACCTCAGGCCATTTCGAGTGCGCATCCACGGCTATTAAGAACATTGAGTCCATGAATGGACCAGCAAAATCAATATGCACCCGTTGCCATGGAGAGGAGGGTCACTCCCATGGGTGTAGAGGGGCATGTGGTGGTGCATTTTGGACCTTCTGGCATCCTGAGCAGCTCTTTGTTAGGTCCTCGATTTGTTGATCGATCCCCGGCCACCACACATAAGCCCTAGCAAGGCTTTTCATTTTCACCCCTCCCAGATGGCCTTCGTGAAGCTCATTGAGCACTCTCTCCCTTAACTTGGGTGGAATTACCACTCGGGATCCACATATCACTGTCCCCTGGCATACTGACAGCTGTTCTCTTCTGGATGAGAATGCTGGCAACAGTGAGTCGCCATGTGTTGGCCATCCCTTCACCGTCAAATCATATACCCAAGACAGTGTCGGATCATTTCGGGCCTCCTTCTCTATATCCGCGTTAGTTACTGGCAAGCGTTCAATTATAGTCGAATAAAATATTTCGACAGGGTCCACTGCTGGTGCTTCCTCCGCAGTAGGCAGTGGCAGGCGTGATAGCCCATCAGCGTTTCCATGCTGTTTCGTGCCCTTATACTCTATTTCATATTGGTTCGCCCCTAGAAAAAGGGACCATCTTTGTAGCCGTTGCGCAGTCATCACCGGAGCGCCCTTCTTTGGATTAAACAAGTGGTTGGTGGTCAGTCGGCAAGAACTTATGGTAGTAGTTCACCAGCCCGAGGAACGACCTCAGTTGTGACACATTTTCCGGTGCTGGAGCCCTGACTACTGCCTCAATCTTCTCAGGGGACTTATGTAACCCCTCTTCATCAATAACTCGCATTTGTGGCGATTAGCTCGTAGCCCATATTCCTTCAATCTAGTGAGCACCTGCTCCAGGTTGGCAAGGTGATCACTGTCATTTTTGGCCGTGACCAGGATGTCGTCCAAATAACACTGGGACCCTGGAATCCCTTGCAGGACTTGATCCATTGCCCTTTGCCAAATAGCCAGAGCCAATGCTACCCCAAACACCAGCCAGTTGTATTGGTAGAGACCTTTGTGAGTGTTGATCGTGAGGTATTGTTTCGAGGCTTCCTCTACCTCCATTTGCAGGTACGCCTGGGCCAGATCAATCTTAGTGAAGCGTTTTCCTCCAGATAGCGAGGCGAAAATATCTTCAATCCGCGGAAGCGGATATTGTACCGTGTGAAAGACTGGGTTCACTGTCACCTTAAAGTCCCCACAGATGCGAACCTTCTTTGGTTCCCCAGGCGTATTACTCAACGACCTCTTCATTACAGGAACGATGGGTGTAGCCCACTCACTCCAGTCCACTTTGGACAGTACTCCTGAACGTTCCAAACCTTCCAGCTCTGCTTCGATGGCTGGGCGGATCGCATAAGGCACCGGTCTGGCCTTAAAAAACTTTGGGCTTGCATTTTCCTCTATTTTAATCGTTGCTGTTATGCCTTTTAGTGTTCCGAGTCCCTCCTGGAACACTTCTTGTGCATCAGTTAGCATTTTTGACAGTCGTCCAGGTGTGACGTCGTCATCCTTTTTGGCCTCTACCGTCAGTGCCTGTATGGAATGCCAATCTAATTGTATCTTCCGGATCCATTCACGTCCTAGTAGTGGTGGTCCTCCATCTGGCAATACATATAGGTCCATTTTTGGTATTTCCTGGCTGTTGTATATCACGTTCACCCTTATTTTTCCTTTGGGGTGGACTTTTTGCCCCGTGTACGTCTTCAAGACAATCTCTGTAGCTCTCAAGGGTATATGTGAGAATAGCCGCTTGTAGTCCCTTCGGTTTATGACTGTTAGGGCTGATCCTGTGTCCAATTCCATTTTCACTTGGACTCCGTCTATCTTGAGCGTGACCCAGATAGTCTGGTGATCCTCCATTTTGATTACATTATGTAGTTTCAGACAACCCAGCTCCTTGCTTCCGGAGTCTGTATCACTTTTCTGTTCGTCTGAACTGCTGTCCATCACCTTATGTACCTTTTTGTACTTCTCTTGTGGAGATTTCTTGCTGCTGGTTTTCTTCCCCAACCTGCAGACTCTTGCTATGTGTCCTGCTTTTCCACACTGTCTGCACACTTGGTCCTTGAACCAACAATCCTTATGGTCGTGTGTTGTTCTGCCGCAGCGATAACACTTCCCTGCTCCATATGACATTTCATTGGTGCCATATTCTTGCGGTCTCCATTGTATCTCTGCAGCGTCCCGTGCGGCTGCTTCGTGTGATACTACCATGCTGAAAGCCTTGTCCAGCGTAAGATCCTTTTCTGATAGAAGCCGTTTCTGGGTTCCTTCACTTTGAAGCCCACACACAAACTTGTCCCTTAAAGTATCTGCTAGTTCCATTCCAAACTGGCAGTGTTTCGATAGCTTGCGCCGTTCCGTTAAATACTCAGCATTACTTTCGTCTTTATGCTGGTTCCTTTTGTGAAACTTAAATCTTTCTGCTATCAGCAGCGGTGTGGGGTTTAAGTGGTCCTGTAGGATTTCCACTATGTTTTCGAAATCCTTATCCACTGGCTTCTCTGGGGTTATTAGGTTTCGCAGTAAGCCATATGTTTTTGCACCCATGGAATTCAACAAAACCAGTGCTTTCCTGGCATGTGGCACTTCATTCGCCTTGCAGTACACCTCAATGCGTTCCACATATGTCGCCCAATCTTCGACTTCATTGTCGAACGCTGTGACACTGCCACTCTTCGGCATCCCTGGGTGTGGTTAGACTGGCTAAAATGGCGTCTCCCGCGCTCTCCCTTCTTCTCCGCTGGCTCAAAATGGCATCTCCCACGCTTCCCTTTCTTCCCGCGCTCGCCCTTCTTCTCCGCTGCGGCTTCAAAAATGGCGTCTCCCGCGCTCTCCCTTCCTCTCCGCGGCTCAAATGGCGTCTCCCGCGCCTCCTTTCTTCCCCCGTGGACGCTGCTCAGCCCTTGAGCCCTGGCTGCGCTCTGCGCGTTCTCCTGTGCGCCTCTCTCGTTGCCGCTGCTCGGTCCTGAACCCCGGCTGTGCTTTACCCTCTCTCTCTTTTTGTTTTCCGCCGATGCCGCTCGGTCTTCAACCCCCGGCTATGCCCTGTGCGCTTTACCCTCTCTCTTACCCCGTCGACGCTGCTCGGCCTTTTCTGTGCCGTCAGTTGGCTCCAGCCGCCACTGTCCGGGAAGGGTCTGCGCTGTACCTGTTGCCAGCCTGTTGCTGGATCGTTGTGGCTGGAGAACCAAGCCCAGCTCTCAACAGCCTCCCCTGCGATGCTCACTCTCTGCCAGATGACTGGGCGGTTGCTCGTGGTCGACGCCCGTGCTTCTGGCCTCGACTATCCAGGAGCGAATCTTTGGGAGGAAATGCAGAGTTGCAGGTAGGTTCGAATCGACCTCGTCGCCACTATTAAATCCATGAATCTTAAGGTATGGTGTTCTTCAATAAATAGACGGAGACTGCAGATCAACAATCAACAGGTGTTTACTGGATGAGGGTAGTCTAGAAACTAACAGTACAGATGCCTGCTCAGGGCTTATATACAGGTGTGGTCACTGCTGGTACTACAGTATACAGGAGCTGTAAAAGTAGTTCTCTCTTAAAGGTACATACACTACAACACCTTTGAGCAACCTACACTGGTCCTAAGTCTGTTAAGGCACTTCCAGATTGCCCAGTTGCAATTAGCTCCTGGGGGAAGGCTTTCATCAGGTAAAATTTCCATCGCTGGGGGTTGTTCAAGACTGGCAAGCCGGTCTTTCCACAAGGCGATGCGGGCTTCAGATGAGGTTGATTGTAATGGAACAACACTGTTCATGAAGCTCTTCCTTGACTTTAGGCGGCTGGGTATAGGTGTATGACAATGCAGAGGGTGCCTCTCATCTGATGTTTGACGGAGTCACTCTTTCTTGCTGGCTACCATTCTTCTTATATCAGGGGGAGCGATACCCGCCAGGATATATCGGCTGTTGGAGTTTGTTGGTTTTAAGCAACCTGTGATAAATCGGCAGCTTGCATTCAGAACGGCATCCATCTTCTTGGCATGAGTAGACCTTTCCCATGCAGGGCAGGCATATTCGGCAGTGGAATAGCAAAGAGCAAGTGCACTGGTTCGCAATGTTTTCGGGCTTGCTCCCCATCTTGTGTTCGTGAGCTTAGGGGTACTTAGGAACTGGGGACTGATTATGTCTCTATGCTCTAGTCTGCTTATTGCCTGCCCTCTCTCTGACTCCTGGTTCTCCACTTGGTGTTGACTCCCTGGGCAGGATTTTCATTGGGCCGTGGAGGCGGGATTGGAGGCGTGTGTGGAGTTAAAATCCTGAAATCGGGGAGCACGAACCCATCCCGCCCCCAACCCGCCTCCGTGCCAGTTTCAAAGGAGGCGGTTACCCGACCTGCATTGGGACCCACCTCCCCGAGGCGGGAAGGGGATTAGTGCCAATTAACTGCCTGTTAACAGGTAGTTAACAGGCAGTTTTTAGCCTAATCCCTATTTTCATTCTTGAAGTGTGGGATTCCCGACAGCTCCAAACCATGCCAAGTTAGCAAGGCGGGCTGTCGGACTGAAGGGCTTGGAGGGTTCGAGATGTCCGGTGTTCAGGTGAGTGATGGGTGCATGAGTGCAAAGGTAAGTGTGTTTGGTGTGTTTAAAGTGTTTAAAGAAGTTTTATTTACCTTTACAGCCTTCCTTCCTTCAGGTCTCGGGAGTCCCTCATCTCACCGGCACAGAAAGCAGAATGGCCGCGATCTGTCAAAAATTGCAGCATTCAGCTTTCTGTTCCAGAGAGATCTCTAAATCACCCTGAGAGGAAGGAATTAACTTAGAGTACAGATTGTCAGTGTTTGACAGCTTCAAGCAGCTGTTGAACGCTAATATTTCATCTGTCAAAAGGTCTTGACAAAAGAAATGTCAATCTGTGACGTCACCTGTTGCCGGGTGGCCCTTAATCGGCCTGCTGAGCCCGCTGGGCGGGCTCTGTTGTGTCCGTGTATAATAAGACACAGACTGCAGGAGAAACGGTACAACAGGTGTTTACTAAACATGGCTCACACTGGAACTGATCTGTACAGATTACTACTCAGTGCTACATACAGGTGTGGTCACTGCCGGTACTGCAGTATACATGAGCTGTAAGAGATAGTTTCCCCCCTTAAAGGTATATACATTACAGGCTCAACAAGGTCAATCAAGTCAAAATTGCGTGGTAACAACAAAAAACACTGGAAAAACTCAGCAGGCCAGGCAACACCCGTGGAGAGAGAAACAGAGTCAATGTTTCAGGTCGAAACCCTTCGTCAGAACTGAGAAAAATAGGCAGGAAATGAAACAGATTACAAGGCAGTTTGGGGACGGGGAAATGGGGGAGGGGATGAAAGAAGAGACATTAAGAGATATTCAAGGTGAGACGAGATGGTAATAGGACAGGTAAAGAAACAAACAATGGCTCTAGATGAAGTGTGAAGTGCGCTGGCAGAGTGAGAGACAGCTGCCATGTGGGAGAGAAAAAAAAGGAAAAGTCACAAACCAAAAGTGTGGATAAAAAATATAAAAATATAATGGGGCCGAGGTTATGATCTGAAATTGTTGAACTCGATATTGAGTCCAGAAGGCTGTAAAGTGCCTAATCGGAAGATGAAGTGCTGTTCCTCGAGTTTACGCTGAGCTTCCGTAGAACAATGGGTTGGCCACAACTCGCGTGGGTTGGCCACAACTCGATGGAGGCGGGACTACAACCCCGAAAGTTGTAGTCCCGCCTCCTCAATGAAAATCCAGCCCCCTTATGTCCAATGCTATTGGGGAATCAATTATTTCTGGAAAAATGCTTCATTTTTTTAATTAAACTATTCCAGGAAGGTGGATTATTCACGTACAGATTAATGAAATGCCAGAGGCGGCTGCTGTGTGTTAAAGGCTGCAATAGTCGCCTGGAGGAATCTGGCCTCCCCAACTCAAATCCTCCTTGTGCACCTGATCCCATAAATAGCTCCAACATTCCTTAGACAAGAACAAAACCTGCAATACTGTTGATAGTACCATAACATAGCATTACTTAAAATATTACTGCATTTACAGCTAACACTATCCATGAAACCTAAAAACAAACTTTTTAAACATATTAAAAGGGATGCATTGCATTAGTCCCTTTTACTAAAGGAGGCATCTTCGGCTGAAATTCAGCTTCCATATTACATTAGAAATAGGAGCAGGGGTAGGCCAGACGACCCCTCCAGCCTGCTCTACCGGTCAGTGAGATCAGGGCTGACCTTCGACCTCAACCCCATCTTCCATAATCCCAACGGCAGCAGATGTGAATTCTTATCAATTTTAACTACTTTTAATACGTTTGTTCCCACAGTCTTCACTGATGTTTTTTTTTAATTGTTAAATTACGGACTATTTTTTGAGCTTATATACGAAAGCTTTTTACGGATTGTGAAATTCAGCTATTTCATTTCTTAAACATTGATATTTCAAAACGAATTCTGGGCTGGGAATAAGGTGCTCAACAATTTTGATGAAATTTAGTTTCCAAAGATGGGTAAATATAAATGACTGTGCAATGACACCAAGAAGCGATCTGCCCAGTGCTGGGGCTGAGGACCAGATCAGACAGTCTCGCTGTTTCTAAGGCAACAGATCTGTTCCAGATGATCGCACATAGCCAGGGGGCGGAAGGTGTGAGTATGTCTAAGAGACTCGCGAACATCAGGCTCAGTGCTCGATCCGCCCCGAGTGTCGCTGCAGGTGGGTGGTTCTGCTTCAGACTCCAAGCTCGCTCCTGTTGGTTTGTTTTATGTTGCTGAAGCTACCGAAAGATGGATAATTACTTATTATGATCGGTCACAGGCGAGTGTTTAAATCTAGAAGTAGCTGTAAGAGATTTGTTTTAACAATAGGTGTCCCCTCCCCTCAGATATATGTTTTTATATTACTGTTGTCAATGTATTTTTTTTATTTTGTCTGAATGTTTACATTCTTTAAAATTGAGGCAACACTTTTTTTAAAAAACATTTTTATTTTTATTTTGTCTGAATGTTTACATTCTTAAATTGAGGCAACATTTTTTTAACTTGGTAATTTGCAATGAACATATTTCTTTTATAATTTGAATGATGGATGTGTTTGGAAAGTGTGAGCTGTTAATTACTGGAAAGAAAGATTCTGCGGACTTTCACTGAGTCGTATTTCTCTCCGTGTGTTTCCAGGTTTCAGTGAAAAGTGTAATGTCACTGAACAAATCAAATCAAGTCAGGCCACTCACCTCTGAAAATCTAGCCACAGTTTCCAGCAACAAACAGGTAACTTTTATAATGTTCTGTCTAAAACTCTATTTCTCTTCCCCACCCCCCATATATTCCAAGGTTTATTGTTAAGTGCTGTGACTGAGATCTCCATAATTGGTTTCATGAGGTTCGGGTGGCGATGCCTGCAGCAACTCTGCAATTAACCAGCTTGGAAGGTCATTTAAGGAAACCGTGTACCATTGGTTGTTTCCTCCCTCCCCCCCTTCTGCTTCATGTACCCTGTTAATTGCAGATGAGGTCCTAATCTGGGCAAGTCTGATCACGAAGTATTTCTTCTGTTATTTACAAGTACTGTAGCAAAATATTATCGATGTACCAAAAATACATTATACATATATGCATAACAAACACCCACAGCCACATACACACAAACACCAGCCCATGCAGAATCATACAATCTTACAGCACAGAAAGAGGCCATTCAGCCCATCGTGCCTGTGCCGGCTCTTTAAAAGAGCTATTCAATTAGCCCCAGCCCCCTGCATGTATTTATCCAATTCACTTTTGAAAGTTTTTATTGAATCTGCTTCCACCACCCTTTCAGGCAGTGCATTCCAGATCATAACAGCTCGCTGCGTGAAAAAAATGTCTTCTCATCTTGATTCTGGCTCTTTTGCCAATCACCTTAAATCTGTGTCCTCTGGTTACCAACCCTTCTGCCAGTGGAAACAGTTTCTCCTTATTTACTCTATCTTCATGATTTTGAACACCTCTATTAAATCTCCCCTTAACTTTCTCTGCTCTAAGGAGAACAATCCCAGCTTCTCTAGTCTCTCATCTGAAGTCTTTCATCCCTGGTACCATTCTGGCAAATCTCCTCTGCACCCTCTCTAAAGTCTTGACATCCTTCCTAAAGTGTGGTGCTCAGCATTGGACACAATACTCCAGCTGGGGCCTAACCAGTGATTTATAAAGGTTTAACAGAACTTCCTTGCTTTTGTACTCTATTACTCTATTAATAAAGCCAAGGATCCCATCTTCTCTTTTAACAGCCTTCTCAACTTTTCCTGCCACCTTCGAAGATTTATGTACATACATCTCCAGGTCTCTGTTCCTGCACCCCCTTTAAAATTGTACCATTTAGTTTATATTGTCTCATTCTTCCTACCAAAATGCATCACTTCACACTTCTGTGTTAAATTTCATCTGCCATGTGCCTGCCCATTTCACCAGTCTATCTATATGTTCCTGAACTTTGCTACTATCCTCCTCACTGCTTATGACATTGCCGAGTTTCGTGCCATCTACAAACATTGAAATTGCGCCCTGTATGCCCAAGTCCAGCTCATTAATACATAACAATAGAAATTAAAATCGGGCAGCCAATCTGCAACGCGAGTCTTGCGCCCGGGCAGCAAGTTAAAAATCTAGCCCGAGGCCTGTAAATTTAAACCTGCGTCCTCCAGTTCTGTACTCGTAGTTGAAATAAAATAGCGACATCATTTATTCCTTTCAACATTTCATGGACAGGAGGTGTGGGGGTGCACTTTGTGTGTGAAGTTGAAGAAAACTTTTTTAACTGAACTGACGTTGTAAATCTTTCTCGTTTAGGAAAGTAATTCCTCTTTAATATTGCACACAGAGCCAAATATACTCCAGGATTTAAAAAAAGACTAAATTCATGTCACTTAGTATTATGATAAGCAAATGACAAAATGCCTCTCAAATGTTTAGAACCAAGAAATTTAATGTCCACCCCAAAATAGTGACAATTCTATTATGCAATCTAAATGTTGTAACCAATTAGAACAGTGTCAATTTCCCCTTCCATTATCTTTCCCTTAAGCCACTGAGTTTGAACTATTTCCGAAACTTAACGCATTGAGCCTGGTGCAGTGTCACATCGTCACCCTAAGCCTCTTGCTGTCATTGTACCAGCGCGCTGCCCAGGAGATGGAGCATTTGCATTTTCCTGTAATTATTTTTAAATTGAAATTAAATTTGAAATGTCATTGATTAGTTTAAGGGAGAGTTTCATGGTTGTAACTCATAGGCTTATGTGATACTACTTGTCCATTTTTAGAAGGACTCCCTCTGTTTTTGCAGTGCGCTGAGAGTTTGTGAAGCGTCTGTGCTGTGCAGAGCAAGCAGCTGTTGCTGTATAAGTGGCAAAAGCCACGGTGTCATTGTTTATGAAGTTGTTTGTATAGAAAGTGTCACGAGTGAGACATATGGGCCCCCATTACAAATTCAACAAAAATTGTATTCAAAAGAACTCCTGCACAGTATTCCAGTGTTCCAACTTTGTCATTTCATTAAGAATTTAAAACAAAGCTAGCTTAGTAATAAAGTTTTGGTCTGGGTTGGTGATTTTGTTTTTTGAGCAGAAAACAGTAGAAATGCTACTCATGGGACTGACTGTCATGTGTGTCAGAGGTTGCGAAAGATTAATTGTGGTTTTCGGTTCCATGCTGTGTAACTCTAATATCTGTTAAAGTTTGTCGTGGTGGAGCAGTTTTCATAGAATTTCCTCTAACATCCCACAGTGTGGATTACAGCGGATTTTAAAAAAATACAGAAATATAGGTTTAATGGCCAAGGCCAATAATGAAGTCAACACCAAGACCGTAAAGTTCAGTAGAGGGGTATTTTGCTTTTCACTGAACTACAATGATAAACCTTTCTAGTTTATTAAAATCAATTTTAATTAAACTATACACACACACATCAAAATAGGGCTCTGGGAGGAAGCTTTCCTCTGTACACTATGCTACAAAATCAAAACCCTGTTTATAAAGAGCTAGTTTATGTTTTCCTGCACATGGAATGCAGAGGGATCGTCCTCTAGGTCAGAAGACCAGATAAATCAGGGAAACAATGGTTAAGCGACAACAACTTTGGGTTTCGAAAACTGAGTCTCATTCACCCATCACCCCTGTGCTCGCTGACCAACATTGGCTCCCGGTCCAGCAACACCTCGATTTTTAAAATTCTTATCCTTGCTTTCAAATCTCTCATAGCCTTGCCCCTCCCTCTCTTTGTAATCTCTTCCAGCCCCACAACCCTCCGAGATCTTTGCGCTCCTCCAATTCTGGCCTCTTGCACAATTCCGATTTTCATCGCTCCACCATTGGCAGCCGTGCCTTCAGCTGCTTAGGCCCTAAGCTCTGCAATTCCCTCCCTAAACCTCTCTGCCCCTCTAGCTCTCTCTCCTCCTTCAAGATGCTCCTTAAAACTTGATACGCTTATCAATTACTTCATAAAAGGTGATGAGTCGAAGAAGAGATGATGAGTCGAAAGAAGAGATGAATAAGGCTTTTATTAGCTAAGAAGAGACCATGCTTCTTCGTGAGTGACTGAACAAGTCTGAACGAAACCCACACAGTGGTGGGTGGAGTCAGCTGAGGCATGCCTCCATACACAGCGCCACCCAGAGGTGGCAATATACAATACAGTGGTTTACCACATTCACCCCTTGTTTAATGTGAAGTCCGGCGGGGTGAAGGGTACTACAAGTTAAGTCTATCAGGAGGCCTTGTCTGACGTCCTGATCGTCGTGGTGGCGGCGGTGGTGTTGCAGCATCCGACGTCGGGTCTGGTGTCTGGGTGGTTGGCGAAGATTCCTGGGGCTTTGGCATGCCGTCTGCAGGGGTTGGGTTGGGAGGGGTGGTGGGGGATAACAGTGGTAAGGGGGATAACGGTGGTAAGGGGGATAACGGTGGTAATTCAGGGGTACCCGAGGGTGCAAGATCTCGTATGGAGACCGTGTCCTCCCGCCCGTCTGGGTATGTCACCCAGGCATACTGGGGGTTGGCGTGTAGGAGGTGCACCCGCTCGACCAGGGGGTCCGTTTTATGCGTCCTCACGTGCCTCCGCAGTAGGACGGGCCCAGGAGAAGTCAACCATGCCGGTAGCGAGGTTCCCGATGTAGACTTCCGGGGGAAAACGAACATTTTCTCGTGAGGGGTCGCATTAGTGGCAGTACAAAGCAGTGACCGAATGGAGTGAAGCGCTGCAGGGAGGACCTCCTGCCAGCGGGAGGTCGGAAGGCCCTTAGATTTTAGTGCTAAGAGGACTGCCTTCCAAACCGTCGCGTTCTCCCTTTCCACCTGGCCGTTCCCCCGGGGGTTGTAACTGGTGGTCCTGCTCGTGGCGATACCTCTTGTTAGCAGGTACTGCCGAAGTTCGTCGCTCATGAACGATGAGCCCCTGTCGCTATGTATATAGCTGGGGAACCCGAACAGAGCGAAGATGTCATTCAGACACTTGATGACCGTGGTACTGGTCATGTCTGGGCAAGGGATGGCAAAGGGGAAACGGGAGTACTCATCAACTATGTTGAGGAAGTACACATTGCGGTCAGCGGAGGGGAGGGGCCCTTTAAAATCGACGCTCAGGCGTTCGAAGGGGCGGGTGGCCTTGATCAGGCTTGCTCTGTCCGGCCTATAGAAGTGCGGTTTGCACTCGGCGCAGATTTGGCAGCTCTTGGTCATGGTCCTGACCTCCTCGATGGAGTAGGGCAGGTTACGGGATTTGATAAAATGGAAAAACCTGGTGACCCCCGGGTGGCAGAGGTCATTGTGGAGGGACTGCAGCCTATCACTCTGCGCGTTGGCGCATGTACCACGTGATAGGGCATCTGGGGGCTCATTGAGTTTCCCTGGCCGATACAAGATATCATAATTGTAGGTGGAGAGTTCGATTCTCCACCTCAAGATCTTGTCGTTCTTGATTTTACCCCTCTGCTTATTATTAAACATAAAAGCTACTGAACGCTGGTCAGTGAGCAGGGTAAATCGTTTCCCGGCCAGGTAATGCCTCCAGTGACGCACCGCTTCTACAATAGCCTGGGCCTCCTTTTCGACGGAGGAGTGTCTCGTCTCGGGGCCCTGGAGGGTCCTTGAGAAAAAGGCCACGGGTCTGCCCGCCTGGTTAAGGGTCGCGGCTAGGGCGAAGTCGGAGGCATCGCTCTCCACTTGGAAGGGGATGGACTCATCCACCGCGTGCATTGCGGCCTTCGCGATATCGTTCTTGATAAGAGTGAAGGCTGCACACGCCTCTGGTGTCAGGGGGAAGGAGGTGGCTTTGATGAGGGGCCTGGCTTTGTCTGCATAGAGGGGCACCCACTGGGCGTAGTAGGAGAAAAACCCCAGGCATCTCTTCAGTGCTTTTTGGCAGTGGGGAAGGGGTAGCTCCATTAGGGGGCGCATTCTGTCGGGGTCGGGCCCGATGACTCCGTTCTCCACCACGCAGCCGAGGATGGCCAGGCGCTTGGTGTGAAACATACATTTTTCCTTATTGTACGTTAGGTTCAGCCGTTGGGCCGTACGGAGGAAATTTGCTAGATTAACGTCGTGGTCCTGCTGGTCGTGGCCGCAGATGGTGACGTTATCCAAATAGGGGAAGGTTGCCCGCAGCGCGTTCTGGTCAACCATTCGGTCCATCTCCCTTTGGAAGACCGAAACCCCGTTGGTGACGCCGAAGGGGACCCTAAGGAAGTGGTAGAGGCGGCCGTTTGCCTCGAAGGCAGTATACTGGCGGTCCTCATGGCGGATGGGCAGCTGGTGGTACGCTGACTTAAGGTCGATGGTGGAGAATACTTTGTATTGCGCAATCTGATTGACCATATCAGATATGCGAGGGAGGGGGTACGCGTCCAGCTGGGTGTACCGGTTTATGGTTTGGCTGTAGTCGATTACCATGCGGCGTTTTGCAGTGGTTTTAACGACTACAACCTGGGCTCGTCAGGGGCTAGTGCTACCTTCGATAATGCCCTCCTTCAAGAGCCGCTCCACCTCAGAGCTGATAAAAGCTCTGTCCCCGGCACTGTACCGCCTGCTTTTGGTAGCGATGGGTTTACAGTCGCGGGTGAGGTTAGCGAACAGGGGAGGGGGGGGGACTTTTAATGTGGAAAGGCTGCAGGTGGTTTGCAGCGGGCGATTTAAAAGTTGTTGGTTGCAGACTGTGAGTGGGGGGAGGGGTCCACCGTATGCTAGTGTGACACTCTTAAGGTGGCACTGAAAATCCAACCCTAGCAGGACGGCAGCGCAAAGACGGGGCAGGACTAGCAGTTTAAATTTTTGATATTCAGTGCCCCCTACTGACAGGGTCACCACACAGTAGCCGCTGATGTCCATTGACTGGGACTTGGACGCCATAGAAATGCGATGGTGCGTTGGCAGAATCGTGAGGGAGTGGCTACGTACCGTGTCGGGGTGGACGAAACTCTCTGTGCTCCCGCTGTCGATCAGGCAACTGGTGGCGCGGCCGTTTACCGCGATATCCATCATGGAGCTGGATAGATGGTGAGGGTGGCCTTGATCCAGCGCCACGGAGGCCAGTATGTGGCTTAGTGAGTCACTATAGTCATCCGCCGAGACGGTGGTCGGTTCCGGTGACGAAATGGCGGTTGAGTGCGTTGGATACGATGGCGGCGGATGCCATGCGGCCGGGGGTACACAAAATGGCGGATAAGATGGCTGCTCCCACGGCCCGCACGCTGCGCTGCTGGCTGGCTTCCCCTTGCAGGCGTTAGCGTAATGGCCTTTCTTCCCGCAGCCCGAGCAGGTAGCTGTCTTAGCTGGGCAGTGCGCTCTGGGATGTTTTAACTGGCCACAGAAATAGCATTTTTGGGCCTGGTTACTGGGCATCGAAGCAGTTCTTACCGGAGGCTGCTGTCTCGGTTGGGTCGCTGCAGCGGTTGGTGCCGGGGGCGGCGGTCCCGTGTCCCACGGTTTCGATTGCCATGTCTCGGCGCCGTTACGGGGGTATGCCTCGAGGTTTCGGTGGGCCTCCTCTAACGAGAGCGCAAGGGCAATGGCCGTCTTCAGGTCGGGTTCCTTGCTTTCTAGCAGTCTCTGCCGGGTGTGGTCTGACTGGAGGCCCCTGACGAAGGCATCACAGGCGAGTCCCTGCACGTGCTCCACAGCCGTTACCGCTTTACAATCGCAGTCTCTGCAGAGTGCCAGTAGCGCCCGTGCAAATGCCCCTACCGATTCTCCCGGTTGCTGCCTGCGGGATCCCAAGAGGTGTCGGGCGTAAATTGTGTTCACTGGGCGTGTATATTGCCCTTTTAGTAGCTCGAGGGCCGCCACGTACGTATTAGAGTCCCGGATTAGCATATATACTTGATGGCTCACCTGGGCGGTCAAAATTTTCAGTTTGTGATCCTCCTCTGTAACCTGTGAGATTGCGAGGAAGGATTCAAAGCAGCTCAGCCAGTGTTCAAACTTGGCTGATGCACCCACATCTTGAGGGTCGAGGTCCAGGCGTGGTGGTCTGAGGGCTCTCAGCAATGTCTGCTGTATCCGTTGCTGTTGTTGCTCCTCAGGTGTCGCCATTTAACTTTTAGCTAATAAAATTGATACGCTTATCAATTACTTCATAAAAGGTGATGAGTCGAAGAAGAGATGATGAGTCGAAAGAAGAGATGAATAAGGCTTTTATTAGCTAAGAAGAGACCATGCTTCTTCGTGAGTGACTGAACAAGTCTGAACGAAACCCACACAGTGGTGGGTGGAGTCAGCTGAGGCATGCCTCCATACACAGTGCCACCCAGAGGTGGCAATATACAATACAGTGGTTTACCACAAAACTTACCTCTTTGATCAAGCTTTTTGTCACCCGTCCTAATATCACCTTGTGTCAAATTTAGTCTGATAATGCTCCTGTGAAGCACCTTGGGACGTTTTACTACGTTAAAGCGCAATATAAATGCAAGATTTTGTTGTATATTGTAAAGTTTTATTCACGGTGCTCATGATACACCTGAAGTCATTATTATGCTACAGGATTAACAGCTTACTGTTTTTTTACAGTCTTATCTGGTCTTAGGCTTTCAGGATAGAGAGCTTTAGTATTGTGAATTTCTGCTTATCAAGGTGAGGACTCTTAGTGCTCAGGAATTTTGTGTTTCAGACATCCAGAGAACGATTTTCAACAATCAGCTGCCCATTTCTTACCTGAAAAGTGGCTGCTGGCAATTGGGAAATGGGAGGTGGGGCACCTTGGCCACCTCATTTACGCCCAAGGCCTACCTGATGTAATTTTCAGATGGGCCTGTAAATGGTCAAGTGGCACTGTCACCGCACGTAGCTACTTAAATATTAAAATTGGGGCCCTACACAGATTGCAGGACCCCAATGGACAATTTTCAGGCACAAGTAGACAGAGAGAGGGTGCATTCCAGCTATTTGTACCAGGCATTGAGCGGTCTAACCAGTGTTCCTCAAAGGAAACGCTGGAAGCTCCTTTTAAAAAAAAAAAAGACATTATAAATCTTTATTTTAGTGCGGCCAGGAAGGAGCAGGAGCACAACCGGCGAGCAACAGCCGGATGCTCGTTTAGCGCCTGCAGCTCTCCGGCAGCATTTAAATGAGGCCTGAACCCAAAAAATGGTTTGGGGCCTCTCCACACCGGCCTCGAGTGGGCAGCGCAGCCACTCCACCGAGTTTACGCCCGCTTTGGGTGGAAGTCTAAAAGATTTCCCCTCGCCCACCCCCTCCCTCCCAGTGTCGAGCATTTCCCACGTCTGGGATAAGCCCAAGCCAATCCTACCATGTTTCTGAGGAAGTATGTGGTCAACCTACTAGAGGTAGTGACATGCATTAGAGAATTTTGTTTGGTAACTCACCAACTACAGTTCAATAACCCCTGCCAATGTTGGATATAGTCGAGCAGTCTGTGCCACCCAGTCATTGAACCTCTTCCAGCACTGTGTGGCAGTCCTTGGGATGGTGGCGGTCCTGATCGCGGAGGGTGAGGGTTCCAGGGGAGGCAGCGGCCCGGATTATTTATGCGGGCTAACGGAGAAGCGAGTACAAAAGAAATTTGACACTTGCCTTTGGCAACAACATGCACTTCTATAACGCTGTGAATGTAGAAAAACATTGCATGATGCTTCACATAGTCATATGGGGGTAAAATGGATGGCAAGCCAAAGAGAGAGATATTTGGTGGGGTGACCAAAAGCTTAGCCAAAGAGGTCAGTTTAAGGAGAGTCTTAAAGGAGGAGCTCGGCAGACAAGCAAGACTAAGATCACACTGCTACTAAACCACTCGGGATCAGTCCTTTGAGAGAATGCAAGTACAAACTACCGCTTCCAGGGAACACGTAGCAATTGCTGTCAACAAGCACTCTGAAAAATGTGCTGCGTGTCTTATTTAAAACGGTATTTAGATTAAAATTAAGATTATATTGATCCAATTTAATTGACTCATTCTTACACGTTGGTCATTCACATGCATCATTGCTGGCCCCAATTGAAGGCAGTGCACGGTGTTTTGCAAATAAGTAATTTTTCAAAGAATATTTTTCCTTCCCTTTTGGTCTTTCCAAACCACATGCCCGCCTGTATTCAGGAGAATGACTCCGGTTTTGATGAATGCTGCTTTCAACTGACCACCAGAGGGTGCTTGGGATTGGGCATGATTCTGTTGCCGATTATTCCTCTCTTTTTTTTTGAAAAGAGCTGGCAGAGAGAAAAGGCTGAACATAAAAAGAAAATGAAAGAAAGACTTGCATTTATATAGCGCCTTTCACAACCACCGGACGTCCCAAAGCGTTTTACAGCCAATGAAGTACTTTTTGATGTGTAGTCACTGTTGTAATGCGGGAAACGTGGCAGCCAATTTGCGCACAGCAAGCTCCCACAAACAGCAAGGTGATAATGACCAGATAACCTGTTTTAGTGATGTTGATTGAGGGATAAATATTGGCCAGGACACCGGGGAGAGTTCCCCCTGCTCATCTTCGAAATAGTGCCATGGGATCTTTTACGTCCACCTGACCGTATCAATACAGCAACTTGAGGAACATTTCCAAAATTAGGGATTACACACAACTTGCCATAAAGATTGGTACTTGAATGCAGTCAAGGAAAAATAAAACCCACTGGAGGAAAAATTTGGTTGTCTTGCGCCTCCTGTTAGCGCCCCAAGAGGGTGCAAAGCAACTAGCGCCCGGGCGCGGCGCCGCCAACGCCTCCCGCGAAATTCAGCGAGCGGTTAGGTCCGGCAGAAACCGTTAGCGCCCCGCGGTGCTGCGCCGCCGGCGATGAGATCATCACCGTGCACAGCACCCCGCTTGCACCCCGGCCACGATCTTCGGTAACACCCCCTGACTTACCACCGGACGCTATGTCCAACAGGGTCAGGGGTGTCTACCTGCAGCCGAGGCGGTGCTAATGAAAGGCGAAGTGCCGGGTGGCCATTTTTGTTGCTGGCCGCCTGCCAGCACGTGCCCCCGTTCCATCCCCAGCCTCCTCTGCAGCCCCCCCGCTGAGTGCCGGCTGCGCTCCGTGAACCCTCTTGAATGCTGGGCTCTTTTGCCCGCAGTCCGATCCCTGGTGCCGAGCTGGGCCCCAGGTGCAAGGCCCCTCCCCTTTAAGAAGGGGAGGAAGGCCTGTAGTACAGCGGCGCGTAGTGCCGTGATATTCCCTCGCAGCGCCCCAAGAGGGAGGCGGGGCACTTCTAGTAGTTCCTCACTTCCCTCTTGGGGTGCTACCAATGAATTTCGTCTGCGGGGCGCTAATTTTTTCGGGGCACCAAAGGTAAGTTTATAAATTTTTCTAACTTAGCCGGTGAACCTTTGACCCTTGAGGCCTTCTGGCTGTTCAAGGTCCAGAATAGAAAATTTCACGCACACCTGGGTCTAAGCAGGCACAGAAGAGCGCCAAGAAAATCAGCCATTGCTACAAAAGCTTAAATTAGTGAGAATTCAACGTAACACCCAAGAAGGGATAAATAATTGGCTGAAGTGCTGGAAATAGCAGGATGTGATATTGGGTAGGAGGAAGTATTGAGTCGTGTGTCCCGTAGAGCAGTTTTGGGACTCCTACTGTTTCTAATCTGGAATGATGATTCATTCAGATTAGTCAAATTAATAGACAATACCAAAATAGAGAGGGTGGCAGTTTAATCAGAACACAACAATAACAACTTGTATTTATATAGCGCCTTTAATGTAGTAAAACGTCCCAAGGTGCTTCACGGGGGCGTTATCAAACAAAATTTGACACAGGGCCACAAAAGGATATTAGGACAGGCGACCAAAAGCTTGGTCAAAGAGGTAGGTTTCAAGGAGCGTCTTAAAGGAGGTAGAGCGGCAGAGAGGTTTAGGGAGGGAATTCCAGAGTTTAGGGCCTCGGCAGCTGAAGGCACGGCTGCCAATGGTGGAGCGATTAAAATTAAAAAGCCAGCTAAAGGCCTACAAAATTAAGTGGATAAAATATGCACAGGGGAAGTCCAGTGGGAGATGACATTCAACATAGATAAGTGTAAAGTACTACATGTAGGAAGAAAAAATGGATGATGTATGTAGTCCATGAATGTTGTCAGATTGTCAGATGGGTAAAGTTGAAAGCTATTTGATGAATCAGCACTTAATGAATCCCATCATTTCAGAGTGGAACCAACAAAGCAAGTAGAAAAAAAAGACAGACTTTCATTTCTATAGCGCTTTTCACGACCTCAGGACATCCCAAAATGCTTTAGTCAATGAAGTACTTTTGAAGTGTAGTCATTGTTGTAATGTAGGAAGCTGAACTATTTCGCCAAATCGGTAGAGTACAATTCGGAGGATGTCATGCTAAAACTATACAGTGTTCTGAACAGACTGCACTTTAGGTACTCTGTCCAGTGAGATACAAGGAAGATATTCGTCTGAGAGGGATGCAAGGTATAGCTACAAGGCAGCATCAGAGAGCTGAGTTTTGAGGAAAAGTTGGAAAAACTTGAACTTCTGAGCCTTGCACGCAGGCAACTAAACGGGTATACGGGACAGTAAATCGCATAGGAAAAGTAGAGCCAGCATTCTACTACAGTTGGACGAGGGGGCGGGGGGAGGTACAGATTCCAACCGATGAAAGGAAAATTTAAGATAATGTCAAGAAGTTTTTCACACTAAGGGATCAATTTTGACTTTTGGCCGTGTGCCTGATTCCGGTGGTGAAGAGAACCCTGCGATTTTTGAGGCCCTGGTCTCATTTAAATTTGGCAGGCAAACTACGAGGCAGAAAACAGGCGTCCTGATGTAGCTCGCCAGATTGAGGTCTCGAGTTCGGACCAGGGCGACCGCCAGCAAGATAAGTTGCGGGGGAGGGTGGGGTGGCAATGGCCCAGATTATTTTAATAATTCGACAATTACCTTTGGCGGGCCTCTTCTCTTCCATCACCCCTAGAACTGTGCAGACTCTGACCAGTTCCAACCAAAAATGGCAGTAGGCATCCTATTTATGCTGTAGAACCCTGATTTCCACGTTAAAAAGGGTCTATCACTTGTATCAGGCGGGAACTTTGGACCCCGGGCGGTAGGCCACTTTCAAAATGGAGCTGGCTGCATCGCAGGTGTTAAGGGGGCGTTAAGGCTACCCACCCCATTTTGAGGCCGTTACTGACCCGTTAACGCCAGGCGAAGGCAATCAAAATTGAACCCTTCTGTGGAGGGTGGAAGAGCTGAAGATGAGGAACTCCTGCAGCGATGTCCTGGGACTGTGCTGACTGACCTCTGACAACCTCAACCATCTTCCTCATCAGTATCTACCATGTAATCTTGTCATTTTTTGTTCCATATTATGTCTGTGTGCTGCCAACCTCAACACTTCCTGCAGGCATTTAGTACATTTTCCACAGGATACCTCAGAGGCTTTACGTCAACAGCCAGATGAGCCACATGTGCTTACATTAATGCAGTTAACACAGGATCGGGCCAGTACAATTAGGGCAGGTCTAATCACCCGACATTGTAATTGAGTGGGCGTCATAAATATGTTTTGTGTTTTAACATCAATGTTAGACTTAATAGCTTTTGTCTTTTCAATTAGGACTATTGTTGATAAATATGGATTAATTGCAAAGTCAGTTCTACTATCAATGTGAAAGATGGCATACACCATACATAATTAATTCATATACTTGGTACAACCTCAACTTGCCTTTAATGTAGTAAAACATCCCAAGGTGCTTCACAAATTCACTCTCTTCATTTGGGGCCTATGACTTTCTTAAATGTCCAGTTGTCTGAACAACGTTTTCATGGAAGTGACTTTCCACCTGTTGCTAATATTAACACCGATTTACTGCCATATAAAAAAATGAAATTCTAGACATAAATTAATTGAAACCACACTGTTAATGTGTTCATATGATATGATATGATATTTGTGTGTAATTTTAACAAAGATGTTGACCTGTTTATTTTAAATGCATTGAAAATAATCTTCAGCCAGAAGTACCGAGTGGATGATCCATCTCGGCCACCTCCTGAGGTCTCCACCATCACAGAAGCCAGTCTTCAGCCAATTCCATTCAATCCATGTGATATCAAGAAACGGCTGAGCGCACTGGATACAGCAAAGGCTATTGGCCCCGACAACATCCTGGCTGTCGTGCTGAAGACTTGTGCTCCAGAACTAGCCGCGCCTCTAGCCAAGCTGTTCCAGTACAGCTACAACACTGGCATTTACCCAACAAAGTGGAAAATTGCCCACATATGTCCTGTTCACAAAAACTGGGACAAATCAAATCCAGCCAATTACCACACCACCAGCCTACAATCAATCATCATTGAGAGAGAAAATGATGGAAGGTGTTGTTGACAGTGTTATTAAGCGGCACTTACTCACTAATAACCTGCTCACCAATGCTCAGTTTGGGTTCTGCCAGGACTACTTGGCTCCAGACCTCATTACAGCCTTGGTCCAAACATGAACAAAAAGCTGAATTCCAGAGGTGAGGTGAAAGTGACTGCCCTTGACATCAAGGCAGCATTTGACCGAGTCTGGCATCAAGGTGCCCTAGTAAAACTGAAGTCAATGGGGATCAGGGGGAAAACGCTCCACTGGCTGGAGTATTACCTAGCACAAAGGAAGATGGGTTGTGGTTGTTGGAGGCCAATCATCTCAGCCCCAGGACGTCACTGCAGGAGTTCCTCAGGGCAGTGTCCTAGGCCCAACCATCTTCAGCTGCTTCATCAATGACCTTCATTCCATCATAAAATCAGAAGTAGGGATATTCACTGATGCTTGCACTGTGTTTAGTTCTATTCGTAACTCCTCAGGTAATGAAGCAGTCCATGCCCGCATGCAGCAAGACCTGGACGACATTCAGGCTTGGGCTGAAAAGTGGGAAGTAACATTCGCACCACACAAGTGCCAGGCAATAATCATCCCCAACAAGAGACAGTCTAACCACCTCCTCTTGACATTCAACGACATTACCATCGTCCACCATCAACATCCTGGGAGTCACCATTGACCAGGAATTTAACTGGACCAGCCACATAAATGCTATGGCTACAAGACCAGGTCAGAGGCTGGGCATTCTGCAGCAAGTGACTCACTTCCTGACTCCCCAAAGCCTTTTCACCATCTACAAGGCACAAGTAAGGAGTGTGATGGAATGCTGTCCACTTGCCTGGATGAGTGCAGCTCCAACAACACTCAAGTAGCTCGACACCATCCAGAACAAAGCAGTCCGCTTGATTGACACCCCATCCACCACCGTAAACATTCACTCCCTCCACCACCGACATACCGTGGCTGCAGTGTGTACCATCTACAAGATGCATTGCAGCAATTTGCTAAGGCTTCTTCGAGAGCAACTCCCAAACCCGCGACCTCCACCACTTAGAAGGACAAGGGCAGCAGGCGCATGGGAACACCATCACTTCCAAGTTCCTCTCCAAGTCACACACTATCCTGACTTGGAAGTATATCGCCGATCTTTCATCGTCGCTGGGTTAAAATCCTGGAACTCCCTCCCTAACAGCACTGCGGGAGTACCTGCACCATACGGACTACAGCGGTTCAAGAAGGCGGCTCACCACCACCTTCTCAAGGGCAAATAGGGATAGACAATGGGATTTCAGCGCAAAATGCTCATTTAGGCAAAGTTGCAGATGGTTCTAGTTTTCCAACGTAGGTTTAGAAAGGTTTATAAAGTTTTTACTCTTGGTGGATTGAAAAGAGGAATTAGGTCGATTACCAGCTGGGCAGATGCAATTAATTTTATCCATATTGTGCTTTCTGAATAGTTACATGGTAAGCACAGATCTAAAGGAAGATTGTATAGGGCACACTGACCTCCGCTCCTCCCCTCCCGATGTGCACACCCATTGCCTGAAGCCTTGTTTGAGGAGTCATGGTGTTAGATAGGGAATTTCAGGATATTAACCCAGTGACAATGAAGAAACACTGATGCATGTCAGGATGGTGTGTGACGTGGAGGGGAACTTGGAGGTGAAGGTTTTCCCAAAATATTGCTGAATTTGTCCTTATCGGTGGTAGAGGTCACAGGGGAAGGAAGTACGGTTGAAGTAACCTACCTAATTGCTTCAGTAAATTGTAACTGCAACCATAGTGCATTGGTGGGAAAAGGTGTGGATATTGAGTTCAGTGGCACTGGGGCCGATTAAGCAAACTGCTCTGTCCTGGATGGTGTTGAGCTTCTTGAAGGTTGTTGCAGCTGCAGTCATCCAGGTGAGTGGTGAGTGATCAATCACAGTCCTGACTTGAGCCTTGTAGATGGTGGTGAGGCTTTGAGGAATCAGAAGGTGAGCCACTCGTCAGAGTATCCAGCCTCCGTCCTGCTCTTCTGGATACCATGTTGACATAGCTGGTGCCGTTAAGCTTCTGACCAGTGGTGACCCGCAAGATATTGATGGTGGGGCTCTCGGTGATGGTTATCCTCTTTAAGGTTGGGGGAGATAGCTGTCCTTTCTGTTGTTTGTGATGGTCATTACCTGGCACTTGTGGCATGAATGTTATTTGCCACTTGTAAGTCTAAGCCTGAATATTATTCATGTCCTGCAGTGGGCTGTTGGAGGAGTTGTGAGTGTAGCTGAGCACTGTGGAATTATCAGTGAACAGCCCCACTCCTGACCTAGTGATGGAATGAAAGACATTGATGAAACAGTTAAAGATGAGGAACTCCTGCAGCAAAGTCCTGGGTGTGCAATGAGTGACCTCTGACAATCAAAGCCACCTTCCTTTGGGTCGGGTGTGGCTCCAGCCACTGAAGAGTTTTCCCTTTGACACCCATTGAGCACAGTTTTTGACATCATATTCAGTCGAATGCTGCCTTGATGTTGAGGGCAGCTACTCTCCCCTCCCCTTTGGCATTCTTGCCTCCATGTTGGGATCAAGGCTGTGATGAGGTCTGACACTGAGTGGTATCGGTGGAAGCCAAACTGAGAGTCAATGAGCATGTTGTTAGTGAATAGGTGTTGCTTGATGGCACTATTGATAACTTCTGCTATCATTTTACTGATAACTGGGAGGAGATTGATAGGGCAGTAATTGTCCACGTTAGATTTATCCTGGTGTTTTTTTTGTGGATTGCACATACCTGGACAATCTTCCACATTATAACTTAGATGCCAATGTCATAGTCATACTGAAACAGCTCAGCTAGGGGAGCCACTCGCTCTCGTGCACTGAAGACAGATGTCATCAGGGCACATAGCCTTTGTGTGTCCAATGAGCTAATTCACTTCTTAATGTCAGGTGTGTAGTGTCCGTGTGTAGATAAAGACACTGAAGACAGGAGTTGGTTCATAGGTATTTACTAAGCAAGTCTGGGGGGGGGGGGGGTTCTAAAGGATATACACAATACACAGGCTTATATAGCCCAAGTGGCAATTACCGGCATTACGCACACCTGGGGCTCTTAAAGGCACATACACCACAATTCCTCCCCTTCTAGCTAACTAGTACATCATATTTTAAGTAATTATTAATTACATGTTATATGCAAAATAATATACATTGCTGTATTAATTAATTATAAGTTAGTCTCTCAGGAGGCTTCCTGACTCGGTCCGGATAACGCCTCGGGGGTGTAGTAGTTTCTGGTGGTGTAGTAGGTTCTTCTGGCAAGGCTGATTCGGCTTGAAGGCCAGTGTCGGGTTCATCGGGCTCCAGTATCACCGGATCGGAGGTAGATATGGGTATCTCTACTTCATCGTTAGATGTATAGAGTGGTGGTGTAGGTTGTCCCTTTTCGGATGACTTGATGATTTGGTCAGCATGGCGCCTTATTATGCTGTCTCCGATGTCCACGGTATACATCAGTGGTCCTAATCGTGTGCAGATAGTTCCAGGCTGCCATTTCTCGGTACGGTAGTCCCGGGCCAAAACCGGTTGGCCTATCTGGAAGGCCCTAGTTGGCCTTTCATTCATGCCCTGAAACTGCCGGTTCTCCACGTCCCTTCGGATGTTGGGCTTGACCAAATCCAGCCGGCATCTTAGGTTTCTATTGTAGAACATCATGGCGGGAGTTTGGTTAGTAACCATATGCGTTGCATTCCTATATGCAAATAAGAAGTTATCCACCTTGTGCTGAAGTTTTATGTCTTCATTACCCATGGCCTTGATGGCCTTCTTGAAGGTCTGGACAAACCTTTCAGCCAATCCATTGGTGGCGGGATGGTATGGGGCGGACGTGTAGTGCTTTACCCCATTGTTCTTTAAGAACTTTCTGAATTCTTTGGACACAAATTGCGGTCCATTATCAGAACATATCTGCTCCGGCAGCCCATTCCTGGCAAATATGGTCCTTAATACTGTGATGGTTTTTTCCGTGATGGTGGAGGACATCTTTATTACCTCCGGCCACGTGGAGTGTGCATCAACTGCGATTAAGAACATTGAGTCCATAAATGGACCAGCAAAGTCGATGTGCACCCTTTGCCAGGGAGATGAGGGCCACTCCCATGGATGTAGAGGGGCCTGTGGCGGAGCATTTTGGACCTACTGGCATCCTAGGCAGCTCTTGGTCATGTCTTCGATGTCTCCATCGATACCTGGCCACCATACAAACGCCCTAGCTAGGTTCTTCATTTTCACTCCACCCAGATGCCCCTCGTGAAGCTCCTTTAGCACTTTATCCTGGAGTTTGGGTGGAATCACCACTCTGGATCCACACATCAAGGTTCCTCGGCACACTGACAGCTGTTCTCTTCTTTGTGAGAATGCTGGCAACAGTGGTTCGCCATGTGCTGGCCATCCCTTCACTGTTAAATCGTAGACCCGTGAGAGAGTAGGGTCATTTCTTGTCTCCCTTTCAATGGCAGAATTTGTCACCGGTAGACATTCCACTATGGTAGAGTGGAATATCTCTACTGGGTCTACTGTAGGTGCCTCTTCTATCGTTGGCAACGGCAGGCGCGATAAACCGTCAGCATTCCCATGCTGTTTTGACCCTTTGTATTCAATGTTGTATTGGTGTGCCCCTAGAAAAAGGGACCACCTCTGTAGTCTTTGTGCCGTCATAATGGGGACACCTTTCTTAGGGTTGAATATGGAGATGAGGGGTTGATGGTCAGTCAGCAAGGTAAATTTTTGTCCGTGTAGGTAATGGTTGAATTTCTTCACTCCCCATACCAGGCTGAGTGCTTCCCTGTCTATCTGGGAATAGTTACGCTCAGCTGAGTTCAATGAGCGTGACGCAAAAGCTATCGGCCGTTCCGAGCCATCAGGGAATCTATGGGACAATACCGCTGCTATGCCGTAAGGGGATGCATCGCACGCCAGTCTGATTGGTAGTGATGGGTTGTAATGAGCCAAAACTTTCTCGGACGTGATTAAGTCTTTACATTTATGGAAGGCACGTTTACAGTCTTCGTTCCATTTCCAAATCACTCCTGTGTGTAGAAGATCATTAAGAGGGTGTAGAATAGTTGATAAGTTCGGTAAAAATTTATGATAGTAATTTATTAATCCCAGGAATGACCTCAATTGTGAAACATTTTCAGGTGCTGGGGCTTTTATAACTGCTTCAATTTTTTCAGGTGACTTATGCAACCCTTCCTTATTAATTATGTGGCCACAATATGATATCTGATTTTGGAAAAATTCGCACTTGGGGCGATTTGCTCGTAGGCCCCGTTCTTTCAGCCTAGTGAGCACCTGCTCCAAATTGGCAAGGTGCTCGTTGTCATTTTCTCCTGTTATAAGGATGTCGTCTAGGTAGCATTGAGTCCCCGGAATCCCTTGCAGGACTTGCTCCATAGCTCTTTGCCAGATAGCTGGAGCTGATGCTACTCCAAAAACCAGTCGATTGTACTGGTACAGGCCTTTGTGTGTGTTTATTGTGAGATACTTTTTAGAGGTCTCCTCAACCTCCATCTGTAGATATGCCTGTGCCAAGTCAATTTTTTGTGAAACGTTTTCCTCCGGATAGTGAGGCGAAAATATCTTCTATCCTCGGAAGAGGATACTGTACCGTGTGAAGGACCGGGTTTACAGTCACCTTAAAGTCCCCACAGATGCGAATTTTTCTCTGTTCCTCAGAGTTATTTTTCAATGCTTTTTTCATGACTGGAACGATGGGTGTTGCCCATTCGCTCCAATCTATTTTGGATAATACGCCTGCCTTTTCCAAATTCTCCAGCTCTGCCTCGACTGCCGGACGTATTGCGTATGGCACCGGTCTTGCCTTAAAAAATTTTGGAATTGCTGCATCTTCCACTTTTATTGAGGCGGTGATGCCTTTCAAGGTTCCTAGTTTCTCTTGAAACACTTCTTTGGCGTTGGCCAAGATGTCTTTTAATCGTTCAGGTATGATGTCATCATTGTTTTTTTCCTTACTGGTCACCGTCAGTGCCTGAATGGAGTGCCAGTCTAAACGTATCTTCCTTATCCATTCACGTCCCAACAACGGTGGACCACCATCTTGTAGAATGTATAAATACAACTTTTGTATTTCTTTGCCGTTGTATACCACAGGCACCTTTATTTTTCCTTTGGGGTATACTTTCTGCCCCGTATATGTTTTTAAGATAATGGATGTGTCTTTTAGAGGTATATGCGAAAATAGCCTCTCGTAATCTCGTCGATTTATTACGGTTAGAGCTGATCCTGTATCTAGCTCCATTTTAACTGGGGACCCTGCTATTATGAGGGTAACCCAAATGGTCTGGTAATCTTCATTGGCAATTACATTATGTAATTTGAGAGAGCTTAGTCTCTTGTTCCCGGAGTCGCTATCGCTCTTCTGGTCTTTGGAGCTACTGTCCGTCATCATTTGTACCTTTCTGTGCTTTTCCTTATTGATTCTTTTCCCATTAGTGGATTTTTTATTTTCAGATCGGCATACACGTGGAATGTGTCCCATCTTTCCACATCGCCTGCATGCTTTTTCTTTGAACCAGCAATCCCTCTGGTCATGGTTGGATCTGCCGCAGCGATAACATCTCTCTCAACCCCGTGTCATTTCATGGATGCCGAAGTCCTGTGGCCTTTGCTGTATCTTTGCCGCTCCTATTGCACTGAAAGCCTTGTCCAGTGTTAAATCTTTTCCAGAAGATACCTTTTTTTTGTGTTTCTACACTTAGGGGATCGCAGATGAATTTGTCTTGCAGAGAATCTGCCAGTCCTGCCTCAAATTGGCAGTGTAGGGTATCAACAATCTCCTCAAAATTCTTGTCCATCGGTTCGGCTGGAGTGATTAAGTTGCGTAACAGCTTGTATGTTTCTGCGCCCATTAGATCCAGAAGCACTGAAGCTTTTTTTTCATCTTCTATTCCATTTGCGGTGCAAAACACCTCCACTCTTTCTACATATGTGGTCCAATCCCCTATCTTGTTATCAAAAACATCAATATTGCCAAAGTTAGGCTCTGTTTCGTTATCAAAAGCATCAATATTGCCAGACTTAGGAATTTCAAAAAAGATATGGCACTTCCCGCGCTTTTTTTTTTCTCTCTGTAGCAACGATATGGCGCTTCCTGCGCTTTCCCGCCGCTGCTACCGATAACAATGCTGTTTTACTGTGGTTTCTGTTTATTCACTGTTGGAGACTCGTTCCCGACGGAGGTCTAAACGCTGACCTGCTTGCCGCGCTGGCCGTCTCCTGAGTGCACCCTCCCAGTCCGTTATTGCTTGCCTCCGATTTCGCTGCCTGTCTCAGCTGTAGAGCCCGCTGGAGCCCCAGCCTGACGCCCAGGAAGGATTAGCGCAGTACCTGCCACCAGCTTGGCCAGCTGGTGAAACCACAGTTTCTATTACTTCCTTGAGTCTTCTGGACGCTGGAGGAATCGATGTCCTTGAGGTGCTGCCGAATTGCAGGTAAGTCCGTTTCCACTTCGTCGCCACTGTAGTGTCCGTGTGTAGATAAAGATACTGAAGACAGGAGTTGGTTCATAGGTATTTACTAAGCAAGTCTGGGGGGGGTTCTAAAGGATATACACAATACACAGGCTTATATAGCCCAAGTGGCAATTACCGGCATTACGCACACCTGGGGCTCTTAAAGGCACATACACCACAATTGCTCTTAAAGGCACATACACCACAAGGTGCAATAAACTGAATTGGCTGGATACTAGTATCTGTGATGCTGGGAACCTCAGGATGGAACCAAATCCAATTGTCCACTTGGCACTTTTGGCTGAAGTCTTTTGCACTCAAGTGCTAGGCTCCATTATGGTTGAAAAGAGGGCGATTCATGGACCACCTTCTATATTTCTCCTTTTAGTTGCCTTGTTTTCCACCACCATTCTTGACTGGATATGGTACGGCTACAGAGCTTTGCTCTGATCCATTGGTTGTGGGACTGCTTAGCTTATAACCTTGCTGACATTGGTGCTTAGCATGCAGGTAGCCCTGTGCAGTGAATTCAGTAGGTTGACATCTCATTCTAAGGTATGGCTGGTGTTGATCCAGACACTCCCTTATGACTCAAAAGGTCAGTAAACATGACAGAGAAAATAAAAATTACTGGCCTGTTCTGAGTGCATTGTGTTGTGTCAAAATTTCCATTTGCATCATGAGAGGAAGACAGATTGGATGTAAATTCACACTTCCATCATGGAGCCTTTAATGAATGAAAAATCCTTTAGGCCCTGGTGACCTTTGCACTCAAAGTCCTGATATGTGCTCCCGTTGGGCAAAGGTCCGTGCCAAGAGAACAAATTCATAAAATATATACTTCAGTATCAAAAGTGATGAATAGGACGACACTGTTGCAGCAACCCCGTTCCATGACTCGATGGCCCGTAATTTCCGACAGGAGGCCTCCGCACGCAGGAAGCCTCCTATCGTAAAAAAATCTACGCACTTACCTGCGGGCTCCCGAGGCGCGGACACTTCCGTTCCTGGGCCTCTCCACAGTCGAAATGCGCAGGGCCCACTTATCCCAGAGGCGCATGCGGTTCGCAAGCATCCCTGGCTTCACGTGGGCCATGGGGAGCCAATGAAAGAAGGGAATCTCCCTTCATACTTTTAACTGTCAGACCTGTCAAAAGTATGAAAGGAGATCACCCCAAAAAAACACTAAAACATTAAATAGGTTTAAAAAAATCACGTTTTTAAAATGAGTTAAAATTACATTAAATTAAATATTTTAAACAATTATTTTTTTCAAAAAGTTAAATTTTTAACAGTTTTTACGGGGCTAAAAATAAACTTACCTTTTTAAAAGTATTTTTAAATTATAAATGAGTGGAACATTTTTTCACTTTTTTAAACTCTTATGCCAGGCTAGATTTCTAAGGGTTTTCAGTTCTTGACAGATCGGAAATGTCGGTTTTCAGCGCATGCCGCTGAAAACCGGCATTTCCGATGTCCCTACGGGTGTGTACACAGCGCGTACACACCCGTAGGGATCGGAATATACGGGCCAATAAATGCAGCACTTGGTGTTCTGCTGAACTACACTGATCAGAAAGATCTCGGATTTAATCTGTGGTCTATGATGTGTCAGTTGAGAGTGGCAGTGGGACACTGCGGTTGGCTTCTGTGTTTATCAGGCTTTATGCTGCACTGTCGGAGGTGCCGTTTTTCGGTTGAGACAGTAAACCAAGGCCCCGTCTGCTCTCTCAGGTGGATGCCAAAAGATCCCAAGGCACTATTTCGAAGAAGAGCAGGGGAGTTATCCCCGGTATCCAGGTCAACATTTATCCTTCAATCAACATCACTAAAACAGATTGTCTGGTCATTATCACAGTGCTGTTTGTGGGAGCTTGCTGTGCACAAATTGGCTGCCGCATTACAACAGTGACTACACTTCAAAAGCACTTCATTGGCTGTAAAGCACTTTGGGACGTCCTGAGGTCGTGAGAGGTGCTATACAAATGCAAGTCTTTTTAGGAGTGAGAAAATAAGGTAGGCTCTCCAATCTATCGAATAACCTCTGCTGGAACATGTGTGTGTATGTTTGTGTGTGTGTGTATATAAATATTGACTTAGATTAGGACCAGACTTAACTGTGGTGCTGCCAATGGTCAAAAACCCTCTCAAAAATAGTGGCTACTTGAGTGAGGTATGAGGTGCTGTAGAAGTACAACTCGGAATGATTCAGTGTTCTCGGGACAGGAGGAGTGAAAACTGGGGGAAAAGAACTACACTGTTGTGAGAAATGGTGCAATGTACTCTGACGTTTTTCACTGATAACAGTCAATAGATCAAATATAATTTTAATGTTATCTTTTGTTAAGTTAGTGCTAATACAAGAGTCCATATGATATGCATTATAAAATCAGTAAACACACATATTTTGAATATTTCTCCACAGGCAGTACAGACGAAGAATGTATTTCCGATTGGAGCAGAGAGTGAGGATGGTGCAGAAGACAAGTGGAAGGACTATGTGCGACAGCGAAGGATCTCACATAAACATATACCATTTAAAACAGATGCTGAGCTAGGTAGGGTGACCTTAGATTTACTGAAGTTCTAGTCAAATTATTCAATCTGCCACAACAAGCTGGGGGGGTGCGGGGGAATAAGCAGACTGCTTCCTGTGGTGCTGCCTATGGTCCACCAGAGTTGACTGGAAGCAGTGATCCACCAGTTTGTTGGTTAATGTCCTTCTAAATGATATCTTTCATTAGGAATACAAGTACAAAATTTCAAGAAAGCAAATATTCATATTTCTTTTATCGGGCTTGTGTTGCCAATGTCTTTCTGTGGAAACAGAACTTGGGCGTGGGTGTAAATTGGGCACTAATATGCTACCACCCGTTTAATGCCCGGCAGTAAAAGTGAAAATTCACCCAGCAAACTCGTAGGGTACGTCTTGAGGGAATGGGGGAAGAAATAGCAGATGTCTTAGAAATTGTTGGGGGATTCTCTTCTTTGGGATGGATTTCTGCCCCCAGCCCCAACCCATTTTCTTGGGATGGGGCTTATTAAGTGTGGTCACGGGGAGTGGTGGTAACACGGGTGGAAGGGCGGACAATCCGCCAGGACCTGGGCCCCACCCATCCCACCGGTACCATTGGCATGCGGCAGGCAAGGAAGGAACTGGCAGCAGCATCCCTGGTAGGGGTGAGGGCAAGGAAACCAGGCAGGATCACAGAGAAAAATCCTTGCTTCCTATATTTCAGGGTTCTACTGAGAGTGGATGGGGGTGAAATTCAACTTGGGGTGTGGGAGGGCAAAATGGTGGTAGAAGTTTGGCCAATTGGTAGCAGGTTGACCTCACTGGAAAAGAAAATCGGGCGAGCTGTATAATGGGCGGAGGTTAAATTACTGTCCGTTTTGTGCCCCTGTCGAAATTGAATTTCACCCCCCATGTTTGCTGAAGGTCTGGAGAGTGAAAAAACTGTTACCCATTTTCAAAAAGGGAGACTGAGCTAACCCAGGTAATTACAGGCCATTTAGTTTAATATCATGGTAAGAAAAGTACTGGAATCTTTAAAGACTAAAGTTGAAATTACTAAATTTCTACATGAAGTGAAAATAAATAGGAGCAACCAACACAGAATTCAGAAAGGAAGATCGTGTTTGACAAACCTGAAAGAGTTATTTGAGGAGGTGGGAGAATTTCAGTGAATGTGGTGTTTGGGGTGTTGCTCAGATTTCGCTAGATGTTCGAAAGATCGAACAAATAGGTTTGCAATTTTCCTTTTAAGGTTCAAATGTAAGTTTTGGTCTGAACAAACACACAGGTAACAGATTTCGTGTACAAAGATTTATCTTTAATAAATGCTTAACAAACACCGTTCATTATTTAAAGTACAATTCCAAAATATAAGACTCACAACTTATATTGATATTACCCTGATTTGGTCCGAGGTGATCAATCTCTGTCCAAACCTCTACATAGGGTTTCTGTCCCCAGGTCCCTGCTGTCGAGTGTTGCTCCTAGGGTCCTCTCTTCCTATCTGGGGTTTTTCCTCCTGGTTTATACTATCCTACTATAATCTGTCCCATCTCTTTGGTTACACATTTGTTACTGTCCCTGCATCCTGATGATTAGTTTACCCTATTCCACATCCTGTCTCATCTCCTTGATTAGTTTACATCTTACTTCATTTAACTGGCGTCTGTAGTGACCTCACCTTGTGTCTGACGAGGTTACCTACGAGTCCTCTGTTTAGAACATTCCTGAACCTCTGCATTATTTTTCCATTATCCCTTACACATGGTGATTCCTTCGCTTTATTTCAGTTTTCTTACATAGCTTCCATTTCCACAGGGGACTTTCAGAAAGCCCTTGACAAGGTGCCACACAGGAGATATTGGGGAAGATTAAGGGGTATGGAATTAGAGGAAGGGTAGCAAATTGGATTAAAATATAGTTAGAAGGGAGGAAACTGAGATTGGGAGATAAAAGCAGTTTCTTGGAGTGGTTGGAAGTGGGTAACGGTGTCCCACAGGGTGTTGTTCTGGGACTGCTTTTGTTCACCGTGTACATCAATGATTAGGATATCGGACTGGAGGGAGTGGTGTCCAAATTTGCAGACAATACTAAAATAGGAGGTATGGTGAATAATTCTAAGGACCAAAGGAAAAAAGAAAGACTTGCATTTATATAGCACCTTTCACAACCACCGGACGTCTCAAAGCGCTTTACAGCCAATGAAGAACTTTTTTTTTTGAAGTATAGTGACAGTTGTATTGTGGGAATTGCGGCAGTAAATTTGCACACAGCAAGGTCCCACAAACAGCAATGTGCTAATGACCAGATAATCTGCTTTTGTTATGTTGATTGAAGGATAAATATTGGCCAGGACTTCTGCTTTTCTTCGAAATAGTGCCATGGGATCTTTTACGTCCACCTGAGAGAGCAGACAGGGCCTTGGTTTAACGCCTCATCCAAAAGACAGGGGCCTAGAAATTGGGTTGGGGTGCCAAAGTGGTGCAAAAGTCGCCTGAGCGCAGGATTTAGTGCAGCGTTCGAGGCTTCAGCGATCGTCAGATATTCAGTTTCATTGCCCCTCGAGGGACACGGGGCGAGGTGCTCCGCGTCCCTCTTAGGGCGCTGAAACTGAATATCGCAGCGCAACGTGCCGCAGCGGTACTGCAGGCCTTCCTCCGACTGTTAAGGGGGAGGGGCCTGCAACAGCGCAATCCCCGCTCACAAGTGCCGGCAAACGAGCCCGGCACCAAGGAGAAGTGCCGGGCTCTCGGGAAACAGCCGGCAATGCCGCGGGGGAGAGGGGGGGGTTAGGAGGCCGGGGATGGAGGTGCTGGCAGGCGGCTGCCCCGCACCTCCACCTTAACTTGCGCCGCTGCAGTAAGGCCCCGTGAACCGGGCACGGGTAGCGAACGGTGCAACTGCAGCGTTCGCTACCAAATATCACGAACGGGGCACTGCGCACACCGATGACATCATCGATGGCGGCGCAGCGCAAATGGCTAACGCCACCATTAGCGCCCCTGCTGAATATCGCGGGAGGCGCAGCCAGTGGTGCTACAGCCACTGACTGCCTCTTTAGGCGCTAACAGGTGGCGCTATTCACCCAATTTTTCCCCCAGGATGTCCAACTGCACTGCACTGGAGAGTCAGCCTAGCTTTATGTGTTCAAGTCCCTGGAGTGGGATTTGAACCCACAACCTTTTGGCTCAGAAGCAAGTGTGTTACCAACTGAGCCACAGCTGACACAAGTTGTTAGCAGAAGTTGTTAGGTTAATTAGAATGGGCAAAATGTGGCAGATGGAATTCCATATCAGTAAATTTGAGGTGGTACATTTGAGTTAAAAAAAAAAAATAATAATTACACTCTGAACGGAGGAAGGCTGGTTGATGTAGCAGAACAGCGGGATTTGGGGTGGGGGAGGGCGGGGTGTTGCTCAGGCTCGCAGACATGAAAAACAGTACCTCAAGTCGATACGGCTTTATAAATAAGGCAAATGGAATATTGGGTTTTATGGCAAGTGGTGTAGAATATAAAAGTTGAGGTGTAATGGCGAATCTATATGGAACCTCAGTAGGACCACAGTTGGAATACTGTGTGCAATTTTGGACTCCACACTATAGGAAGGATGTTGAGGCAATCAAGATGGTACAACACAAAATGCTGCCTGGTATAAGAAAATGGAAGTGCGAACAAAGGCTTGAAACATTATGATTGTCTCTCTATATCTCTCTCTCTCTCTCACCTAAGCCACTTCTGTCATTCTCCTGCTTCACTTCTCACTTTCCTGCACTGCTCATTCCATTCTTGTCTTTTTTTTAATCGCGTCTCGATTTGTAACTTGGCTCAGTGGTAATACTCTGCCCACTGGCTCGGAAGGTCATGGCTTCAAGCCTTACTGCTTTGAAGTCTTGGCAGGCTGGAAAGCATTCAGGAGGTGGCCCAGGCAGGAAGTGCCCGTGGGTCGTAATATTGGTGCTGGCCATTGCGTTTTCGACGACTCTAATATATTTGGAAGCATTCCATTTGGTTCCCAGTTGGAGTGTGGAATATTTATTTGGGCTCTTTCTCCTTCCCTGTTTATATTTTTACAGCTGGGCCCGGCTGCTCCTCTCCTTGATCGTGGTGCTAAAGTTCATTTCAAAGCTCTGGTGATTTCCCAGGCGCTGGAATAGTTTGCATTGGTCTGGTTTTTAACCATTCATTGCAAACTACACAATAGCAGATGAAAATAAATCAGCTAAAATAGCCATTAAAATACAGAAAACTAGACTTAAGTTGCTTGCTTTAAATGAACAATGAAAAACAGTCTGCTCAAAAACTGGACTATCCAGCGGAAACTGGCTGGTGGCAACTCCACTCAGTACAGATGTTACTCTAACTGGTCTACAGCTCCTTTATTTAATATCAGGACAACATCTGCAATAACTTGGGACTCGGGTGCAGTTTCTGTATGTGTGGAGCTCCTAAAACATTAATTAACCAGGGTCTCATCTCTATTCTTTAGGAATTTGAGGTGTATCTCATGGAGATAGTTTGGTCATTTTATGGGTCCATGGTGCCAGCAGGGAGCCTCACCCACCAGCCATGCAAATCAGAAACTCAGATCATTAGTAGTTGGGATATTGTGAGCGGTGTGAATTTTCAATCTATGCTGCTAGTGGATCAGGCTCCCAGCCAGCGATAAGGATGATAAAATCGCTCCCTTTATGCCCCAGTGAGTGTGGACCCATTTTATTCTGTGCATTTGTTGGTAATACAGTCCCCACAGCTTATAACGGGTGTATTTGTGCGAACGTGATTTGCCCGTTATACGCGATGGCCGGTGTAACGTTGTAGCGCTATTATTATATAATGTAGAATGATGTAGAACTGGAATCAATGATGTAGAACTGGAATCAATGATGTAGAACTGGAATCAGTTTGGGTGGAGCTAAGAAACAGCAAATAAAGGAAAACATTGACGGGAGTTGTGTATAGGCCACCAAACAATAGTGGTAATGTAAGGCACAGTATCAATCAAGAAATTAGAAGTGTATGTAACAAGGGCAATACGGTAATCATGGGGGGACTTTAATCTACATATTAACTGGGCAAATCAAATTACCACTAATGGTGTGGAGGACGAATTCTTGGAATGCATGCGAGATGGTTTCCTGGATCAGTATGTGGAAGAACCAACCAGGGAACAGGCTATTCTGGATCTGGTACTGTGTAATGAGAAAGGGCTAATCAATAATCTTGTGGTAAAGGGACCTTTAGGAACAAGTGACCATAATATGATTGAATTTTACATTAACTTTGAGAGTGATGTAGTCCAATCTGAAACTAAGGTCTACAATCTAAACAAAGGAAACGACAAGGGTATGAGGGACAAGTTGGCCATGGTAGATTGGGAGACTACACTAAAAGTTATGAAGGTGGACATACAATGGCTAACATTCAAGGAAATAATGCATAATTTGCAACAAACGTATATTCCTCTAGGGTATAAAAACCCAGAAGGAAAAGTGATCCAACCATGGCTTACAAAAGAAATTAAAGCGAGTATTAAGTCAGAGGAGGAAGCTTATAAAGTTGCAAGAAAAAGCTGTCAGCCTGAGGATTGGGATCATTTTAGAAATCAGCAAAGGGGGACCAAGAAATAGATAAAGAAAGGGAAAATGGAATATGAGCACAAACTAGCGAAAAATATAAAAATGGATTGTAAAACCTTCTATAGCTTTTGTGAAAAGGAAAAGACTGGCGAAGGTAAATGTAGGTCCTTTACAGTCAGAGACGGGAGCATTTATAATGGGGAATGAGGAAATGGCAGAGAAATTAAATAAATACTTTGTTTCTGTCTTCACGGAGGAAGACACGAAAAACCTCCCAGAAATACGAGAAAACCAAGGGTGTGGCGAGAATGAGGAACTTAAAGAAATTATTATTAGTGAAAAAACAGTACTAGCAAAATTAATGGGAATAAAAGTCGATAAATCCCAAGGACTGGATGACCTACATCCTAGGTTTTTGAAAGAGGTGGCCATTGGGATAGTGGACGCATTGGTTGTCATCTTCCAAAATTCTATAGATTCTGGAACGGTTCCTGCAGATTGGAGGATAGCAAATGTAACCCCGCTATTTAAGAAAGGAGGGAGAGAGAAAACAGGGAACTACAGACCTGTTAGCCTCACATCAGTAGTTGGGAAAATGCTGGAATCTATTATAAAGGATGCAATGACTGGGCACTTAGAAACTAATAGTAAGATTGGGCAGAGTCAACATGGATTTATGAAAGGGAAATCCTGTTTGACAAACCTATTGCAGTTCTTTGAGGATGTAACTAGTGGATTAGACAAAGGGGAACCGGTAGATGTGGTGTATTTGGATTTTCAGAAGGCCTTCGATAAGGTCCCACACAAGAGGTTGGTGAACAAAATTAGGGCACATGGAATTGGGGGTAATATACTAGCATGGATTGAGAATTGGTGAACAGACAGAAAACAAAGAGTAGGGATAAACGGGTCTTTTTCAGGATGGCAGGCTGTGACTAATGGAGTACCGCAAGGATCGGTGCTTGGGCCCCAGCTATTTACAATCTATATCAATGATTTGGATGAGGGGACTAAATGTAACATTTCCAAATTTGTTGATGATACAAAGCTAGGTGGCAGTGTCATTTGCGAAGTGGATGTGAAGGGGCTTCAAGGGGATCTCGACAGGCTCAGTGAGTGGGCGAGAACATGGCAGATGGAATATAATGTGGATAAATGTAGTGGTTAGCACTGTTGCCTCACAGCGCCAGGGACCCGGGTTCGAATCCGGCCTCGGGTGACTGTCTGTGTGGAGTTTGCACATTCTCCCCGTGTTTGCGTGGGTTTGCTCCGGTTTCCTCCCACAGTCCAAAGATGTGCGGGGTTAGGTTGATTGGCTATGATAAAAATTGACCCTTAGTGTTAGGGGGATTAAATACGTGGGGTTACGGGGATAGGGTGGGATATGTGTTGGTGTAGGGGTTATGGGGATCGGGTGGGATATGTGTCGGTGCAGGCTCGATGGGCCGAAATGGCCTCTATCTGTACTGTGAGGTTTCTGTGATTCTGTGATTCTGTGAAATGTGAAGTTATCCACTTTGGTAGAAAAACCAGAAAGGCAGAGTATTTCCTAAATGGTGAAAGATTGGGGAATGCAGATGCTCAAAGGGACCTGGGTGTCCTGTACATGAGTCACCTGAAAGTGAATGTGCATGTGCAGCAAGCCATTAGGAAGGCAAATGGTATGCTGGCCTTCATTACAAGAGGATTCGAGTACAGGAATAAAGAAGTCTTACTCCAATTATATAGGGCCTTGGTGAGGCCACACCTGGAGTACTGTGCACAATTTTGGTCTCTTACCTAAGGAAGGATATATTTGCCATAGAGGGAGTGCAACAAAGGTTCACGAGATTGATTCCTGGGATGGCGGGACTGTCGTATGAGAAGAGATTGAGTAAACTAGGCCACTATTCTCTTGGATTCAGAACATAGAAACGTAGAAGCTAGGAGCAGGTGTAGGCCATTCGGCCCCTCGAGCCTGTTCCGCCATTTAATGAGATAATGGCTGATCATCCAAATTCAGTACCCTGTCCCTGCTTTCTCCCCATATCCCTCGATCCCTTTAGCCTTAAGAAATATATCTAACTCCTTCTTGAATATATTTAATGAATTGGCCTCAACTGCCTTCTGTGGTAGAGAATTCCACAGGTTCACCACTCTTTGGGTGAAGAAATTCCTCCTCATCTCAGTCCTAAATGGCTTACCCCTTATCCTTAGACTGTGAATTCTGGTTCTGGACTCCTCCGCCATCGGGAACATCCTTCCTGCATCTAGTCTGTCTAGTCCTGTTAGAATTTTATAAGTTTGAATGAGATCCCCTCTCATTCTTCTAAACTCTAGCGAATATAAGCCTAATCGACCCAATCTCTCTTCATACGTCATTCCTGCCATCCCAGGTATCAGTCTGGTGAATCTTCGCTGCACTCCCTCCATGGCAAGAACATCCTTCCTCAGATAAGGTGACCAAAACTGCACACAATACTCAAGGTGTGGTCTCACCAAGGCCCTGTACAGCTGCAGCAAGACACCCTTGCTCCTGTACTCGAATCCTCTCGCTATGAAGGCCAACATACCATTTGCCGCCTTAACCGCTTGCTGCACCTGCATGCTTACCTTCAGCAACTGGTGCACAAGGACACCTAGGTCTCATTGCACTTCCCCTTTTCCCAATCTATTGCTATTCAGATAATAATCTGTCTTCCTGTTTTTGCCACCAAAGTGGCTAACCTCGCATTTATCCACATTATACTGCATCTGCCATGCAGCTGCCCAATCACCCAACCTGTCCAAATCATACTGGAGTTTTTCGGCATCCTCCTCACAGCACACACGCCCACCCAGCTTTGTGTCATCTACAAACTTGGAGATATTACATCTAGTTCCCTCGTCTAGATCATTAATATATATTGTGAATAGCTGGGGTCCTAGCACCGATCCCTGCGGTACCCCACTCATCACTGCCTGCCACTCGGAAAAAGACCTGTTTATTCCAACTCTTTGCTTCCTGTCTGCCAACCAGTTCTCTATCCAAATCAGTACCTTACCCCCAATCCCATGTGCTTTAAATTTGCATGCGAATCTCTTATGCGGGACCTTATCGAAAGCCTTCTGAAAGTCCAAATACACCACATCCACTGGTTCTCCCTTATCTATTCTACCAGTTACATCCTCAAAAAATTCCAGTAGATTAGTCAAGCATGATTTACCTTTTGTAAATCCATGTTGACTTTGTCCGATCCTGTCACTGTTTTCCAAGTGCTCTGCTATTACATCTTTTATCTCTAGCATTTTCCCCACTACCGATATCAGGCTTACCGGTCTATAATTCCCCTTTTTCTCTCTACCACCTGTTTAAAATAGGGTTACATTAGCTACCCTCCAATCCATGGGAACTATTCCAGATACTATAGAATTTTGGAAGATGACCAGCAATGCATCTACTATTTCTAGGGCCACTTCCTTAAGTACCCTAGGATGTAGATTATCAGGCTCTGGGGATTTATCAGCCTTCAATCCCGTCAATTTCCCTAACACCATTTTTCCTACAAATACTGATTTCATTCAATTCCTCCCTCTCATTAGACCTTATGTTTCCTGACATCTCTGGAAGTTTATTTGTGTCCTCCTTTGTGAAGACAGAACCAAAGTATGTATTTCATTGGTCTGCCATTTCTTTGTCCCCCATTATAAATTCCCCTGAATCTGACTGCAAGGGACCTATGCTTGACTTCACCAATCTTTTTCTCTTCACATATCTATAGAAGCTGTTACAGTCAGTTTTTTTGTTCCCTGAAAGCTTACTCTCATATTCTATTTTCCCCCTCTTAATTAATCCCTTTGTCCTCCTTTGCTGAATCCTAAACTGCTCCCAATCCTCAGGTTTGCTGCTTTTTCTGGCCAATTTATATGTCCTCTCCTTGGATCTTATGCTATCCCTAATTTCCCTTGTTAGCCACGGTTGAGTCACCTTTTTTGTCTTATTTTTATGTCAAACAGGGATGAACAAATTCTGTAGTTCATCCATGCGATCTTTAAATGTTTGCCATTGCCTATTCACCATCAACCCTTTAAGTAACGTTCCCCAATCCATCCTAGCCAACTCACGCCTCATACCATCGTAGTTTCCTTTATTTAAATTCAGGACCCTAGTCTCTGAGTCAAGTACTTAGAATTCTTCATTCAGATGGAGAGTTATCATATTATGATTGCTCTTCCCCAAGGGGCCTCGCACAACAACATTGCTAATTAATCCTTTCTCATTACATAATACCCAGTCTAAGATGGCCTGAGCTCTAGTTGGTTCCTCGACATATTGGTCCAGGAAACCATCCCGTATACACTCTAGGAATTCCTCCTCCACAGTATTGTTACTAATTTGGTTAGCCCAATCTATATGTAGATTAAAGTCACCCATGATAACTGCTGTGCCCTTATTGCACGCATCTCTAATTTCCCATTTAATGCCATCCCCAACCTCAGCATTACTGTTTGGGGGTCTGTATACAACTCCCACTAATGTTTTCTGCCCCTTGGTATTTCTCAGCTCTACCCATACAGATTCCACATCATCAGAACTAATATCTTTCCTTACTATTGTGTTAATCTCCTCTTTAACCAGCAATGCTACCCCACCTCCTTTTCTTTTTTGCCTGTCCTTCCTGGATATTGAATACCCCTGGATGTTGAATTCCCAGCCTTGGTCACCCTGGAGCCATGTCTCTGTAATTCCAATTACATCATATCCATTTACATCTATTTGCGCAGCTAATTCATCCACCTTATTACGAATGCTCCTTGCATTAAGACACAAAGGCCTAGAAATTCAGCTGTTTGCGCCAGCCGTTAGCGCCAGATTTCCGGCGCTATCCACTTAGCGCCCGGGCACCGCCGGATCTGCGCCTACGCCGAAATTCAGCTGGGCTTTAGCGCCGGCGCAAAGTGTTAGCGCCCGCTCAGCTGCGCGCGCATCTTATGACGTCATTCCGTCGTGCAACGCCGTTTGTGCGCCCCAAACCGGAAATTCAGTGGCGCCCGGCCGATGTGGCCGTGGCGCTGCTAAGAACTGTGAAATGGAACTCAACAGAGGCCCTGTGGGATTCGGGGAGCGCTAATTAAAGGGCACATCCACTCACCCATAAAAGCCAGCCATTTCGCTGCAATGACTTGACTGGTTTGGATTTCTGCACAGAGAGCAAGGCACAGAGATTACTGATTTCGGACACCATAGGAGAGGTATTTTTGGCTTCTAGCCAGTGCTTTGACATTTGCATCCTTGTGATTTTGCTGTTTGGAACTTTGTAATGGGGGCTGCATGGGGGGCCAACCCTCAGTTCCTACATTTTGTGCGAAGGGCTCGCAGACGCTTTGAGAGAGGGCCAGGCATGCCTAGACGCAGAGGGGCCATTAGGCGTCGCCAACGTAGGCCTTACCCAGTCAGGCAATACCGGGAGCAGGTCTCATATCTCACCATGACTGCGGCGCATTGTGTTAAGAGGCTGCGCTTCAGAAGGGAGGTGGTTGAAGAGATCTGCCAGCTGCTTCATGCAGATTTGCAGCCACAGCTCATGTCCAGGGCGTCTCTCTCGGTGGAAGTGAAGGTCACGGTGGCTCTCAGCTTTTATGCAAGCGGCTCCTTCCAAGCCGCTGCTGGGGACATCGCGAACATCTCCCAGTTCGCCGCGCATCGCTGCATCTGACAGGTCACCGAAGCACTTTTCGCGAGGAGGCACCAATTCATCTCCTTCCCCATGACCCAACACAAGCAGGAGCAGCGTGCATTCGGATTTGCCAGGATCGCGGCCTTCCCCATGGTGCAGGGCGCCATTGACTGCACGCATGTGGCTATGCGGGCACCTATCCACAATGCCGAGCAATACCGCAACCGGAAGGGCTACCATTCCCTAAATGTGCAGCTGGTGTGTGACCACAGGCAGCGCATCCTAGCTGTCAATGCCCGCTTCCCAGGAAGCAGCCACGATGCCTTTATCCTGCGCCAGACTACTGTGGCTGACATGTTCCAGGCACAGCCTCCACCAAGGGGATGGCTTATCGGGGACAAGGGCTACCCTTTGTGCAGATGGCTCATGACCCCGCTCCGCGCGCCCAGGACCCCAGCGGAGCTGGCATACAACGAAAGCCATCAAGCCACAAGGAACCTAATAGAGCAAACGATAGGCGTCCTCAAGCAACGGTTCCGTTGCCTGGATCGTTCGGGCGGGTCTCTTCAGTATTCGCCGGATAGAGTCTCCCAGTTCGTCGTGGTGTGCTGCATGCTCCACAACCTGGCTATCCGCAGGACTCAGGCACTGCCACCTGACATTGCCCCACCACCTCAGGAGGACGAGCAGGAGGACCCTGAGGAGGAGGAGCACCAGGCCAGGAGGGAGCGACAAGGTCCAAGGGCCGTCCGCCGGGGGCTTATTGCTCGACACTTCTAGGCCCCCTGTCAGGGAATGGCCTGGCCCACTGAACGCAGCCGCTTCGCAAGCCCTCAGCCGGTTAACCCAACAACCACTTGAAACATGACACCTGCACATGGTGAATAAATAAACATCTTCATTTCAAAAACTCAGGGCCCTTCCCACATGGAAGAGCAAAACAGAGAAGACCCCCAAAAAACAGTAACAAACTTCTGTCACTCCCAAAACCTGGGGAGGACTAACATAACATCACCATCCAAATGGCCTTCGTCACTGGCCTAACAAAAACAAGCCCCCCCCACAACACAAAGACCCCCATAAAACCAAACCACATAATGGCCCCCAGAACAGAAGCCCCCGCATCACCCAAACCCTCGCTCAACACACTCTATTCGGTGTGGCGAGAGGGCGAGTCTGGCGACAGCCGTCTTTTGCCCCGGCCCGTCCTGCTGCTGCGCCTCAAGCTGGGCCGTGAGGCTGTGGCGAGGCTGGGGGAAGGATCCTCAGGGCGACAAGGCGTCTCGCCAGATGCCCTTGGGGGTCGGCCTACACGAGGGCGGGCCCGGGAGGGGCCGGCTGGTGGCTGCTGCAGCTGTGGGTGGCCCTCTTCACTGGCTGCAGTAGCTCCTTGCACCCTGGCTGGGGGAGTCGCAGGCTCGCCTGCACCAATGGGGACAAGGTGGGTGATGCCAGGCGCGCGCTGGTCGCCAGACACACGTGCACTCGGCCGGCCTGGCCGGGGAGCAAGCGCGCCAAACTGTTGGTCGCCAGACCGGTGTGCGGCAGCAGGGCGGCGGCTGGCCTGGCGACGCCTCCGCGCCAGTGCGAGGGTGGCAGAAGTCAGTGCCCCAACTGCGCCGGCATGTCCCCGCATCTGCAGTGCCATTGTCTGCACAGCACCTCTCAGCTGGCGACTGGCGTGCTGCGCTGCCTCGAGTTGTTCGACCCCCCTCTCATGCGCTGCCACAAGGAGCTCCACCCCCCTGGCGTGCGCTGCTGCGAATAGCTCTAGGCCCCTGGCCTGGGATTGGCCGAAAGCCACCACACTTTGAGCGAGGCTTTCGATGGCGTGAGGCATCTGTGCCACCACCTCCATGATTTCGACGTGCCGGCGCTCCGACGCCGCCGACATCTCGTCCAGGAGGCGCACCTCCTGGGCGACGTCCGAGTCCGGACTGTAGGGCGCCTCCACCCTCTGGCCAGAAGGCTGGCGTGCCGCCGGAGCGTTGCCGCGTGCGGCCACGCCACTGGGAGCAGGTTCTGCCCTCCCCTCCACCGCCTCCCCCCTCTGGGCAGAAGGCTGGTGTGCCGCCGGAGCCTTGCCGCGTGCGTCCATGCCACTGGGACCAGGTTCGGGGCTCCCCTCCCCCGCCTCCCCCTGGCTCTCCGGCACGCCAGACGTCTCCCCTTCATTGCCATCTCCTGGAGCGGAGGAGGGTTCCCCCAAGGTGGCGCCTTCCTGCTGCTCCTCGACGTCCTCCTCCTCCGAGGGCCTGGCTGTGTGGGCTTCAGGGAGCACCTCCTCCTCACCAGCTGAAAGCAGGAAGGCACAAGTGTAGCTTTAGAGTGAGGACAGGCCGACAGCGAGGGAGGCCGCACTGGTGCATTATGCGCATTTTTCGGCCAGTGGGGAAGGATGTAGATCTGATGCGCGAGGGCAAGGAGAGAGGTGCACCCGGTCCTGTCCTTACCAGTGGGTTCCAGTATAGGGTCGGCGTCGCCGAGCGCCACAGGCCCAATCACCGGGTGACGCAGCAGTCGGGCCACCCTCTCTTCCAGAGCCGTTAGCTCCTGGTAATCGCGAGGGCCTCCACCAGTGACACGCAGGCTCCTGGCGTTCCTCGCCAGCTTGGCCTGCAAGAGAAAGGAGGGCGTCTAAGTACAGTGTGGTGCCCCGTTGCTGTGTGTGAGGCCTCCCATGGTGGAATAGCTTGCACAATGTGGTGCCCCATTGCTGTGTGTGAGGCCTCCCATGGTGGAATAGCTTGCACAGTGTGGTGCCCTGTTGCTGTGTGTGAGGCCTCCCATGGTGGAATAGCTTGCACAGTGTGGTGCCCTGTAGCTGTGTGTGAGGCCTCCCATGGTGGAATAGCTTGCACAGTGTGGTAAGTGCAGAAAGAGCTATTGATTAACATGCAAGTGCCATTGCAGCGGCAGCAGGGCTGGGCATTAGACCTTGGACGTCCCTTTGGCCCTAATGGGAGGTGCACATGCAAGGATGAGGGGGACATTGGAAAGGGTACTCACCTTGACCAGCCGACATAGGTCATTGTATTTCTTGCGGCACTGGTCCGCACTCCTGGGAACATCGGAGTTGGAGGAGACCCTCCGGGCAATTTTGGTCCACGCCTCCCTGAACTGGCTCCTGGGAGCCTTCCTGCCACTAGCCGGGCACACGACCCATCTTCTTTTGCGCACCCCATGAAGGAGCACACCCAGCGCATGCTCAGAGAACCGCTGGGCTCTTTCACGGGCCCTCTCCATGACCTCCAGGCGTTGATATGGCACACAACCAGTCCTGAGGCCTAGTTGCAGGGCTACAGCATGCAGGGCGTGGCTGCAGTCAAAGTTGACCCTTCCCCCTTTAAGAGCTGGCCGGCGTCAGGGTGTCTGCTGACACTCACCACATGATCGCACCTGCGCTGCGCCCGGAATCGGCGTTATCAGGCTGCATCGCCGGATTAGCGCCTGAACACAGGGTTCCAACGCCTTTTGCAGCGCTCGGCCAAAAAGTTGGCCAAATCTACTGAATTTCGGCGAGCTCGCCTGCACTTTCCGGCGGCCGCTAAATTTGACGAGCGCCCGACTTTAGCGCCGCAATAGCGTCCGAACTGAATTTCTAGGCCATAGCATTCAGACTTGTTTTTTTAACACTCTCCTTAGTCCTTTTAGAATTATTATTTACTGTAGCCCTGTTTGATTTACACCCTTGATTTTTCTGCCTGCCACTTTTGCTTTTCTCCTTCCTGTCTTTTGTTTCTATCCTTGCTTCCCTTTCCTCTGTCTCGCTGCACAGGTTCCCAACTCCCTGCCATTTTAGTTTAAACCCTCCCCAACAGCACTAGCAAACACTTCCCCTAGGACATCAGTCCCAGTCCCGCCCAGGTGCAAAGAATGAGAGGGGATCTCATTGAAGCATAGAAAATTATTACAGGGCTTGATAGGGTGGATGCTGGGAGAATGTTTCCATTGGCTGGGGAGTCTAGAACCAGGGGCCACAGCTTCAGGATAAAGGGTAGGCCATTCAGGACTGAGATGAGAAGAAATTTCTTCACACAGATGGTGGTGAATCTTTGGAATTCTCTACCCTGGAGGGCTGTGGAGGCTCAGTCATTGGGTATATTCAAAACAGAAGTCGATAGATTTCTGACTAGTTAGGGCTTCAAGGGATATGACGATAGGGCTGGTGAATGGAGTTGAGGCAGAAGATCAGCCATGATCTCATTGAATGGCGGAGCAGGCTCGAAGGGCCGAATGGCCTACTCCTGTTCCTATTTCTTATGTTCTTATGTTCCAGCAAGAACATTCCTTCTGTGTAGTGACCTTTTGTCCAGTTGTTTCCACTCTGATCTGCAGCACAAACTGTAACCCCACACCCCTTAGAGGGGATTAGAAGGGTTTAAGTACACAAAAGTTAATTGAACTTATATAGGTTTGTTCTTTCATTCCATGCACCTTAATGAGGTGCCAACTAGTGAGTAAGCGCAGCTGTTTCTGCCCAAATTAAATTTAAGTTGCTGCAACCGGCAGCCTTGAAATTGGTGTTAATGCAACTGGATAACGGTTACCGCTTTTTGGCTAACATAAGCAACTGCCTGTTTTAAACGTGTCCGTTTTAAGCGGTGGGGACTGTACATGCTTTACTAATGTCTCCTTATAGCCTAAATCAGAACAACCGAATGTGAAACTTGTCCTCAGTCTTCGTGGAGAATCCATTTTACAAATCTGGCATTTTCCGGATCCTCTATAATATTTCTATCCACCTTGTCATTTGTAAGTCTTATTTGGACTTTAACACGGTGTCCACAGCCCACGTAGGTAAAAATGCCTGGTTCCCTATTGCTGCTATCTACAATTTTGACATTTTAGTTATCCTCAGATGACTTTTGTAAGACTCCCATTTTTCTCTACTTGCTGTTTCCTGTATCTTTTATGTTATGTTACACCTTTTTTTCCCAGTATGAAATATATTCTTTCCACATCACTTAAAATGCTCTTGAAACTTTTCCTGATATTGTTTTGCAGACTAGATTCACCAAAATCAGGTGGATGTAAACCTTACCGCTCCACAATTGTGACAATCTGTCAGAAACTGTACTCAATTAATCTCATCATTCGATTTCCAGAGACCACGGACTCAGCCACATATATTGGCTTGAAAAGAAATACAGATGCAGGGCAACAAATAGTGACATCGGATCAGCCTCCAGCGGCAAACAGTGAGCCCAAAAGCACCAGTGCTTCCCCCACCGCAGCTTTCATTCAGTATTTTATCATAACGTCAAAGAGAGGCAATGATAGCAAGGTAAATTTTTTCCCGTTACTTTGGTTTGTGAAAGCATTTTATGTAATGTGTTGGAAAATTTTATTTAATCAATCTTTTTTCCATAGCAACTGAAGTGTTGGAATATTACTATATAACAGTTTACCTGCCTACAGCTGACTCCTTTCCTCCGATGTTTGCAGATGTAACTAATGAACTAACAGGGCGTGCTGAAGTAAAACCAAAGAGGAAGGGCTGTTCTGTTTGTGGGTTTTGACACCCTCACTGACCCTTCAGGTATCAGGCATAGGCAACTGATAAAATGAACACTGGGCCTTCTAAAATTCACACCTTCGTGTGAGCTTGCCGTTGTCGTTAGATTGTGGGTACAGGCAGGACAGTCCCACTGCAATGCCATGAAAAAAATCCTGACTGGTCTCCCAACTGGTGTGATTCTGCTCCTTGTCTTGGGGCCCTGGCGAGGACTTACACGGGACCGGTGCCAGCACTGCTCAGGCGCTTCGTCCGCATAAAAAGAAATCAAATAATGACATTGGAGCATCCTCCAGCCGCAAACAGTCAGCACAAGACCACTCGTTTTGAGTGTCGGCTGTGGCTCAGTGTGTAAAGTCTGTGTGTTCTAGTTGTAATTAATAACACACAGGCTACAAGCTTAAAGTTCAACAGGTCTTTACTGGTTGGAGGTCAGGACGATCTGCAATACATCTTACTACACAGTGCTTATATACCGGTGGTCACCACTGGTATTACGTATACAGCAGCCAGAGAAAGTAGTACATCTCTTAAGGTGGAACAGGCTTAAGTTCTCTTAAGGTGGAACAGGTTACATACACCACAATCCTCCCTTTTTAGCTTAATAGTCATATCCCCATTTAACATAACATCATAACATATATACATATATAACTTCAGGTATAAACAGTTCAAAGGTTCAGTCTCTCAGGAGGCCTTCTGATTCGGTCTGGATAACGCCTTTCAGTGGTCTCTGATTCTTGTTGCTGAGGTGACTCTGCTTGTTGGTTCCCTATGTATTGGACGTCATCATCAGGTACAGTCCCTGCTGAGGTAGATGCTTCAGGTTCATTAACGTCTTCCACAGTTGTCTCTGTCGCAACCATGGGTTCGACTCTTGCTCTTGATTCTACCAATTGATCCGCATGACGCCTTATCACATTGTTACCAATATCTACTGTGTACATCAGAGGTCCTTGTCTGGCCCGAATTGTTCCGGGCTGCCATTTTTCGTTTCCATAGCCCCTTGCCAACACTGGTTGTCCTACTTCGAAACTTCGCGTGGACTTGTTATTAATATGCCGGAACTGTTTGTTTTCCACTTCCCTCCGCACATTTGGTTTTAACAAGTCCAACCTGGACCGCAACCTCCTGTTATAAAACATCATGGCAGGACTTTGGTTAGTCACTGCATGAGCGGCGTTTCGATACGCCATTAGGAAATTGTCCACCTTGTGCTGTAGCGGAATCTGATCATCGTTCATGGCCTTTATTGCCTTTTTGAATGTTTGGACAAATCTCTCGGCCAACCCGTTTGTCGCCGGGTGATATGGGGCAGAGGTATAATGTTTCACCCCATTCTTCTTTAAGAATTTTTGGAATTCTTCCGACACGAACTGTGGTCCGTTGTCCGAACAGATCTGTTCTGGCAATCCGTTCCTTGCGAATATTGTTCTTAACACCGCAATTGTCTTTTCTGAAGTAGTGGTATTCATCTTGATCACTTCTGGCCATTTGGAATGTGCGTCCACCGCAATTAGGAACATGGAGTCCATGAATGGACCAGCAAAGTCAGTATGTACGCGTTGCCATGGGGCTGAAGGCCATTCCCATGGGTGTAGTGGTGCGATCGGAGGTGCATTTTGCACTTTTTGGCACCCAGCGCAGCTTTTCGTCAACTCCTCTATCTGTTGGTCAATACCCAGCCACCATACATAAGCCCTAGCAAGACTTTTCATCTTAACTCCCCCCAGATGACCTTCATGCAGTTCTTTTAGAACTCTTTCCCTTAACTTGGGAGGAATAATCACTCTTGTCCCGTACATCAAAGTACCATGGCAGACGGACAGCTGGTCTCGCCTTGCCGAGAATGCCGGTAACAGAGGATCACCACGTGTTGGCCATCCTTTCACTGTCACCTCGTAGACTCTGGACAGTGTCGGGTCATTCCTGGTTTCCCTTTCAATACTTGCATTGGTGACTGGTAAACACTCGATGATGGTCGAATGAAATAACTCAACAGGGTCAACTTTCGTCGTTTCTTCTTCTTCAGGTAGTGGCAGGCGCGACAGCCCATCAGCATTGCCATGCTGCTTCGTACCTTTGAATTCTATTTGATATTGATGTGCCCCTAGGAAAAGGGACCATCTCTGGAGACGCTGTGCTGTCATCACTGAAACACCCTTCTTAGGGTTAAAAATGGATACCAACGGCTGATGGTCTGTCAGAAGTGTGAATTTTTGGCCCTGCAGGTAATGATTAAACTTCTTCACTCCCCATACAAGGCTGAGAGCCTCCCTATCGATCTGTGCATAGTTGCGCTCAGCGGAGGTCAATGATCTGGATGCAAACGCGACTGGCCTTTCCGTGCCATTTGGCAACTTGTGTGAGAGTACTGCCCCAATACCATATGGAGAAGCATCACAAGCCAACCGAATAGGCAGTGTCGGGTTGAAGTGAGCCAACACTTCCTCTGAGGTGATCAATTCTTTGCTTTTGCGAAATGCCTTCTTACAGTTTTCGCTCCATTCCCGTGGTACCCCCTTCTGTAAAAGAGCATTTAGCGGGTGCAGTACCGTGGATAGATTTGGTAGAAATTTAATCAATCCTAGAAACGACCTCAATTGAGAGACATTATCCGGAGCGGGAGCCTTTACAACTGCCTCTATCTTGTCAGGAGACTTATGAAGCCCCTCCCGGTCAATGACATGACCACAGTACGAGATCCGCTTCTGAAAGAACTCACATTTCTGCCGATTAACTCTAAGTCCATACTCTTTCAGTCTGTTGAGCACCAGTTCCAAGTTTGCGAGGTGTTCTTCATCACCATCACCTGTAATCAGAATATCGTCCAGGTAACATTGTGTGCCTGGAATTCCCTGTAATACCTGCTCCATGGCCCTCTGCCAAATTGCTGGAGCCGATGCCACTCCAAAAACCAGTCTATTGTACCGGTACAAACCTCAATGCGTGTTGATCGTGAGGTATTGGCGTGACTCTTCTTCAACCTCCATCTGCAAGTACGCCTGCGCCAGGTCTATCTTGGTGAAGTGTTTCCCTCCAGACAACGAAGCAAAAATATCCTCAATCCGCGGAAGCGGATACTGCACCGTGTGAAGCACCGGATTAACGGTGATTTTGAAATCTCCACAGATGCGAACCTTCCCTGGTTCTCCTGGCTTGTTGCTCGAAGGACGTTTCATAACGGGAACAATGGGCGTAGCCCACTCATTCCAATCTACCTTAGACAGTACACCTGAACGTTCTAGCGCTTCCAGTTCCGCTTCTACAGTAGGTCGTATTACATAGGGTACTGGTCTGGCTTTAAAAAATTTTGGTTGTGCATGTTCATCAATCTTGATGTTTGCCGTAATTCCTCTCAGTGTTCCCAGTCCCTGCTGGAACACCTCTTTAGCATCATCCAATATTCTGGACAATCGTTTAGGTTTGACATCTGTTTCCCCGGAATCTACCGTTAGTGCCTTCAAGGAGTGCCAGTCCATATTCATTTTCCTAATCCACTCCCATCCCAGTAGTGGTGGACCTCCTTCAGGTAGCACATATAAGTCCATTACTTGGCTTTCTTCGCCCTTGTGGACCACTTTTACCTCTATCTTTCCAATGGGGTACACTCTTTGCCCCGTGTATGTTTTCAATATAATCTCCGTATCCCGTAGGGGAATATGTTGGAATAACCTTTTGTAATCTTTCTTATTCATGACCGTCAATGCCGATCCAGTGTCCAATTCCATCTTTACTTGGACTCCTGCTATCTGAAGAGTGACCCAAATTGTCTGGAGATCTGCATCCTTACCAACGTTGTGTACTCTTAAGCTACCCAGTTCATTACTGCTAGCGTCTGAATCTGACTTCTGTTCGGTCAAACTGTTCTTTGTCACCTTGTGTACCTTTATGTATTTTCCTTGCGGTGACTTTTTGTTGCTGGTCTTCTTTCCTGACCGGCATACTTTAGCTATGTGGCCAAGCCTGCCACACGTTCTGCATTCTTGGTTTTTAAACCAACACTGGTTCTGATCGTGCGTTGTCTTTCCGCAACGATAACATTTTACAGTACTCGAACCCAATTTATTTGTACTGAGTTCCGGTGACCGTAGCTGCATTACTGCCGTGCCTCTCGCTGCGGCTTCGTGTGCTGCTGCCATAGTGACCGCTTTCTCAAGCGTCAGCTCATTCTCCTCGAGCAATCGCTTTTGTGTATCTTCTTTTAATAAACCACACACAAATTTACCTCGTAGCGCCTCTGTCAATCTCGTTCCGAATTGACAGTACTTTGCTAGCTTACGCAATCCCATTAAATATTCAGCATTGCTTTCATCCTTCAGCTGCCTTCTGCTGTAAAATTTAAATTGTTCCGCTAGCATCAGCAGCGTGGGGTTTAGGTGATTTTTCAGGACAGTAACAATCTCCTCGAACGTCTTATCCGCCGGTTCATCTGGTGATACAAGGTGTTTCAATTGCCCGTATGTCTTCGCACCCATTAAGTTTAATAATGTTAGTGCTTTCTCTGCATCTGGGATTTTATTTGCTTTACAATAATTTTGTATGCGTTCTACATACATAGCCCAATCTTCGATGTCACTATCAAAGGTATTAATGTTCCCATGTTTAGGCATCGTTGCAATTTAATTTCTTTTTATTTTTATCCAAGATGGCGGCTTTCGCGCTCTTTTCTTCGTCCTCCGCCTACAAAATGGCGGTTTTCCCGCGCTTGGCGGTCTTCACCCTTCCCCCAACGCTGTCTCCGCTTCACCGCCGCTCTCGCGCCTTCAGTTGCCCCCAGACGCTGCGCCTTTTTAGCCCGAATGCGGCCCGGCCCTTATCTCCGGTCGCGATCGATCTCACCGCCCTTATTCCTCCATCTTCCCTCCCCGTCTGTACAGCCAACGTGGCCGATTTTCTGGTCGCGTCGCTGCCCGGCTTACCCACTACCGAGGTAGAAAGAAGATAGCTGACAGCCGCTGATGGAGGCTTCGAGTTCAGGGTGTCTTCTGCACTCTGGTTTCTCGATGTCTGCCGCGCGACGTGTCTTCCAGCAGGGTGATGAGGGTGGAAACCTCTCTTCGACGTCCGTTCAGTGGACGAAGCCGCCGTGGATATAACTGCCGCAGGGTAAGAATCTGACTCGTCGCCACTGTAAAGTCTGTGTGTTCTAGTTGTAATTAATAACACACAGGCTACAAGCTTAAAGTTCAACAGGTCTTTACTGGTTGGAGGTCAGGACGATCTGCAATACATCTTACTACACAGTGCTTATATACCAGTGGTCACCACCGGTATTACGTATACAGCAGCCAGAGAAAGTAGTACATCTCTTAAGGTGGAACAGGCTTAAGTTCTCTTAAGGTGGAACAGGTTACATACACCACACAGTGGGTCGCACTCTCGCCGCTGAGTCAGAAGGTTGTGGGCTCAAGTCCCACTCCAGAGGTAGGAGGGCTCCAAATTTAGGGGGTAATTTTAACCTAAGCTGCCGTGAAGTCAACAGAGAGTAAGATCGAGCAGGATGTAAAACGGGCAGTCAACCCAGCGGGTTATGTTAAAATAGCTCCCTAAATTCTGTTTGGGGCCGTAATGAGTCTGCCATACAGTATTTCAGCAGGCTTTCTTTGCACTGGCCAGCCAGATTGAGGTGTGTTAAACACCTCGGGTGTGTTGCATATCTCGGGCTTCTGCCCTGATAATTCAGGCAGCGGGTGCCCAAGCACTCCAGCCCTTACATTATCGGCCCCTCTATGTCCCCGGATATTAGTATCTATGCTTCTTATTCTGCACTGAGAGTTGCCATTTGTGATTCTCTTGATTCACAACAGCAGTTCCGATCCAGAATAATTCCGTACTCGGAGTCTGGGATGATTTGTACATTTATTGTTCGTTTTACAGCAATGTCAGCATTCTCTTGGAGGAGCTATCCCACCAGCAGATTCTAGAAATAGAAACATAGAACAATAAGAGCAGGAGTGGGCCATTCGGCCCTTTGAACCTGCTCCTCTATCTCAAAAATCCTGCTCTTCTTCCCTTGGTGGCTTAGTGGGTAAAGCACTACCCAGTATTATCCGAGGCTCTGGCTCCTGATTCAAAAGAAAAAGAAAAATCAAAATTATTCCATTATAAGAACTTACGATCGTTTTCAACTAAGGTTTTATCTCTATTTACACCTTCAGTGAATGACGAGCCCAGTTTCCGATCATGTGTACATAATATGGGTAGGTATATAAAGTATGTTTTATTTTTAATCTATTTTCAATACTGCAGCATTAATGTCACTTGGAAGAATATGTCTACAGTTATCCGTATCAAAAAACCTCACTTGGAGGGGCAGCAATTGCCATCTTAGAAACCATGTGACCAGTAAAATAATATTATTGATAATTATAAATCAGGATATTTTAATCAACTTGGATGTGCAACAAAGAGCTGCTGTGTAAAGTGGCATCCCCATGAGTATCTAATGGTTGCTACTTGAGCAACTTTTTGATATGGAAGTGAACAGGCCGAATGTTTGCTTGAGGGTGGGGGGATGGGGTGGATAATAGCAGTTCAAAAAAAATAAGAGAAAAAATATTCATAATCTGCTTAATGATCAAAGTCATCACTCTGTACTATGTTGATGTATTGGTGGGTGGAGGGAAAATTGATCGTTGCTCTACCTGCTGTTAATGGGATGTGGAAGGTGCAGAATGGCTGCCATCGCATTCAAACTGTGTGAAGCACTTTGACACAATTCAACATGATGAGTGCTATATAAATGCAAATATTAGTATTTATAAAGAGGTGGAGAAAAGATAATATTCAAAATTGACAAGAGGAGGAAATAAGTTGCCTCCAGCCCACCCAATACTGTATAATCTCCACTCTGCATGTTATGTTTGTTTTTGATAAGCGAAGAGGATTTGTTCCCTCAGTCTCTTTGTTTTCTCCAATTAAATATTGAGAAGACCGAAGCCATTGGGTGAAAAATTGAGTTGCGCCCCCTTTGGGGCGCTAACTTCGCCGGGGCGCTACTTTTAGCACCCCGAAAAAATTAGCGCCCCCCCCCCCCATGGCTGAAATTCATTGGTAGCGCCCCAAGAGAGAAGCGGGGTGCTACTAGAAGCACCCCGCCTCCCTCTTGGGGCGCTGCGAGGGAATATCACGGCGCTGCGGCACGTCGCGCCGCGGTACTGCAGGCCTGCCTCCCCTTAAAGGGGAGGGGCCTAGCACAGCACGACCCGTGGCCCAGCTGGGCCACCAGGGATCGGATCATGGAGCGCAGCCGGCACTCCGCGCGCGGGGTGCTGCAGAGGAGGCCCGGGACGGCAACGGGGGCAGGTGCTGGCAGGTGGCCAGCAACAAAAATGGCCATCCAGCACCTCGCCTTTAATTAGCGCCGGCCCGGCCGCAGGTCGGCCCCCCTGACCCCGTCGGACATAGCATCCAGCGGTAAGTCAGGGGGCGCTACCGAAGATCGCGGCCAGGGCATTGCGCACGGCGGTGATGTCACCACCAGCGGCACAGCGCTGTGGGGCGCTAACGGTTAACACAGCCGTTAACCTCCCGCTGGATTTCATGGGAGGCGTTGGCGGCATCACGTCCAGGCACCAATTGCTTTGCGCCCTCTTAGGGCGCTAACGGGAGGCGCAAAGCAACCGAATTTTTCCCCCCATTGTCTTCGGTCCCCGCCACAAACTCCATTTCCTAGCCACTGACTCCATCCCTCTCCCTAGCATCTGTCTGAGGCTGAACCAGACTGTTCCCAACCTTGCTGTCATATTTGACACTGAAATGAGCTTCCGACCACATATCCGCGGCACACCTAAGTCTGCCGATTTCCACCTCCGTAACGGTGCCCATCTCCGCCCCTGCCTTAGCTCATCTGCTACTGAAACCCTCATCCATGCCTTTGATACCTCTAGACTTGACTATTCTAACGTGCTTCTGGCTGGCCTCCCACATTCGACCCTACGTAAACTTGAGGTCATCCAAAACTCAGCTGCCCTGTCCTAACTTGCACCAAGTCCCGTTCACTCATCACCCCTGTGTTCGCTTACCTACATTGGCTCTCGGTTAAACAACACCTCCATTTCAAAATTCTCATCCTTGTTTTCAAATCCCTCCATGGCCTCACCCCTTCCTATCTCTGTAATCTCCTTCAGCCTCACAACACCCCGAGATATCTGCGCTCCTCAAATTCTGCCCTCTTGAGCATCCTTGATTATAATCGCTCCACCATTGGTGGCCGTGCCTTCACAGATCACAGAAATCACAGAAACCCCACAGTGCAGATAGAGGCCATTTCGGCCCATCGAGCCTGCACCGACACATATCCCACCCGATCCCTGTAACCCCACGTATTTAATCCCCCTAACACTAAGGGTCAATTTATCATAGCCAATCAACCTAACCCGCACATCTTTGGACTGTGGGAGGAAACCGGAGCACCCGGAGAAAACCCACGCAAACACGGGGAGAATGTGCAAACTCCACACAGACAGTCGCCCCAGGCCGGATTCGAACCCGGGTCTCTGGCGCTGTGAGGCAACAGTGCTAACCACTATGCCACCGTGCTGCTTCTTTTGCCTTGGCCTTAAACTCTGGAATGCCCTCCCTAAACCTCTCCACCTCTCTACCTCTCTTTCCTCCTTTAAGATGCTCCTTAAAATCTACCTCTTTGACCAAGCTTTTTGTCATCTGCTCTAATTTCTTCTATGTTGCTTGGTGTCAAATTTTTATCTTGTAACACTCCTCTGAAGCGCCTTGGGCTGTTTTACTATGTTAAAGGCGCTATATAAATACAAGTTGTTGTTGTTTAACGATTAGTAATATTAATGTTAACAGCCAATAAACATCTGTAACCTTTTGTTTTTAGATTGATTTGGAACTCTTGAATACAATGCTGGAAAATGGAGCAGATATCAGTGCTACTGACAGATACGGACAGGGCGTTTTGCATGGGGTAATGTGAACTTGATGACGTGATTCATTTTAGAGAAAGTATTTTCACCGCTAACCGTGTATTGCATTTAATAATTATGATTAGTGTAGCTTTTTTAATTGTGGCTCTAAGTGCTGCATTATGATTTTAATAGATATAAATGCTGTCTCACGGGAAATATTGTCTTTTGCTAATTGATGTTCATCATCAAACCACAACAGCTTGCATTTATATAGCGCTTTTAATTTAATAAAAAGTCCCAAGGGGGCAAAAGGAGATCTGTGAATGCATTAATACAGAGTGATTCAACAAGTTGAAGTCAGAACCCTGTCTATCATCATTAAAGTGTAGTTAACAATAATTGTGGATAATTGCCCTTCTGCAGATATTCTGGAAAATCTATTCTTGTCTGTTAAATATGTATCTAATGCATGTATAAAAATAATTTCCCCTTCTTTATCAGTCATATTAGCACATCACACCATCTCTTACGCAGTCAGTCATAATAGCAGACAATTTAAATGGAACATTCTCAAATAGGTACATCTTTGTATATTTTAGGGAAGTATACTTGGTCAGCCTTGACTTCACTGCTACAATGTACAGTAACCTTGACACCACATGTGTGTTCATCACTAACTGGCACTTATAACACTCGGTAGCATGCAAGCGTGGAATTTAGCAGTATGTTGGCTTATTCTTTCAAATCCGGTTAAAATTTCAGACAAATCTGACCTGGAGAAGAGTCAAACTAAAACCTTCACAGTCTCACACAATAGTAACAGGAAAAGACCTATTCGTGACACCATCAGCTTTGTAACCTTATTTTAGTCTGCCATGAGAATCTACTCATTACCTGTACGTGGTTTAAAAATGGCACTTGCTTAACAGTCTAACTACATTTCGTACCTCTGTCAATAGGCGGCCCGGACATGGCACCCTGATATTGCCAGATTTTTGATCGAGAGACATGCTGACGTTAACAAGCCTGATAACTATGGTATAACCCCACTGCACGTGGCTGCAGCAATAGATTACCCTGAAATGGTTGACTTTCTTCTGGACTGTGATGGTAAGATAAATGTTTCCAGCAGTAGCTATAATATGATAGCAGTGCTGTACAAGATTACTAAAGGAGGAAAGCTGTGTTCTTTAACCTGTCACTCACACCATGACAAATATGTATACCTGCTGGGGCATGTTGACCCAGCTGTTTCATTATTTATTTCACGGTGTCCTTGGGTTTCAGGACTGCAGCTGTTCACACACTGTGAAGGCCTCACCCTATCTGCCACCTCTGGATGTTAGCTGAGAAAACTTTGGTTGGCCTGTGCCCTAAATAGGACCTACGGGTCCTGCTGTCCATTCCATGGTATGCTGGCCTTCATAGCGAGAGGATTCGAGTACAGGAGCAAGGATGTCTTGCTGCAGTTGTACAGGGCCTTGGTGAGACCACACCTTGAGTGTTGTGTGCAGTTTTGGTCGCCTTATCTGAGGAAGGAGGTTCTTGCCATTTAGGGAGTGCAGCGAAGATTCCCCAGACTGATACCTGGGATGGCAGGAATGACGTATGAAGAGAGATTGGGTCGATTAGGCTTATATTCGCTAGAGTTTAGAAGAATGAGAGGGGATCTCATTGAAACTTATAAAATTCTAACAGGACTAGACAGACTAGATGCAGGAAGGATGTTCCCGATGGCGGGGGAGTCCAGAACCAGGGGTCACAGTCTAAGGATAAGGGGTAAGCCATTTAGGACTGAGATGAGGAATTTCTTCACCCAGAGAGTGGTGAACCTGTGGAATTCTCTACCACAGAAGACAGTTGAGGCCAATTCATTAAATATATTCAAGAAGGAGTTAGATATATTTCTTAAGGCTAAGGGGATCAAGGGATATGGGGAGAAGGCAGGGACAGGGTACTGAATTTGGATGATCAGCCATGATCACATTGAATGGCGGAGCAGGCTCGAGGGGCCGAATGGCCTACTCCTGCTCCTATCTTCTATGTTTCTATGTTTCCATTGAGTAAGGACAACCAGATTGAAGGAAGCGGGGCGTGCAGGCCAGCTTAGCATTCCATGATCATTGCAACCTGATGAGCCTTGCATATCTACGGCCTGCAAAGGATCAACCGTGCAGTATGCAGATACCCTGTGTCCATACAAGAGTGTGCTCTTGAGTTGTTGCCAGTTGGTTGGTAGAAAAAGAATCAGTGATGTTTATGCTGGTGCACCAATACACTGGCTTTTCTGCTGTGTAGAACAAAATATTGTGCGAAGATAATGTGATATGCACAGTAAGAACAAAACATAGCCACAATACAGTAACCTGGATCACCGGAATACATATAACTGTATTCATCCTTTGTTAGCGGACATTGAAGCGAAGACGACTGGAATGCTACAGACGCCAGTGCACTATGCTGCTAAGTATGATGCTGCTGATTGCCTGAACTGTCTGTTGAAACACGATGCTAGCATGAAAGCTCGAGACTACAAACAGCGAACCCCTCTGCAACTGGCAACAGAGCTCGGTAAGATTCACCATTTATTTTTATTAAATTGGCACCTTAGGCATGATCTTTCCCATGCCCGACAGCACTAGATGTACCGCTCTGTTGGCAACAAGTACACTGCCATGCAAAATATTTATTTTCTTATCATTTTCATTTGATCTGAGTATCTGGGCCTTCACACCTTGCTTAGCCTGCTGCTGGGGGATCCACCTAAAACTGATCCGCCTTCCTCTCCCAGCACGGACTTGTGCTACTCACTAACGGCACAGGTGAGGTGGTGCTCAGAATCTCCGTGTTCTTTAAACTCTCCAACATTAGGTGCGACCTAGAATAAAACACTCAATTTGTTCAATTTGAGCAGCTGTGGAACGCGAGGCCTTAAAAAAGCGAATTGTTTTTTTTTCAGAACTTTTTACTCCTGTTTGTTAACCCATTTTGGAGGGGTAGGAATATTCACAGCAGCACCAAAGAAATGTTGCCGTAGCACTTTCTACCAAGTTATTGGAATCTGTCGACTCTCTCTTGGCAAACAGAAGCAAATAAGCCCCCTAACACTTATTTCAGTTATCCTCCTCTGATTTCCTGTGACTCTCGGGGGCAATTTTAACTTTAAAAGAAACGGTTGAGTTTGGAGCGTGGGGGTGGTTAAATAGTTAAAAATCAGATTCCTGACCTGAACCCACCCATTTCCGGTGGGATGGAAAGCAGGATGGGGGCGGGCATCCAACCCGCTCCAGGATGCGGGATGTCAATTTAAATGTTATAATGAGGCCGGAAGCCTCTTTCTTAACCACCATTTTGTTTTTAACTGCATCTGAATGGGTTTTACACACTTCGTAAAACCCGGCAGTTACAGCAATGCGAGGACTGCTGGATCCAGGAAGTAAGAGCCTTTATGCCTACCTCCTGAATCCAGGATCCCTACCTAACCCACCCCCCACGATCGGGGACCCCCTCACAAGGCCTCTGATCACCAACCCCCCGTCCCACCACTGATGATGCTGAGGCCAGCCACTATCTCTCCTGTTCAGACCAGCTTGTTGTTCAAGTTTGTACAGCGCCGCTCAGACTAACGTCCATCTTTTCCAACACCAGAACAGGTGGAAACTCTAGCAGCAAGTTGGGAGTAAAAGAAGCAGCTTCGCTCCCTTGCTGACCAACTTGCTGTGGCGCCAAGAAATAGGGAGGGCGGGGTCAGAAGAACCCTTGTGGAATTTGTAAAAATGGACAACTGCTAAAAATGGCTCAACTCCTTCTGATAGACGAAGGCACAGGACCAGAAAAGGGGGCACAAACTCATCCCGCCCCAAGCCCATTTCCCAGGAGGCGGGTACCCGACCTGTGCTGAGAGTTGCCTCCCCGAGGCGGGAAGGGGATTAGTGCCAATTAACTGCCTGTTAACAGGTAGTTAGCAGGCAGTTTTTAGCCTAATCCCATTTTTTATCCCTGAAGTGTGGGCTGCCCGATGGCTCCAAACCACGCTGAGTTAGCGAGGTGGACCGTTGGGCTGAAGGACTTGGAGGGTTCGAGATGTCCAGTGTTCAGGTGAGTGATGGATACATGAGTGCAGAGGTAAGAGTGTTTGGTGTGTGTAAAGTGTTTAAAAAGTTTTACTTGCCTTTACTTACTAATGCAGGCTTCCTTCCTTCAGGTCTCGGGAGTCCCTCAGCCCACCGGCACAGAAAGCAGAATGGTTGCGAGCTGTCAAAAGTTGCAGCCTCTGCTTTCTGTTCTGGAGAGATCTCTAAATCAGCCTGAGAGGAAGGAATTAACTTGGAGTACAGCTTGTCAGTGTTTGACAGCTTCAAAGAGCTGTCAAATGCTGATATTTCATCTGTCAAAAGCTCTTGACAGATGAAATGTCAATCTGTGATGTCACCTGTTGCCGGGTGGCCCTTAATTGGCCTGCTGAGCCCGCTGGGCGGGCTCAACAAGGTCAATCAAGGGAAAATCGAGTGGGTTGGCCACAACTCGATGGAGGCGGGACTACAACCCCAAAAGTGGGAGTCCCGCCTCCTACTCGCCTCCATTGATAAAATCCAGCCCATGGGGCACAATCTTGCCAGCCCTGGGGAGGCGGGTTTGGAGGCGGGACTGCCGGGAAAAAGGCAGAATCTGGGGGCAGGTGCCCAACCCGCCTCCGTGCCATCTTCCCAGGAGGCGGGTAGCTGACCCGCGCCGGGTCCCATCTCCTGGAGGCGGGAAGGGGATTACAGCCACTTAACTGCCTGTTAACAGGTAATTAACAGGCAGTTAAGAGGATTATCCCCATTTTTCCAACAGAGGCATGGGTTTCCCGACGTCGGGAAACCCCGCCAGGGTCACCGAGGCGAGCAGTGGATCTACGGGGTGCAAACGTGTGCTATGAAGGTAAGTGATGGGTGCAAGTGTAGAGAGGTAAGTATGTGAGGTGAGTGGAAAGTAATAGAAAATGTTTACTTACCTTTGTTTCTTCCTGCAGGCTTCAACAGTTGGATGCGGAGAGTCTCGCATCTCCGTGGCAGAGATGACAGATGGCTGCTGCATTCTCCGATGCAACAACCATCTAATTTCTGCTCACAAAACAGGTTTGATGAGTCTTGAATACAAGGACTCATCAAACAACATAGAATGTCAATGTTTGACAGCTTCACAGAGCTGTCAAACGATGACAATTCATCTGTCAAAAATTTTTGACAGATGAAATGTCATACGCTGGCGTTCTCTGTAACCAGCTTCCCCTTAATTGGCCTGCTAAGCCCGCTGGTCAATCAAGGAAAAATAGTGTGGGTTGGCCAGAAGTCGATGGAGGTGGGACTAAAACCCGATAAGCAGCAGTCCCACCTCCAACGCGCCCCCATTGACAAAATCATCCCCATGAGTTCAAATCCCACCATGGCAGCTGGGGAATTTAAATTCAGTTAATTAATAAATCTGGAATAAAAAGCTAGCATCAAATATGGGGACCATGTAACTATTGGACTGTCGTAAAAACCCATCTGGTTCACTGATGTCCTTTAGGGAGGGAAATCTGCCGTCCTTACCCGGTCTGGCCTATATGTGACTCCAGACCCACAACAATGTTGTTGACTCTTAATTGTCCTCTGAAATGGCCTAGCAAGCCACTCAGCTGTGCCAAACCGATGGATCACCACCACCCTCTCGAGGGCAATTAGGGATGGGCAATAAATGCTGGCCTTGCCAGCGATGCCCGCATCCCGTGAATGAATCGTTAAAAAAAAGTCAGTTTCACATGTTCACCACTGTCTGTGTGAAGTAGCTAAATCTAAATGGGTTACCTTCCCCTTTCTGACCCTGAGTCAATGTCCCTGATTAGAGTTTGTGATTCTGTAAAACAATTTATTAGGAATTGTTTGTGTGCTTTAGGATGTTTGAAAAATTCAGTGAGGTTTCCCATAAGCCTTCTTTTCCTCTGGTCTAAACATTCCCAGCTTCCTGGTCTTTTCTTGTAGCTCAGCTGTCTAATCCCTGTGATCAGTTTAGTTGTTGTCGTATGTACCTTTTCCAAAAGTTGGGGTGACCAGAATTATGCACAGTACGTCAGATGGCTACAAACTAGTGCTCTAAATAAGCTCCATGCTCTATCCCTTTGACTCAAATTAAAGTCATTGATCTTAATGATCTAAGATTAAGATCTAAGATCTTGTTTGCCTCTTTTATTACTGTCACACACTATACTGGTGGTTTCAACAATTGTCCACCCTCTCATATGTTGCATTCTGTAGTATACCAGCATTCATTTTACATTTCCACGAGTTATTCCTCTTCTCCATCTCATCATCTTGGACTTGTTTGCGGTTAATTGCATTTGGCACTCGTCAGCCCAATTCCCCTCAATCTATCCAGATCCACCTGTAGTTGGTCCACTTGCCTCCTGTTATTTGCAGCCTCCCCCATGTACATTAATGGCCGGTAGGGATACCAGCATTAAAGAAAGTGTAATTACACAGAGTGCCTGATGTGCACTGAGGTATGCAGTGTGTGAATGTACAGAAAGCACGAGAATATCTGGTACATTCAATATACTAGTGTAAAAATGGCATCGCCTGACCACCTCCCTCCACCCCGCCCAGGTTTGTAGGTCATGGAGACTTACATAAGTATGTAATTTTGTGGACGAGTTTAGCGTAATACAATTATTGGTGGAGCCAACCCTAAAAAAAAAATTGGAATGGGAGTCTGTGCATACTTTCAATAGCTAACTCAAGTATCCTGAGGTCTGGGATGGATTAAATTGTAAATATACTGCAGTATTTTCTGTTTCTACCTAACATTCCTCTGCTCACTAAATCGTTCTCTTTCATGATGTTCCCTCTCAGATCGAACTGAGTCAGCTCGATTGTTACTACAGTTTCAAGCAGATGCAGGAGTTTGTGATAATACAGGACAATTATGCCTGACATTGATGGCTGCAAGCATGCCTCAACTTGTGAGTAAATCGAAATATTAATTTAACATTCACATGTTTATCAAAAGGCGTAATATAATGGCCCGGATTTTGCGGTCAGTGGCCACTGGCCCCGAAGAAAGCTGCCCACAAAGATCTTGAGATCTCTCTCTGTGTGGCGAGCAGTTTGGCTTTTTCGACATGTAGTTGAGATCCGTGTAGTGTAGTGGGAATCCCATAGTGTGAGCTGCTGTGCTGTCAACAGTCACAGTGCAGAATTCTCACAGACGGGGAACCAGGAGGTTAAGAAACTGCTTTTATTCTGACTTTTTATAAATGTTAGAGAGAGCAAAACAAAGATTGTGGCTCTCACATGGGGAAAAGGTAAACCTGAAATAAATATGAACAAACTTAAAAAAATTTTTTTTTTTAATTTCAAAGTTTCTTAAAAATTGTAATTATTATTATGTAGAAGTTTGACACTGCACAAAGTTAAAATTAGTTTTTCAGGGCCAGATGTTTGTTCAGCAGTCAATGCGCTGTTAAAACCCCAGTTACACCTAATCCAACAAGGCCTAACATTTAATGGAGTATTTAACAGTGATATTACCGCAGAAAAGCCCAAGTTTTTGTCAATTTCACTGAATTCCCTGATTACCCTGATTGCCAGCTATGGGGGAAGGGGGTTCCTGGAGGCCACAGCGCAGCCAGTGTTGGAGCAGTGAATGACTGACCGCAACTCCAGGATTTCCACATTAGGATGCACATGCGCGAAATTCTGAAGTTGCGGTCAGTTTCAAAGGGGTAATAATAGCGAACGCTGTTCGCTCGCTGTTATTGCCCACTGCAAATTCCGGGCCAAAGACATGATCCTGCTCCACTCTATCTCAGTGATCTTCTACCGCCATACGTCTCCTCGTGCGCCTTCTACTCCTCTGAATCCAGATTACCGTTCATCCGCCTCCTTCGACTCCACTTCCCAAGGCTGATCTTTCAGTCTCTACACCGCTCTCCTCTGGAATTTTCTCCCAAAAACATTTGCCCTACAACTGCCCTTCTAAAAATCCTGTTCTTTTAGTGCACTTTTGTTCTCCCCCGACTAAATTTCTCACTTTTTTCTTCCTGATTGCCACTTTTTTTCTTTTACATGACCAGTGCTATATAAGTGAAAGTTGTTGTTGTCCCCCACTTCTCTCCGACCCCTCCATGGTCTCTAAATTTTCAGACTGCTTGTCCAACATCCAGTACTAGCCGAGCAGAAATTTTCTCCAATGAAATATTAGGAAGACCGAAGCCATTGGCCAGAATTTTCCGTGGGGTCAGCGGGCAGGATTGGTGGCGGGTTGGGTGGGAATGTGTTTTTTTTTACAGCAGGTCAGGACCCCGCCGTCACGCGCATTTCCCAATGTCGAGTCTGTCGGCGCTGAGCAGACCCAACGGGCAGCGGCGGGGGACTCAATTAATCTCATTAACATCTAGTTGACAGATCATTAACAGACTTTTTTAACTTACCTTTTCACTTTAACTTCATGGCCACGGGAACCACGATGTTCGGGGTCCATGGCTGTCAACCTGAGGTGGGAGTTCTGTGGCCATTGCTCCAGCTGATTACTTGACAGCTTCAAATGTACAGTAAAAGCTCCCACCTGACAGATCATCACTTTCCTCAGCCACAAGCTGTTTCTCAGTCCATTTCCAGCAAAGATTCTGCAGGCTTTCCACTTTCCACCCAGTATCACTTCATTGGAAGAACTTTCTCACCATTGACAGATTGCTTCTGTCATCTGTACTTCACCTGCCATCTATTCCATCAACAAGGGTGCCCTTTATACTGTCTCAGCTTGGCCCTCAGAATCAGACCACGATTAGCCCCAACACCAGCAGCACCAGGAACACCAGCAGCACCAATAACAGCACCAACCTTCTCCGCAATGCAATGATGCTGCACAGGACAGAGGGCATCAGCACCTGAGCACGTTGCTGCTTGGGAGGCCAGGGATGGCCTCATCATGGCCAGATTTACTTCACTTGATGCTGTACACCCTGGCTGCCACATGATGCACCAGGTTGGCACCACCCCACACCAGCACCATAAAGCATCCCTACAATGTCCAAGCCATTTCTTTCACACTCATCACCATTGCGGAGGGTACCGTTATGTCTCACCATTCATTCTAACTCCCTCAGCCACTTCCAAAGGTGCACACAAATCTGTCCAAGAACGCAAAGTGTTGAAAATAAAGGTTTGAATGTTTGACGACACATTAACAGAAACTTTACATGAACATTGGATAAAACATCCAAGTGCTACCCTTGTTATTAGTTGGTATGATTGGACTAGGATGAGGGTGAGTGTGAGGGGTGGCTAGTGAGATGGGGAAGTGATAATGTAGATAGAGAGGGATGGGTGGAGGTGCAAGGTAAGTTGGTGTGAGTAAGGATGTGCAGGAGTAGGGTAGGGAAGGCAGAGTGATGGGGATGTAATGAGAGGCACAGCAGGATGAAGGTGAATGTGGCTTTGTACTAACGTTTTGTGATCTAATGAGATCATTGAAAGGTTTGCGCCACTGCACCCAGGTCCTCCTGACGATATCCCTGCTTGTGCCCTCCTGTGCAATGTGCAAACAGGCTGTGTTGATCTCCTGGGGAGGTTTCTTCTGCCCATCGGAAGGGAAGAGGACCTCACTGTGTGCTCTGACTCCCTCCATAAGCATATGGAGGGAGTCATGGGAGAACCTGGGTGCAACCCTGCACCTCTGCAGTCATTGTCAGTGTTTGCAGCACTTCAATGCTGTAGAACACCGACAGCACAAATGTCAGGATAAAGTTGGCCATGGTCCCTTTAAGGAAACCGGCTGATGACGCGTCCTGAAATAATGTCACCAGACCCGCTTCCTCTAATTGGCCCGGGAAACGCGCTGGGCAGGCCCCATCAACAAATAGTCATTTCACAGAGCGGGATGGAGCCATCAGCGGGGCCGCAACCCGCCACTGACATCACCCGCCATGGACCCACTGAGGTAAAGAAAATCACAGCCATCGGCTTCAGTCCCCGTCATGAACTGTTCCCTAGCCACCGACTCCATCCCTCTCCCTGGCAACTGTCTAAGGCTGAACCAGACTGTTCGCAACCTTGGTGTCATATTTGACCCCGAAATGAGCTTCCAACCACATATCTGCGGCATAACTAAGCCCGCCTATTTCCACATCTGTAACTTTGCCTGTCTCTGCCCCACCTCAGCTCTTCTGCTGCTGAAACCCTCATCCATGCCTTTGTTACCTCTGGACTTGACTATTCCAACGCACTCCTGGCTCGCCTCCCACATTCTACCCTACATAAACTTGAGGTCATCCAAAACTCAGCTGCCCATGTCCTAACTCGCATCAAGTTCCGTTCACCCTGTGCTTGCTGACCTACATTGGCTCCCGGTTGCGCAACTCCTCGATTTTAAAATTCTCAACCTTGTTTTCAAATCCCTCCATGGCCTCGCCCCTCCCTATCTCTGTAATCTTCTCCAACCCCGCAACTCCACCCCCCCCCCCCCCCCGAGATATCTGCGCTCCTTAAATTCTGTCCTCTTGAGCATCCCTGATTATAATTGCTCAACCATCGGTAGCCGTGCCTTCTGTTGGCTAGACCCTAAGCTCTGGAATTCCCTTCCTAAACCTCTCCGCCTCTCCACCTCTTTTTCCTCCTTTAAGACGCTCCTTAAAACCTACCTCTTTGACCAAGCTTTTGGTCACCTGCCCCAATTTCTCCTTAACGTGGCTCGGTGTCAAATTTTTGTTTTATAATACTCCTGTGATGCCCCTTGGGACATTTTATTACATTAAAGGCGCTATATAAATACAAGTTGTTGTTGTTGTTGTATGATTCCACCAGATGGTGTGGCACTGAGACATACTGGTCAGGAAGGCCTCAAGTTTGGTCCCCTGCTCTGTGCTGAGTTACTTAGGGTGGCAATGAAGTGCTACACTTGGTTTCCTACATTACAACAGTGACTCCACTTCAAAAGTACTTAATTGGCTGTAAAACGCTTTGAGACGTTCGGTGGTCATCAAAGGCACTATAGAAATGCAAGTCTGTCTTTCTTTCTTTCTTCGTGTACCTGCGGTGGAGGGGGGGGAAATGAGCCAGGTTTGCTGCACCTGCTTGTTGTCCAGTGACCCTTGCTGCTGGGTGTATACGTGTAGTCAGCTAGTGCCCACAGTCTATGAGTACACAAGATGAACGGCTCCTTGGGTTAGGTACCAGAGTGCTATCAGCACCCATGGAATTGTACTCTGGCGTGAGAAGCCACCTTCATGAAAGGAAGGGAAGAGGAGAGAAAGTTGGAAAGATTTTTATATAATCCCAGAACGTATAAAGAAAGAAAGACATACATTTATATCGTGCCACGACCTCAGGACGTTCCGAAGTGCTTTACAGCCAATGAAGTACTTTTGAAGTGTAGTCACTGTTGTAATGTGGGAAGCACGGCAATGATGAATAAAGCATCTTTTTTGCTGAATCCCATAGGCAGAAATGGCCTTGGATCAGTTTCTCATTAAGGACAAAGCTAACCGAAAACAATACTTCATGCTGAACATTCTGATACCCCAACCTTCAGGTGAGCTGACTCATCAATTAAATTAACATGTTGTTTTACAGCTTGACTCATACAAACAGGCTGAGCCTAGGCTGAATACTCAGGACCCATGTGCAAGTATTTTGGATCTAAGACTTCCACAATTATCAGGGGACATCTGAACAAGTTAGACTAATGTCCAATCTAATATATAACAGGGCGCTCTTAGTCACACGGCAGGCCTCCGATGCAGGCTCCACCTGCATACTTACCATAAACCTCTTCTTACAAGTATGGATGAAGTGTGTGATATAACTGTAGTACCACTTAAACTGCTTATTTAAAACACATGGGAAGCAGGTCATTCACAATTTGTTGGTGAACTGTGCAGTCCATGTGCTGTGCTGTGTAAGATCAGGATCACAGGCTCACACACAGATTACCCAACAGGGCTTTAGAAGTTGTAAGGCTTTTATTAAAGAGCTACAGTTTTAAAGCATAATCAGGTATTACATATGGTTTAAGCTGAGTATAATAGACATACAACCCGTGACAGTGGGAGCGATCTATGACTCCTGAATTGGAATGCCATGACCGGACGGACGGGGAGGCAGTACGGTGGTCTCGGATTGGGTGGATTCCTGGAGTCTGCTGCAGTGGTCACTTCCGTTGGGTCACCTCTCAAGCTGTTGGAGGTGTGAGGCTGTGAGCCACCTCCGAGGCTAAACTTGATCAAGGTGTTAGGCCGTAGCCACCTCGGGGAAGCCTTCGCCCATAACTGCCTGATTTCCTCTCTTGGTCGTCTATATTTATATTTATTTCGGTGGGCTGGTAATCACCTGGTGTCAATCATTTGATCCCCCATCCTATTGTCCAATTGTGAAGTGGGAAGGCATCCCTCGCCGTCCCTTTCTGCATGGCTGACAAGGCCTCCCTCTTATCTTTCTGAGGAATGTTTTGTTATGTTTCTTTAAGGACATTTTATGACTTTTCGGCTCCATTTTTGTCTATTATCCCCCACCCTGTTTTGTTTTGCATTTTACGATTCCCTTCTCACTTCTATTTGTCTTTTGATGCTTGATATTCGACCTTGCTGGCATTTCTGCTCTCTGTTCCCGGCTGCATGGTGTCAGTCTCTGTTCTAAGAATTAAAACCCATCTTTGACTCTAACAGCTATTTCTTACAGCTGTGCTGCTTGCCCAGAAGCATCTTTGTTGCTCGTCTCTGAAACCTCTCTAGTGGATCAACAACTTTTTCCAAGACAAGGTGCCCAAAATTGCATGCAAATTTCCAACAAGTGGCTTCTTCAGGCATCTAGAATAACTTGTGTTGACTGAAATGCATCCCTGTGCATGGATAGCTTTGCTGATCAGAGCTACACATTAGCTGGCGACTTTCACTGAACATTCAGCAGCTTCAAATCCTCTTTTCCACCTTTGCTGATGGCCCTTTGTGTTGCTCTTTGTGACCGGTGGGTACTGCATAGAATCTTTGTTTTGATTTCCCCTCACTTCACCATTGTAATTTAGTATTTTGTTTTAAGCTAATTTTGTTTCAATATTAGTTTGGGTAGGGCCAACCCAACCTGGAAAACAATTTAGTGGTGTCGGGGCTTTAAGGAGTGGTACTTGATTGTGCCTTGGTGAAGCGAGGCTTGCCTGACTCTGCATTTGACCAGCCCACTTCACAGTAGGACCTCTTCATTGTGTTGCCTTCCAGGACTGGTGGGTCCTGCATGGAATTTTTAGTTTGACGCCACTGATTTCACAATTTTCATTTAATTTTGCTACATTCATTTATTTTTGGTTTAAATACCAAGACTGGGAACTCAACATCCAGGGGTATTCGATATTCAGGAAAGATAGGCAAAAAGGAAAGGGGGGTGGGGTAGCATTACTGGTTAAAGAAGGGATTTACACAATTGTAATGAAGGATATTAGCTCTGATGATGTGGAATCTGTATGGGTAGAATTGAGAAATACTAAGGGGAAAAAAACATCAGTGGGAGTGGTATATAGACCTCCAAACAGTAAGGTGGAGGTTGGGGATGGCATTAAAAGGGAAATTAAAGAAGCGTGCAATAAGGGCACAGCAGTCATCATGGGTGACTTTAACCTACATATAGATTGGGCTAACCAAATTAGTAACAATACTGTGGAGGAGGAATTCCTGGCGTGTTTACGGGATGGTTTCCTGGACCAATATGTTGAGGAACCAACCAGAGATCAGGCCATCTTAGACTGGGTATTATGTAACAAGAAAGGCTTCATTAGCAATCTTGTTATACGAGGCCCCTTGGGTCGGAGAGATCATAATATGATCGAATTCTTCATTAAGATGGAGAATGAAGTAGTTGACTCAGAAACTAGGGTCCTCAATTTAAATAAAGGAAACTACAATGGTCTGAGGAGCGAGTTGGGTAGGATTGATTGGGGAATGGCACTCAAAGGGTTGACGGTGGATAGGCAATAGCAAACATTCAAAGACCGAATGGATGAACTACAGAAGTTGTTCATCCCAGTTTGGCATAAAAATAAAACAAAAAAGGTGACTCAACCGTGACTAACAAGGGAAATTAGGGATAGCATAAGATCCAAGGAGAGGACATACAAATTGGCCAGAAAAAGCAATAATCCTGAGGATTGGGAGCAGTTTAGGATTCAACAAAGGAGGACAAAGGGATTAATTAAGAAAGGGAAAATAGAATATGAGAGTAAGCTTTCAGGGAACATAAAAACTGACTGTAAAAGCTTTTATAGATATGTGAAGAGAAAAAGATTGGTGAAGTCAAGCGTAGGTCCCTTGCAGTCAGAATCGGGGGAATTTATAATGGGGAACAAAGAAATGGAAGACTAACTAAATACATATTTTGGTTCTGTCTTCACAAAGGAGGACACAAATAACCTCCCAGAAATGCCGGGGAACATAGGGTCTGATGAAGGGGTGGAACTGAAAGAAATCAGTATTTGTAGGGAAATGGTGTTAGGAAAATTGATGGGACTGAAGGCCGATAAATCCCCAGGGCCTGATGGTCTACATCCCAGGGTACTTAAGGAAGTGGCCCTAGAAATAGTAGATGCATTGCTGGTCATCTTCCAGAACTTGATAGTCTCTGGAACAGTACCCATGGATTGGAGGGTAGCTAATGTTACCCCACTATTCAAAAAAGGTGGCAGAGAAAAAGTGGGGAATTATAGACCGGTAAGCCTGACATCGGTAGTGGGGAAAATGCTAGAGTCCATTATAAAAGATGTAATAGCAGAGCACTTGGAAAGCAGTGACAGGATCGGACAAAGTCAACATGGATTTACAAAAGGTAAATCATGCTTGACTAATCTACTGGAATTTTTTGAGGATGTAACTGGTAAAATAGATAAGGGAGAACCAGTGGATGTGGTGTATTTGGACTTTCAGAAGGCTTTCGATAAGGTCCCGCATAAGAGATTAGCGTGCAAAATTAAGGCACATGGGATTGGGGGCAAGGTATTGACTTGGATAGAGAACTGGTTGGCGGACAGAAAGCAAAGAGTTGGAATAAACGGGTCGTTTTCCGAGTGGCAGGCAGTGACTAGTGGGTACCGCAAGGATCGGTCCTAGGACCCCAGCTGTTTGCAATATATATTCATGATCTGGACGAGGGAATTGGATGTAATATCTCCAAATTTGCAGACGACACAAAGCTGGGTGGGAGGGTAGGCTGTGAGGAGGAGGTCATGAAACTCCAGTACGATTTGGACAGGTTAGGTGATTGGGCAGAAACATGGCAAATGCACTATAATGTGGATAAATGTGAGGTTATCCACTTTGGTGGCAAAAACAGGAAGGCAGATTATTATTTGAATGGCAATAGATTGGGAGAAGGGGACGTGCAAAGAGACTTGGGTGTCCTTGTGCACCAGTCGCTGAAGGTAAGCATGCAGGTGCAGCAGGCGGTTAAGAAGGCAAATGGTATGTTGGCCTTCGTAGCAAGAGGGTTCAAGTACAGGAACAAGGATGTCTTGCTACAGTTGTACAGGGCCTTGGTGAGACCACATCTTGAGTATTGTGTGCAGTTTTGGTCACCTTATCTGAGGAAGGACGTTCTTGCCATGGAAGGAGTGCAGCAAAGATTCACCAGGCTGATACCTGGGATGGCAGGAATGACGTATGAGGAGAGAATGTGTCGATTGGGCTTATACTCACTGGAGTTTAGAAGATTGAGAGGGGATCTCATCGAAACCTATAAAATTCTGTCAGGCCTGGACAGACTAGATGCTGGAAGGATGTTCCCGATGGTCGGGGAGTCCAGAACCAGGGGTCATAGTCTAAGGATAAGGGGTAGGCCATTTAGGACTGAAATGAGGAGGAATTTCTTCACCCAGAGAGTGGTGAACCTGTGGAATTCTCTGCCACAGAGGGCGGTGGAGGTCAGTTCATTAAATATATTCAAGAAAGAGTTGGATATATTTCTTAAGGCTAAAGGGATCAAGGGATATGGGGAGAAGGCAGGGACAGGGTACTGAATTTGGATGATCAGCCAGGATCTCATTGAATGGCGGAGCAGGTTCGAAGGACCGAATGGCCTATGATATGCCTATCAATTAGTCCAATAAAAGGCGACGAGTTAAGAACGTAACTGAAGGTTTTTATTGGCTAAATAACAGAGCCCACCCTCGTGGGTGATCCGATCCAACAGGGAGGAATACTAGCCAGTCAGCTACCTTTATACCTGGGCAGGTAATGGGCGGAGTCGGAGGTGGTCAGCCCAGGTATAACAGTGCGACAAGAGGCGACCTCGTGTAGTGATGTGACAGTGAGAACAGTGAGAACAATATACAGTGATAACTATAACAGTGGTTTACCACATTCACCCCTTGTTTAGATTAGAGTCCGACGGGGTGAAGTGTATTACCAGCTCTGGTATGTCAGTCTGTCCGGAGGCTTCGTTAGCCTCTCCGATCGTCGCAGCGGCGGTGTTACATTATCCGGTGTTAAAGCTGGTGTCTGCGTAGTCGGCAAAGGCTCGTGGGGTTCCGGCATGCCGTCTACCTCGGCTGGACTTGGGGGGTTGGGAGGGGGGGGTGAGGGTGCGAGGTCTCGTAAGGAGACAGTGTCCTCCCGTCCGTCTGGGTAAGCCACATAGGCGTACTGGGGGTTGGCGTGCAGGAGGTTCACCTTCTCGACCAGGGGGTCCGTTTTATGGGCCCTCACGTGCTTTCGCAGCAAGACGGGTCCCGGAGAGGTCAGCCAGGTTGGTAGGGTGGTTCCCGTAGTCGACTTCCTGGGGAAGACAAACATTCGAGCATGGGGGGTGGTGTTAATGGCAGTGCAAAGTAGTGACCGGATGGAGTGCAGCGCAATCGGGAGGACCTCTTGCCAGCGGGAGGTTGGGAGGCCCTTAGACTTTAAGGCTAAGAGGGTGGCCTTCCATACCGTCGCGTTCTCTCTTTCCACCTGGCCGTTCCCTCGGGGGTTGTAGCTGGTGGTCCTGCTTGCTGCAATACCCCTCTCCAATAGGAACTGACGGAGTTCCTCGCTCATGAAGGAGGCGCCCCGGTCACTATGTATATAGCCATTCGCCTCGAAGGCGGTGTACTGGCTGTCCTCCGGGCTGATGGGGAGTTGGTGGTAGGCCGACTTGAGGTCGATGGTCGAGAATACGCGGTATTGTGCAATCTCATTGACCATGTCCGATATGCGGGGGAGGGGGTATGCGTCCAGCTGGGTGTATCTGTTTATGGTCTGGCTGTAGTCGATAACCAGGCGATTTTTGTCGCCGGTCTTGACTACCACCACCTGGGCACGCCAGGGGCTGCTGCTCCCCTCAATAATGCCCTCTTTCAGGAGTCGCTGCACCTCAGAGCTAATGAAGGCTCTGTCCCCAGCGCTGTACCGCCTGCTCTTAGTAGCGACAGGTTTGCAGTCGGGGGTGAGGTTAGCGAACAGGGAAGGTGGCGGTACCTTGAGGGTGGATAGGCTGCAGGTGTTACGCGGTGGGCGGTTTAACTTTCGCTGGTTGTCGACTGTGAGTGGGGGGAGGGGTCCACCGTATGCTAGGGTTACACTTTGGAGGTGGGATTGGAAGTCCAGCCCTAGTATGACGGCAGCGCACAGCTGGGGGAGTACGAGGAGTTTAAAATTTTTATACTCTGTCCCTTTAACCGACAATGTCACGACACAGTAGCCGCTGATGTCTGTGGCGTGCGACCTCGATGCCATCGAGATGCGGCTGCGCGTTGGCAGGACGGGGAGGGAGTAGTGGCTCACCGTGTCTGGGTGGATGAAGCTCTCCGTGCTTCCGCTGTCGAACAGGCAGGTCGTGGCGTGGCCGTTGACTTTGATGTCCATCATTGAGCTGGCCAGGTGGTGCGGGCGGGCTTGATCCAGGGTCACGGAAGCTAGGGTGTAGATGAGCGCGTCGTTGTCATGACAAGATGGCGGCGAAGATGGCGGCCCCCGTAGTTCACATGAGGCTCTGTTTAAATCGTTTGCCCCGCACAAAGATGGCCGCCCCTGCTGTTCCCATGAGGCTCTGCAGGCTTCGGCTGCCCCGCACAAAGATGGCCGCCCCTGGTTTTCCCATGAGGCTCTGCAGGCTTCGGCTGCCCCGCACAAAGATGGCCGCCCCCAGGGTTCGCATGAGGCACTGCTGGCTTCTGAGGATTTGCTTCTGCAGGCCTTGGAGAAGTGGCCTTTCTTGAGGCAGGTTTTGCAGGTCGAGTTTTTGGCTGGGCAGCGCGACCTCGGATGCTTCTCCTGGCCGCAAAAGAAGCAGCCAGCGGCCCGATCGGGGTTGCCTGATGTCGGGGCCGGTACCGGGGCTAGCGGGCCCGGTCGGATCCGTGATGCAGACGCTGAGGTAGGTCCCGGGGGCAGCGCTGTGAAGGGTGGTGGGGTGGGGGTCGGGCCCGAGTCCCAGGGTCGCGAATAGTACCTGGCAAACGCTTCCTGGTCTTGCTGGGTGGCCTCTAGGGTGAGGGCGAGGGCTTCGGCCTTGTCCAGGTCTATGTCCTTAGCTTCAAGCAGTCTTTGCCGTGTGTAGTCGGAACGTAGGCCTCTCACCAAGGCGTCGCGGACATTGTCTTCCATGTTCGCAGTAGCCGTCACCGCTTTAAAGTCACAGTTCCTGCCGAGTTGTCTCAGCGCTCGTGAAAATTCAGCTATCGATTCTCCTGGCTGTTGCTGGCGAGATCTTAAGAGATGCCTAGTGTACATGTAGTTTACCGGGCTCCGGTACTGCTGTTTCAGTAGGTTGATGGCGTCGTCGTACGTAGTCATGTCCTGGATGAGTGTATATACTCTCGGGCTCGCTTGGGCTTTCAGGACTCTTAGTTTGGATCTCTGAGGGACGACGGCTTCCTCCAGGTACGATTCGAAGCAGTCCAGCCAGTGTTTGAAGTCGTTGGCTGAGTTTGGTGCCTGTGGGTTTAGATCCAGGTATGGTGGTTTCAAGGCTTGCAGCCAAGCCGGCTGGTGTGGCCCGTTGTCTGGAGGCTGCTGTTGCTGTGCTGCTGGGTGAGCTCCTTGCTGTTGCTGTTCATTATCAGACATCTTTAAAATTTAGTCAATAAAATTGATATGCCTATCAATTAGTCCAATAAAAGGCGACGAGTTAAGAACGTAACTGAAGGTTTTTATTGGCTAAATAACAGAGCCCACCCTCGTGGGTGATCCGATCCAACAGGGAGGAATACTAGCCAGTCAGCTACCTTTATACCTGGGCAGGTAATGGGCGGAGTCGGAGGTGGTCAGCCCAGGTATAACAGTGCGACAAGAGGCGACCTCGTGTAGTGATGTGACAGTGAGAACAGTGAGAACAATATACAGTGATAACTATAACAGTGGTTTACCACAGCCTACTCCTGCTCCTATCTTCTATGTTTCTATTATGATGGGCCTACCCAACCCAGAAAATGTAATGGTGTCACCCCTTGATGTGTCCCATTGACGTGAGGCTTGAGTGACCCTGTGTTTACACTGATACAAAAAGAAAATACTGCAGATGCTGGAAATCTGAAATAAAAACAGAAAATGCTGGAGAGACTCAGCAGGTCAGGCAGCATCTGTGAAGAGAGAAACAGAGTTAACGTTTCGGGTCGATGACCTTTCGTCAGAACTGGAAAAAAGCAGGAAATGGAACAGATTTTTAAGCAAGTTTAGGTGCTGGGAAAGGGGGGAGGGGAGGAAAGAACAAAAGGGAAGGTCTGTGATAGGATGGAAGGCCGGAGAGATTAAGAGACATTAAGAGATATTCAAGGCAAAAGGAGTTGGTAATGGGACAGGTTAAGAAACAAAAGATGGCTCTAGATGAATTGTAAATTGCGCTGGCAAAATGAAAGACAGCTGCCATGTGGGAGAGAAGAAAAGACACAAACAAAGGTGTGGATAAAAAATATATATGTGATAGGGGCCGAGGTTATGATCTGAAATTGTTGAACTCTGTTGAGTCCAGAAGGCTGTAAAGTGCCTAATCGAAAGATGAGGTGCTGTTCCTCGAGGTTACGCTGTGCTTCCGTGGAACAATGCAAGAGGCTGAGGACGGTGAGGTCTGAGTGAGAATGGAGCGGAGAATTAAAGTGACAGGCGACCGGAAGCTCGGGGTCCCCTTTACGGACTGAACGGAGATATTCCGCAAAGCGGTCACCCAATCTGTGTTTGGTCTCCCCAATGTAGAGGAGACCGCATCGTGAGCAGCGAATACAGTATACTAAATTGCAAGAAGTACAAGTAAATCACTGCTTCACAAGGAAGGGGTGTTTGGGGCCCTGGATGGTGGGAAGGGGGGAGGTATAAGGGCATGTGTTGCATCTCCTGCGCTTGCACGGGAAGGTGCCGGGTGAAGGGGAAGGGGTGTTGGTGGGTGATAGAGGAGTGGACCAGGGTGTCGCGGAGGGAGCGGTCCCTTCGGAATACTGAAAGGGGAGGTGAGGGGAAGATGCGTTTGGTGGTGGGATCATGCTGGAGGTGGCGGAAATGGCGGAGGATGATCCGTTGAATGTGGAGGCTGGTGGGGTGAAAGGTGAGGACAAGGGAAACTCTATCGTGGTTCCGGGAGGGATGGGCAGGGGTGAGGGCAGAAGTGCGGGAGATAGAACGGACACGGTCGAGGGCCGTGTCAACCACAGTAGAGGGGAATCCTCGGTTGAGGAAAAAGGAAGACACGTCGGAAGCACTGATATGGAAGGTGGCATCGTCAGAGCAGATGCGGCGGAGACGGAGAAACTAGGAGAATGGAATAGAGTCCTTACAGGAAGCGGGGTGGGAGGAAGTGTAGTCCAGGTAGCTATGGGAGTCAGTGGGCTTGTAGTGAATGTTGGTCACTAACCTATTCCCAGAAATGGAGACGGAGAAGTCGAGGAAGGGAAGGGAAGAGTCAGAGATGGACCATGTGAAGGTGAGGGAAGGGTGGAAATTGGAAGCAAAGTGGATGAAATTATCTAGTTCAGGACGAAAGCAGGAAATGGCACCAATACAGCCATCAATGTACCGGAAAAAGAGGGGGGGGGCCTGAGTAGGACTGGAACAAAGAGTATTCCACATATCCCACAGAAAGGCAGGTATAGCTAGGACCCATGCGGGTTCCCATAGCAACAGCTTTGATTTGGAGGAAGTGAGTGGAGTCAAAGGAGAAGTTGTTCATTTTTGAATGTGTTTACACTGGGGTACCGCAGGGATCGGTGCTCGGTCCCTTGCTGTTTGTGGTCTACATTAATGATTTGGATGTGAATGTAAAAGGTATGATCAGTAAGTTCGCAGATGACACAAAAATTGGTGGGGTGGTAAATAGCAAGGCGGGAAGCCTCAGGCTACAGGACGATATAGATGGGTTGGTCAGATGGGCGGAACAGTGGCAAATGGAATTTAACCCTGAAAAGTGTGAGGTGATGCATTTTGGACGGACTAACAAGGCAAGGGAATACACAATGAATGGTAAGACCCTAGGAAAGACAGAGGATCAGAGGGACCTTGGTGTGCATGTACATAGATCCCTGAAGGCAGCAGAACAGGTGGATAAGGTGGTTAATAAGTCATATGGGACACTTGTCTTCATTAGCCGAGGCATAGAGTATAAGAGCAGGGAGGTTATGATGGAGCTGTACAAAACGCTGGTAAGGCCACAGCTGGAGTACTGTGTGCAGTTCTGGTCGCCACACTATAGGAAGGATGTGATTGCTTTGGAGAGGGTGCAGAGGAGATTCACCAGGATGTTACCTGGGCTGGAGCGCTTCAGCTATGAAGAAAGACTGGACAGGCTGGGGTTGTTTTCCTTGGAGCAGAGAAGGCTGAGGGGGGACCTGATTGAGGTGTACAAAATTATGAGGGGCATAGATAGGGTGGATAGAAAGGAACTTTTCCCCTTAGTAGAGGGGCCAATAACAAGGGGGCATAGATTCAAGGTAAGGGGCAGGAGGTTTAGAGGGGATTTGAGGAAAACTTTTTCACCCAGAGGGTGGTTGGAATCTGGAACTCACTGCCTGAAAGGGTGGTAGAGGCAGGAACCCTCACAACATTCAAGAAGCATTTGGATGAGCACTTAAAATGCCATAGCATACAAGGCTATGGACCAAATGCTGGAAAATGGGATTAGACAGGGCTTGATGGCCAGCGCGGACGCGATGGGCCGAAGGGCCTCTTTCTGTGCTGTATAACTCTATGGCCTAGAAATTCAGTGGGCTTTGCGCCCAGTTTCCGCCCAAAGAGGGCTTCTGCGCCACTAGAGGAGCTTGCGCTGATATTCAGCGCTGCGTTAATGGCGGCGGTAGCCGGGAGCGCTGCGCCGACACCGATGATGTCATCGGTGTGCGCAGTGCCCCGGTTCCGCCCCGCTACTGGCCCGACCCCCATATTTAGTTGTGGCCGCCTCTTCCGCAGCGGCCGCAAACAACGTTCAGCAACCGGGGCTGTCCTGCAGCCTTATTGGGGCGAGTTAAGGCGGAGGTGCGGCCGGCCGCTTTTTCGGCGGCCGCCTGCCCGCACCTCCTTCCCCAGCCTCCTCCACCACCCCCCCCCCACCCCGCGGCATTGCCGGCTGCTTTCCGGGAGCCCGGCACTTCTCCGTGGTGCCGGGCTCATTTGCCGGCACTAGCGAGCGGCGATCTCGGAGTTGCAGGCACCTCCCCCTTAAGAGAAGGAGGAAGGCCTGCAGTACCGCAGCGGGTGGCGCTGCAGCACCTAGCGCGCCGGAATTCAGTTTCAGCGCCCCAAGCGGGGGCGGCCACACCCTTGAATTGCGGCCGGCTTCGACTTGGGGCGCTGAAACTGAATTTCCGGCGGGCGCACGTGGCTCCGCGCGCAGCGGTAACTTTTGGGCGCAAGCCAGCTGGCGGGCCCAAAGTGAATTTCTAGCCCTATGACTCTATGACTCTATGCCTGTTGCAAATTAGGTCCTCTTTGTTATCTTACCGCCTGTGACTAGTGGGCAATGCACAGAATTTTTGTTCTGATTTTCCTACTTTCATCTAATTTGGTTATTTCAGTTACATTTTTCTTAGATATTTTTTGTTTGAGAAGTCCCTGTAATTTTAATGGTCTCACCCGTTAAAAGGAGGTGTTTAATGTACCCTGACTTGGTAGAGCTTTTCCCAAACTCACAGGCCCATTGGCTTATCTAAAAAGGACCTCTTCATTTTATTTTCTTTCTGCAGCACTCGCACGCAATTCCCCATTTGTGAAGTCAAGGGTGCAACCCGCTCCCAGGCCTTGCCATGCCACGTCTGAGACAACCAGTAGGAGGCGCATTGACGGGAATGACTCACATTCCAGTCTTATTTTTTCAAACCCTCCATCCTTCCTTTCAAGGAAATGCCTCTCCAGTAGTCCGGTTGTGAGTGGGAATCTTCCATGCTTGGAAAAACACCAAAAGGATAGAAGATAACACACAATGCTGGGTCTTCCAACGGATTGGAGAGTTTGCCCAGTGCTAAACTGGGCCGCGCAGACAAGGAAGGTTCCTGCTTCAATCCTCGGCCTATACCGCATTAGCGACACTACAATTGCCCTGAACATCCCTGAGTCTGAGAATGGAAATTCAATCAGTGTTCTTGCTGCTGATTGTCCAACGGCTTATGTTTGAAGTATGAATATGTGGGCAGGACCAGGCTCGCTTGTGAAGCCCCAATGTTTGCTCACACTCATCAGCAAGGCTCACATATGAACAAAATAACCGCTTGGGTGCAGTACTGGAGGTCATCTGGCATCTAAGGAACTGAAGCATAGCAATGTATTAGCAACCTCAGGAGAAGAGCAGATTAAACTGTCGAGGATTAAAACGGAAAATGGTTCAGAGCTGCAAGAACTCAGCAGGCATTATGTGTCCTGAGGAATAATAACACCTTAGAAGTTAATTATAATATAAATATTGATCTAGAAAGTGAAATTTAATAGAAAAATGCATTTTGTAACATACAGTAGATGATACACTTTTTGCAATACACAGATTTCAATATTTGAAATCTCGAGGTAAAATAATTCATTTGAATTTGAAAGGTGGTGGTTGTTGTTATGTTTGCTGATCAGGTTTGTTCTGACTCATCAAGCTGGTGTTCCAGATAGTGGCTGACTGCTAGTTGGGAAATAAGCATCTAGCGGCCTTTGTAAGGTGCCAATCTGAAAGGAGTTCCGAAAACAGGTGTTTCTGTGTCGGTTCTAATCCGCCTCAAGATACAATACTGGAAGTCAGTCTGGAGTATTGGCAGCAAAAATGAAATAAGCCAGCAAGAAGCAGAAAAGTGAGAGATGTATAAATGATAGCGAAGCTGCCATTTGTTCTTGGCTGTGACCAAAATGAAGCTGGTGTGGGTAATGTTTATATTACACCTTGATATCGATCACCAACACAAATCAAATTAGTCCCAAAATTCTACAACTGTTCCAGCGAATTCCTGCCATAACGTCACAGAAGCCATAATACGTCGGGCACAGTCTCCAGGATGGTCTTGTGGGGACGGAGCCTCTGCCCTTCCCTACCAGGCCATCGACGTAAGTGGGTGGGACCAGGAGCACCGTATCCTGAAGTGGGTAGTTCCCGCGCCTTGACCCTCAGTCGGGACCCGATGTAGGGTGAACTCCTGTGTGCCTGGTGAGCTGAAGTGCACCTCACTGACGGGGGTGGACAAGTATCTCACCTGGGAGTCTAGGCCATGTTAAGGGGCTGAAATGTTTTTGTTGTATATTATACGCGACCTCTGATATTAAAGGGCACTCAAGGCAGCCTCTGGAGCAGGGCGGAGGGGTGGGGCTGGGGGGCAGCAAACTTCAGCCAGCATTTCCAAGCTCTTTAGCCCCAGAAGTGCCCCAGATGTATTTCCAAAAGACCTCCTACTCACGGGCCTTCCCCTTCCTCACAAACTTAGGCAGGTTCAGGGACAAAGCCAATACTCCAGACTGATTTTCAGTATTGTGGACAGATCCTGGCACTTACACTGGATTGCCCTCCTCCACCCTGTAGAATTTCAGTTTCTTTAACTTCGCCTTTTCACTCCGCTTTGCAGGTGCACAGTCATATGAACCTTCAGAAGCCCAAAGAATTATCACGTTTTCTAGATTTCTTCTTCTTTCTGAAAGTGGTTCTCCTCATGGCAAATCCTGTCACTATTACACCACAGTGTACACACTCTGGGATGTCACTGGAATTACCCTGCAAAACTCACTTAGTAATGGCATCATTTAAAATACACCAACTTTTAGCTTGGATTACCTTTGAAGTCGTAACATAGGGTCCGAGTAGTGACGCACCATACTGAGTAGTGAAAAGAAGTGACGAGCTTGGAATTCATCTGTTTATTATAAACTAGCTGGGGGAGCCCGGCTTTGCCAGGGCTGTTTTGGGCCAGGCGGTTTAAATCGAGTGCCAGGCTTTGGGGCCTCTCTGTGTCCCTCTGTGAATCTGCTGCCGGGCAACATTTTAAATCGAGTCCCAGGCTTTTGGGCCCTGTCTGTGTCCCTCTCTCAATCTGCTGCTGGGCAACATTTCTACCTTTTAATACCTTGAAAGATGAAAGTGAAAGTACTTATAAAACATTTTTGGTAAATCTTATGTTATTTTTAAAAGAGATACTAACTTTTTCAAAGCTGGATCAGCAGAGTAGTTTGAGCTGGAAGTAAATGGTGTTTTTAGCTTGAGACAATGGATGCCACATCCCTGAGATGAAAACGATTAGTCCCGCCCACACACACACACCGATTGGCCAACCATCAGGGGACTGTACTGCAGGATTGGTCAATCGTGACGGCACAGGATTGGTCGAACCTTGACGTCAGTCAATCAATGCTAAGTAGCAGATAATGAGTTTAATTTTGAAGGTTTTTTGCATAAGGCGCGAACAATTTTCGTCCGACCGAAAAGTAAATACGCTTACGACCGTCCCGGAACCGTAAGCTTTCTTTGGAGGTAACGCGCGCGTAGGTACGCTCTATAACTTTCGAGCGCATAGCCGGACAGACGCACACCCGAGGACAGAAGGACAGACAGACAGATAGACAGACAGATCGATTCGTTTATATGTATATATAGATGAACTGAAACCCTTGCTTAGCAGAGATGTTTCACCAGTAGAGGTAAAGAATGACGACTGGATGCTGCACTTGTAGCTTAACCGTATACTGTAGTAACTTATACAGATCACAAAATGTTGCACTCGATATTCAGTAACACTGATTTTTTTTTTCAAAATCTCCTTTGAAACAGAGAGCAATAACAGTCGCGCCAAGTCCTTAGTAAGTATTACCTCAGTTTTGATAAATAGAGTGTTATGCCAAGGTTCTGGGAAAAGCCTCTGTTCTCACTGAATGGTTTGAGCCCAGATCGATTGTTACATGAGGCTTCTCAAGTCTAACAATCAATCACTAACTCATACCTATGAGCTAAGAATAGCCCAAGATCTTTACTGGTCCTGATCCTAATGCTGCCTCTTTTAGGATTTCACTGGGTTCACTGATGAGTGCCTTGAAGTTCTATTACATCTTTAAATTGGAAGTGCAGGCTCATTAATCTGGGTAGTATTCAGAGGTCAGGCACAGGCTGGTTGTTCAGATGTAGAGTGAACAATAGATGGTGAACAGAATAATGAGTCGCAGAATGCTGCCATGAATCAATGCAAGTGGAAGAGTTGAAATGTTTACTGTAGTCATCAAATTTTAATGTCACTATTTTTCTGCATGAAATGAATTTCTCTTTAAAAAAAACTATTTTTTAAAAATTGATCTCCCTAAGTAAAGGTCACCAACTGAAGACTGCTCCTGTTAAGCACCTTGGGAAGTTTTACTAGGTTGAGGTGCTATATAAATACAAGTTGTTGTTGTACTATAAGGCTATCATGCTTGAGAGAAGATGGCTAGAAAATGTTGCTGTGTTCACAGGAAATAACTTTTGCACTAGAAAGATTTTTTTAACAAATGAACTAGTTTGTGTAAATAAATGTTGTATTTTTTTAAACTATAATAAACAGAACCTCCTGTCCACTACAAATACCCTTTCAGCATTCAATATCAGAACTGACTTTTCAAATTTATTAAATAGGTAAGAATGTGGAACTCACTACCACAGGAAGTGGTTGAGGCAAATGCCTTAGATGCTTTCAAAAGGAAACTAGACGAGTACATGAGAGAAAAGGGCATATGCTGAAAGGCTGAGGTGAGGCAGATGGAATGGGAGGAGACTCGTGTGGAGTATAAACACCAGCACAGACTAGTTGGGCTGAATGGCCTACTTCTGTGCTGTATATTTGATGTAATTCTATGTAACTCAGTTGAAAGCATGATAACAATATAATGTCCCGGAGTGATACAGTATTAGCTGGGTCATCATGGTCAGGCACCAAATGGAGGCTAAACACTTTCTCATAGTAAGAGATGGAAGCTGATGGATGAGTCCTGGGGCCAGTCATATTGCTAATGTAACTTCAGTGCAGTTATGGTGTAAATTTGTTTCTATGTTTCTAAATACAACCTGACACTGGAGCGAAGCAGAGTGAGAATCCATGGAAGAGGTAGTCTCACTCTGCTTTGCTTCAGAGCCAGTTTGGGCTTTGACATTCGATTTATACTACACAAGTTTATCGTCGGTGTGAAGTTGAAACTGCTTTGCACCGGTGCTGAGGTGATCGCGTGCATGAATCGTAAACACTGCTCTTGTGCATCTCCTAGTGGCTGGTTAGGGCGAATCATTGACGTAGCCTGCCTCTCATTTGGGGAATGGGAAGGCAGTGAATTTTCATTTTATGTCTCCAGAGTTTGGTTTCCTCTTTCATGCCAAACAATTCTGTTACCCTCAACAATTCTTAACTTTCTATGGAGCCATCCAAATCCATCTAAGACTTGAATACTTCCTCCCATATATTTGGAGGTTCTTCAAAACCTTTTCTCACACTCCTTGACATGATACCAGAAAAAGTTTCTTCTGATCGGTAGCTTCTTACTTCCAACTTTTCACATTGTTCTCTCTGTCACAGTCTTGCTGGTCTTTGTACGGATACTACGATAGTCACTGCTCTTCTGAAATCTCCTCTCTGTCTTGTTCCTCCTTAGCTCCATATACACTGTCTTACATGCTCTTCCGCCCCTCTGCACCCTCATTGTGTTGAATCAAGGTACCATTCACAGTCTCCTCCACAACTCATTCTCTGCTGGGACCACTAAACTGTACTCATTGAGCCTTCCCTTCTTTCTACAATATCTGAAACCCAAATTTGGCATCACCTAACCACTAGTTCTTGATTTATCCTGTCTCCTCTCCTAATTTGTTTTAACCTTGGTCACGTCCTTCACAATGGCCATTGGTTTGTCTACAAGGTTCCTTGATTAAAAATAAAAATTGCTCAACATCCACGAGATACTTAGAGTTATATGGTTTCATGTGCTGGGTACAGCTTGCAACATGTTATGCAGTGCGCAACACAAATTGATGAGTGCACATGGTACTATGGTATCTGACAAGTCACGGGGCTTTATTTGTTTGAAAATGTGGCACAATGCTGTCAATATTTCATTGTAATTTTTTTGGTTATGATTTTGTTTCAAAATGCAGCAAAATGTAAAATTCTTCTTTCTACCATATATAATTGTGTCTTTCTTATGTTCGCATATTGTAAATTCAACTAAATTACATTGCATTTGTGAAATGACCATATAGTGGATTGTTAATATATTAACACTAAGAATAGAGATTTCTGAGAGTATCTTTAACACTCAACAAGCAAAGGCTAAGTAAGTCTGAGGCTGTGCCATTCATTAGTCACTAAAATGCTTCTCTCTGTTTGCAAATATGATTCAGCTTGAAGTGATTGTTCAATATCGACAGCTGGACCTTATCATGCATCCCGTCGTGCAGAAATTAATTAAAGTTAAATGGAAACACTTTGGAAAGTAAGTGTAATTTCCTCCACTTAATCATTGGGAAGACTGAAACCGTCATCTTTGGCCCCTGCCACAAACTCTGTTCCCTAACCATTGATTCCATCCCCCATCCTGGCCACGGTCTCAGGCTGAACCAGACTGTTTGCAACCTTGGCATCCTACTTGACCCTGTGCTGAGCTTCCGACCCCATATCCCCTCTCCATCACCAAGACTTCTGCCCACGTAACATCGCCCGTCTCAGCTCATCTGCTCCTGAAACCCTCGCCCAGACATTTGTTACCTTCAGACTCGACTATTCTAATGCTCTCCTGGCCGATCTCCCATTTTTCCACCCTTCCTAAACTTGAGCTCATCCAAAACTCTGCTGCCCATCTCCTAACTCACACCAAGTCCTGTTCGCCCATCATCCCTGTGCTCGCTGACCTATATTGGCTCCCGGTCCCCAAATGCTTTGATTTTAAAAATTCTCATCCTTGTGTTCAAATCTCTCCATGGCCTCACCCCTCCCTATCTCTTTAACATCATCCAGCCCTACAACCCTCCAAGAACTTTGCGTTCCTCCAATTCTGGTCTCTTATCCATCCCCCACTTCCTTCACCCCACCATTGGCGGCTATACCTTCAGCTGTCCAGGCCCTAAGCTCTGGCATTCACTTCCTGAACCTCTCCACCTCTCTCTCCTCTTTTAAGACTGTCTTTAAAACCTACCTAATGTCTCCTTCTTTGGATCGGTGTCAATTTTTGTCTGATTAATCCTGTAAAGCACTGCGGGACATTCTACTACGTTGAAGGCGCTATATAAATGCAATTTGTTGTTGCTGTACGCGTAATGTTTCTATTATCATTATGTGATTAAACTTCTCTGTTATCTGAGTATAAGAGGAAGTTCACAATTTGTTTTTTTTTTAAGGAACGGGGTGACGATAATGTTGACCCTAAATATCATCTTCATTATTTTTTGGACTTCTTTGGGACTCAGTTCATCGCTGTCAAATGCCAAACAACTAAGTTACCAACTGCCTGGTGTAAGTACAGTGTTTCTACTTCAACTCAAAAAATATATCAATTCAGAATCAAATTATTTATGTAAAAAGAAACTGGGGCCGATTTTACTTTTGACGGACAGTGGGAGAAGCACTTGCGCATCTTGCCCGATGTCCTTGCCGAGAGGCCATTTTGAGGGCCGGGCCGAGCCTCATTTCAATGTTGCCGGTGAGCTGCGAGTGCTGTTCTGGAACCCGCAGGTAGCTCGCCAGTTGGGGGGTAGCGGGCATTTCAGCGGTTCCAACGTGGAGCCCAGCCAGAAATTTTATCCTCGAGGTGGTGGGGGGGGGGGGGTGGGGGTGGGGGCCGGGGGGGTGCGGACACGGCTGGCCAGAAGATTTTTTTTGGGGGGGTGCCAGGAGAAGCATTCATGTTCCTCCTGACCACCACAGAAATCTTTATCTGAGGGGTTTTCAACGGTCCATTTGAGGACCGCTGGTTGGGCCATTCAATGGTGGTACCAGAGGAGGACCATGTGCAGTTCACGCTCTGCCCAATGGTTCCTCAGAATTGCGTTGGGATCCTGCGTACGTCATAAGATCCCGATTACCATATTACAATTAAGCTCCTGCGGAGTCCCTCGGGTAAATATTGACGGGCAGGAATGGGGCGGTAAGTGAATTTTGGGGCCCCTGTCAGGCAGAGGGAGTTAAAATCAACCCCATTATCTTTTAGACTGCAACAACTGCACATACAGATTGCATACGTATAGTATGACAAACTTCTGGTTTCACTCAGCGTGTACAAACAAAATTATGTCATGGCCTACCACAAAAGTTATGTTGCTGGCTAGCTAATCTCCTCCTCTTCAGTATCTGTGCTGTAGTTGATGGCTTATCCTGACTCCATTTGCTTCAACTAATTTGGTTCCCAGGGCTCTGCTCTCCATTCCACTCTCTTCCTTCTCCCGATCAATAATCTTCTCCATTCATGATCTAACCCTGTCTACATATTTGCTAATTAGCTCACTGTACATTCATCAACCTTCTCCAGATTGTGTGCCTTCAGTGCATGCAATTTTCATTCTTTCTGTAGTGCAGTGGTTGAATCACTGCATCAATCATCTACGCCCTTTAATAACAAAATGGTAATCCTGTCTTTTTCTATTCTTCAAATAGACAGTTCTTTTATACCTTTCGCAAGTCCAAACAACAGCTGTCATATTGTATGGTTTCCACCCTTAGTTCTTCTTTTTCAGTGGTATTCTTTGCTTCATTGATTTCTCTGATCTCAAATGGAACTCCCACGTCTCCTCCGTGGCTTAAAAAAAAGCTTGCTTTCCTCTTTTGCAACTAAACACTTCTTTTGCATCCAAATCTGTCCAAGATTTAAATATTACTCCCATATCTAGGGCAGATCTTCTAACATGTCTTTTACATGCCTGGGCAGGATGCAAGAAATAGCTTGTCAACTGATAAGCAATCCTCTCTCATCTTTCCAACCATTCCCTCTATCCATTGCAACCTTTCTTCTCTGCCTGTATTTTACACCTTGTCCTCCTGATCTCCAAATATGCTATGCTACAGGTTTTTCCTTCTTACTGCATCCTCACCGTGTTGAATTTAAGACTCATTGCAGTCTCCTACTCTAATTAATCCTTTCCCAAGACGTAAAAGCTGTGGAATTCCTTACCCTCCTCCAATCTTCTGTTCCTTCTACAATCTTCAGACTTTTAAAACCGAATCCTGGCATAAAATCTTTAATTGTCGTTGGTATGTGAGTGACACTGGCAAGGCCACATTTATTGCACAACCCTAGTTGCCCTGAGAAGTTTTAGCTGGGCCACATTCTATAATTGTTTTTCAACTGAGGGGCTTATTGGCCTTTTCAGAGGGCATTAAGAGTCGACCACATAGTGTGGAAATGGAGTCCCATGCAGGCCATACTAAGTAGGGTTAGCAGATTCCCTTCCCTGAAGGACATTAATGAACCAGTTGAGTTTTTAATAACAATCGGCAGTTTTCATTATCATTTCTGGCTCTGGCCACAAATTACCAGCTTTTTATGGATTTCAAATTCACTTCTTCCTGACGTACCTCATTTTCTTTCCTGCTTTTTGCAACCTCGGTGGTACTATGGGCCTTGGCCCTTCACCAAGATGTTTCAATCAGAAGTCTAAAAGTTAAAGCATTAATAACACTTTTTGAAATCAGACATATAGAAAGAATTCTGATTTACTTCAACATTCTTCACCCCTCCCCCCACCCCCCTGCCCCCCGGCCACCCTCATCCCTATTTTTCTTCAATTTTGAAATGTTGCTATTAACCTGAGTGTTAAATACACCATTGGGAGAATTGGCTGGGATGACTATTGAACCCAAAAATGTGAGGGAGTTTAATTGACCACAGGGAAGATGCAATCATAAGCCTAGTGTACTTAAGTGAAAATGTCATTTCAAATATATATGTTAATTCAGTTCCTTCAAATGGTCAAAAAATTGCTCACAGAATTCAAAAGCGGTTGGGAGGATTTGTTGGGAGGATTATCTAACTCATAGGATGAATGATGAATGGGTCGATGTGAATGTCAGAGTTTACACAGTCCTGAAATAGGTTTGGCTTGGAACACACATACTTTGACACATCATGTAACAGGAAGTATTCGTGATATAGAATAGCATGTGTGTTGCATTTAATGTGTGGATTCTGAAGCCATAGAAATACAGGGTGGAAAATCGTAGCTGAGGAATAAAATATGCTAAATTGTTAGTCTCTTGTTCCTTTTGAAGATGGTTCTTTCTCTTACATGGTATGAATACAGGATTGGTGGAGAATTCTTTTTGCTGTCATAGCAATCGGACTCACTGGCTATCAGGTTGTAGAGGAATTCATTGAAATCCATTCTTCAAAGACAAAGTTTTCTCGCTGGAAGGCGTGGAGAAGCCAGGAAATAATGAAGGATCTAAATCTGTGCCACCCACGATGGCCAGAGGTACACAAAATGACTGTATGAATCTTCTATGGGAAAGAGCATCTTAAGTATTAAAAAATAAACTCCATAAGTAAATTTCCTGTAAATAATTACTATGCAACAGAAAAGTTCGGTTAATGTTGAATATGCTATTTAACTCTTGCAATGCCATTGGCAAGTTTACTCAACCCAGTACTATTGAGCTCCAGAGGTAGCTATCTGTGTTTGACCTTGACATACCGATCATGTAAATCTTAACACTTGCCGCTTTTGATTGGCTTTGATACTTTTCTTTCACAGCAAAGGACCTCAGTGGTGCCTCTGTCTACGTGTGAGGTGTGACCAAAATAATGGAGCAAATGATAATCATAGAACTGGGGTGTATAAACAAACATGTTTAAAAGAAGCTTTTAATTAGATCAGTTACCTAACATATCAGCAGATATCTTCATGGGCCATTGTTTTCATAAATGTGTTATTATGCTGCTTCTAATTTCATGTTCACAGTTGAAGCATCACCTGTTAATAATTTCATGCTTAATGCTAGAATCTGTTTACAGCTACTGATTATCCAATGCTAATTTTCCTTTTACTGACAGGAGGAGTCATATCTAAAGAAGCAGCTGGCTGCACTGGAAGACTTACATCCCCACTATTTTAATGATTTTTGGTAACGCTATTAATTAAAGCTCTTCTAGTTGTACAATATGCATTAGTTGGATATTAATATGTGGTCCCCAGTCAACTATTGACTATCTTCCGTGGGCTGATAATAAGGGCCCCACGCCTGGTGTAAGTGGGGCAGTAGCAGCAATGGGTGACGCACCACCCCGTTTACACTGGCGTGCCAGCTGCCGCCACTTTGGGTGAGATAAATGGCCTGAGCACCAGCCTGTTTCAGGTGGGGGAGGCCACTTGTGATATGCCAATCGAGGTCCTATGACATACATAGGACCACGATTGCAATTTTGAGGGGCAAATGCTTGGAGCTTGCACTGCCAACACTCCGCAGTAAGACTCCAATTTGCATAAGTTTATGATGCTCCCACCTTCTTTAGGCAGGCACCTCATCCATCTGCAGAACTCTGCTGGTTAATATCGACAATGGTTGGGATCTGAGCAGGTAAGCAACCTTCTCATTTTTAACAGATTACCTGCCCAGTTTCCGCCAGGCGAGTAGGGTTAACATCGACCTCAAGTCTGTAGAAATCCTTTTTTATGACATGGGTACATTGATCAATTATTTGTACTTTCAACTTTGTTGAGTTGGGGAATGTTACTCAAAGGGTTGATGGTGGATAGGCAATGGCAAACATTCAAAGATTGCATGGATGAACTACAGAATTTGTTCATCCCTGTTTGGCATAAAAATAAAACAAAAAAGGTGACTCAACCGTGGCTAACAAGGGAAATTAGGGATAGCATAAGATCCAAGGAGAGGACATATAAGTTGGCCAGAAAAAGCAGTAAACCTGAGGATTGGGAGCAGTTTAGGATTCAGCAAAGGAGGACAAAGGGATTAATTAAGAGGGGGGAAATAGAGTATGAGAGTAAGCTTGCAGGGAACATAAAAACTGACTGTAAAAGCTTTTACAGATATGTGAAGAGAAAAAGATTGGTGAAGTCAAGCATAGGTCCCTTGAAGTCAGAGTCAGGGGAATTTATAATGGGGAACAAAGAAATGGCAGACCAATTAAATACATACTTTGGTTCTGTCTTCACAAAGGAGGACACAAATAACTTCCCAGAGATGTCAGGGAACAGAGGGGGAGAAATTTGGTTGTTAGCGCCATCGATTAACGCCTAAAGAGGCCGAGAAGTGGGGCGCTAGCCAATTTCCGGGCGGGCGCAAGGCGCCTAGCGCCTCACCCCATATTGAGCATGCATTTAGCGCCGGCGCTAAATCTTAGCACCCGCTCATCGGCGCAGGCTGATTATGACGTCATTTGAGTGTGCAACGCCTTTTGGGCGCCCTGGACCAGAAATTCAGTGGCGCCCCCCTCCGTAGCGCCTGGCGCTAATAGTGACAGCTTACCTGGGCCTTACCAAGTCACTCTCGGGCTGGAGGAGCGTTATTTAAAGGGGACTGGTGTGGTTTAAAAGCGGCAGCCATTTTTGGAGCACAACTTCCTCGAGAGCTACAAAGAGTTGCTGAGCTGCACACTGAGAGCCATTTGACCACTGAGCCAGCGCAGGCAGACGATCTTCAGCCTTCTGACCATCAACTTGCTGTTGGTGAGCCTTGACAACGGGGGACCTTCCTGTGGACACTTATTATGGGGGCTGCATTGGAGGGGAACGTCCTGCTGCTGAATCATCTGGAAAGGGCACTGAGACGCTGGGAGAGGGGGGCAGGCATGGCCAGACGGAGGAGGGCCAACAGACGTCGCCACAGCAGACCTTACGCTGGCAGGGTTTTCCGACAACGGTTTTCCTACATGAACATGCCGGAGGAGCAGTGTGTCAGAAGGCTGCGATTTAGAAAGGAGGTGGTGACTGAGCTGTGCCAGCTGCTTCAGCCAGATCTGCAGCCTCAGATAAAGTGCAGGGCATCTCTGTCGGTGGCTGAGAAGATGCCTGCTGGCCTGAACTTCTACGCGAACGGCTCTTCTCAGGCTGCGCGTCAGAGGCTGATCAGAAGTAGCTTCTAGGCCCCTCTCACGGAACGCTTACTGCCATTCCAAGAACAGGAATGGAACTGGTCTGATACCCCCAAGCCTGTGAAGGGCAAGATGCATGTAAATAGCAGGCATGGCCATTGTAAATGAAGAAAGTGTTTCATTACACAAAATGTGGTTCCTTCAAACATGAGAAAGCTATAGCAACAGAAAGCAAAACTAATACACTGACACATAACTGCCTCTCACACCCGGGAGACTGTCCAAAACATAAATCACATTCCGATCATCTTCCTTGGCCTTGATTCCACTGCGCCAACCAAAGCATCCAATGCCCCATCAGTGAGGCGTTCCGCCCTCTGCCTCACCCTTTCCATGTCTTGCTAGGCTGGTGCGCCACAGGTAGGCTCCCACCGCTTTGAAGGCCTACAAGGCAGTGAGTGTGTCTGGTGATGCCAATTGACCTGCCCCTTTAAGAGCTGGCCGGCGCCAGTGTGTCTCAGGGAAAGTGATTATTGACAGCACCCTCGCTGTGCCCCGCTGCCGCGAAATTGGGTTGCGCCGCCGGGTTAGCGCCTTAAGAGTAGAGTGCAGCGCCTGATTTAGCGCTGCAATCACCTTTAGGGGCGCTGCAACCCAATATCGCGCTAGGTGGCGCTAAATTGCGCCTGGCGCTAAACTTTGCGCATTGCCAGGACTAGCGCCCCCAAACGCAGCTATACCGAATTTCTAGGCCATAGGGTCTAATGAGAGGGAGGAATTGAATGAAATCAGTATTTGTAGAGAAATTCACGGCATTGAAGGCCGATAAATCCCCAGGGCCTGATAGTTTACATCCAAGGTACTTAAGGAAGTGGCCCTAGAAATAGTAGATGCATTGCTGGTCATCATCCAAAATTCTATAGACTCTGGAACAGTTCCCATGGATTGGAGGGTAGCTAATGTTACCCCACTGTTCAAAAAAGGTGGTAGAGTTAAAACGGGGAATTATAGACCGGTAAGCCTGACATCGGTAGTGGGGAAAATGCTAGAGTCCATTATTAAAGATGTAATAGCAGAGCACTTGAAAAACAGTGACGGGATCGGACAAAGTCAACATGGATTTACAAAAGGTAAATCGTGCTTGACTAATCTACTGGAATTTTTTGAGGATGTAACTGGTAGAATAGATAAGGGAGAACCAGTGGATGTGGTGTATTTGGACTTTCAGAAGGCTTTCGATAAGGTCCCACATAAGAGATTAGCGTGTAAAGTTAAGGCACATGGGATTGGGGGCAAGGTATTGACTTGGATAGAGAACTGGTTGGCAGACAGGAAGCAAAGAGTTGGAATAAACGGCTCTTTTTACGAGTGGCAGGCAGTGACTAGTGGGGTACTGTAGGGATCGGTCCTAGGACCCCAGCTATTCACAATATATATTAATGATCTAGACGAGGGAACTCGATGTAATATCTCAAGTTTGCAGATGACACAAAGCTGGATGGGCGTGTGTGTTGTGAGGAGGATGCCGAGAAACTCCAGTATGATTTGGACAGGTTGGGTGATTGGGCAGATGCATAGTAGATGCAGTATAATGTGGATAAATGCGAGGTTATCCACATTGGTGGCAAAAACAGGAAGGCAGATTATTATCTGAACGGCAATAGATTGGGAGAAGGGGAAGTGCAATGAGACCTGGGTGTCCTTGTGCACCAGTCCCTGAAGGTAAGCATGCAGGTGCAGCAGGCGGTTAAGAAGACAAATGGTATGTTGGCCTTCGTAGCGAGAGGGTTCGAGTACAGGAACAAGGATATCTTGCTGCAGTTGTACAGGGCCTTGGTGAGACCACACCTTGAGTATTGTGTGCAGTTTTGGTCGCCTTATCTGAGGAAGGATGTTCTTGCCATGGAGGGAGTGCAGCAAAGATTCACCAGACTGATACCTGGGATGGCAGGAATGACGTATGAGGAGAGATTGGGTCGATTGGGCTTATACTCGCTGGTGTTTAGAAGAATGAGAGGGGATCTCATTGAAACTTATAAAATTTTAACAGGACTAGACAGACTAGATGCAGGAAGGATGTTCCTGATGGCGGGGGAGTCCAGAACCAGGGGTCACAGTCTAATGATAAGGGGTAAGCCATTTAGGACAGAGATGAGAAGGAATTTCTTCCCCCAGAGAGTGGTGAACCTGTGGAATTCTCTACCATAGAAGGCAGTTGAGGCCAATTCATTAAATATATTCAAGAAGGAGTTAGATATATTTCTTAAGGCTAAAGGGATCAAGGGATATGGGGAGAAGGCAGGGACAGGGTACTGAGTTTGGATGATCAGCCATGATCTCATTGAATGGCGGAGTAGGCTCGAGGGGCCGAATGGCCTACTCCTCTTATCTTCTATGTTTCTATGAGTTTAAAAATTTAAAGTCATAGTTACAAATGATAATGTATTATATAGGGGTGAAAATTGATAGACAGGATGTACTAGAAAGGCTGGGTATGCTTAGAGTGGATAAGTCGCCCGGTCCAGATGGCTTGCATCCCAGGTTGCTAAGGGAATTGGGAGAGGAGATAGCAGAAGGGCTTGCCATAATTTTCCAATCTTCCCTAGATGCAGGGGAAGTGCCTGAGGATTGGAAAGTGGCAAATGTGACACCATTGTTAAAGAAAGGGTGTAAGGACAATCCTAGTAACTGCAGGCCGGTCAGTTTAACATTAGTGGTGGGTAAAGTTTTAGAAACAATAATTAAGGAAAAAATTAACTGGCACCTGGAGAGGTTTAAACTAATTTAGGAGAGCCAACACGGATTTGTAAAAGGCAGACCATGTTTGACTAATCTAATTGCAATTTTTGATGAAGTAACAGGGAAGATTGATGAAGGGAATGCAATGGATATTGTCTGCATGGATTTTAGGAAGGCATTTGACAAAGCATCACATAGAAGGCTGGTTAAGAAAATTGCAGCTTGGATAAGGAATTGGCTTAAGGACAGAAAACAGCGAGTTGTGGTAAATGGCTGTTTTTCAGACTGGAGGATGGTAGACAGTGGTGTTCCCCAACGGTCAGTGCTGGGGCCACTGCTTTTTTTGAGATATATGTAAATGACCTGGATATTGGAATACAGAGTAGAATTTCTAAATTTGCCGATGACATCAAACTTGGGGGTGTGGCAAACAGTGATGATGATATCAATCAACTGCAACAGGACATAGAAAGGCTAGCAGAATGGGCAGGCAAGTGGCAGATGGAATTTAATACAGAGAAGTGTGAGGTGATGCATTTTGGCAGAAACAACAGGGAGAGGCAATATACACTTAATAACACAGTTTCAAAGAGTGTACAGGGATAGAGGGAACTGGGAGTTAATGTGCATAGGTCCCTGAAGGTGGTGGGACATATTGAGAGAGTGGTTAGCAAAGCATATGGGATCTTGGGCTTCATAAATAGCAGTTGACATAAATCGTGCCATTCATGTAGAAATGACTTATGAAATATACTGGGCAGCCTGCTGGTGGCGCTGTCCAGGGAGAGTATAAATACTCGGGCACGGGCCCAGCTTGCTCAGGGACACTTTGTAAACAGGAACTAGTGAAGGATAACTAGACTTCCATGTTGTGGAAAAAGTCGATTGAAGCCTTGTTTAATACTTTGAGCAAGTGCCTAGCAGTTTTCTTATGTCAGAGGTATTGATTAGAAAAGTTATGCTGAACCTTTATAAAGCGCTGGTTAGGCCACAACTGGAGTATTGCGTCCAGTTCTGGTCACCACACATTAGGAAGGATGTGAAGGCACTTGAGAGGGTACAGAGGAGATTTACCAGAATGGTTCCGGGGATGGGGGATCTTAGCTACCAGGACAAGTTGGAGAAGCTGAATTTGTTTTCATTAGAGCAAAGGAGGTTGAGGGATGATTTGATAGAGGTGTACAAGATTATGACTGGTTTGGATACGCTAGACGGGGAAAGGCTGTTCCCACTAGTTGATGGTACAAGGACTAGGGGACACAGATTTAAGGTTTTGGGCAAGAGTTACAGAGGGGTTGTGGTGAGGACCTGGAACTCGCTGCCGACGGAAGTGGTGGAAGCGGAAACACTCAATGCTTTCAAGGGGAGACTGGATAGGCACTTGGGAGAAATAAACTTGCAGGGCTACGGGGATAGAGCGGGGGAATGGCACTGACTGGATTGCTCTGCAGAGAGCCGGCGTGGACTCGATGGGCCAAATGGCCTCCTTCTGTGCCCTTATGACTCTATATAGTTGAACTGATTGAGTTGAATGGGTTTGACCGAGCAGCAATGACAGTCGGGGAAACCGAGAGAAGTTACTGTGCTAAACAGAGAAGGAAGCTGAATTAAAATTCATGGGTACAATTGTCAATGTTAACATAGAGGGCTTTAGCAATCCCCTTATTTGAACTGATTTTATTATATCAGCTCCATCATTTGTGAAGGACATAGTGACTGTTCCTAGCCAGTTTCCTGACAATGACATCAGTGCTAGCCATTTAAGGAAAAATGTTCAAAAAAAATCAACAGAAATTGGCTTAAAAATATTATACAGGTAGACTATCCCTTATCCGCAATTCCGAAATTCGAAAACCTCTGAAAACCGAAAGTTTTTTCGTGGAGCGTAACGAGAGTATTTATGGTCTATATTTATCCCACTATTTAATTTACCAAATTATTACTGTACAAATAAACTGTAATACTATTTATAGTCTTTATTTATCCCACTCAGTGTGAATATTCATAAGATTCGCTGCAGAAATATTAATGTGTTTACTTACGGGGTGCTGCCCAGACCCCCGCTAGGGTGTTACATACTGATTCTGAATACCATTCTGAAATCCGAAGAATTCCGAAAAACATCTGGTCCCAAGGGTTTCGGATAAGGGATAGTGCACCTGTAATTAGTTATCTGAATTTTGCAACTGATTGCTTTTAAGAGGGGCACTGATGGGGAAGCTGCAGCAACCGTGTTGGAATTTGGACCCTGGTCTCCACTAGCATCTTCACTCAGGTTTGTCCTGGAAGGATGTGTGCCAATCTTTGTCTGGTTACCTCGAAGAAAGAGAGATAACTGAGCAGGGGTGTCTTCACCTATCACTCGAGCACTGAATGAGAAGGGGAGTGGCATTGATGAGAGTCTGTGGAGATGGATGAGACTTGGACAGATCCACTGTCCTGCTTGAGCTGGAGATCTGGGATATGGGCTCTTAGTTGATACAAAAATGGAGAGGGGTGGGAATTATAACGAGAGGTGTTAAATTAAATACATTTGCATTTTCAGTTACAAATCATTAAAAGTATATATATGTGATATATATCAGTGTCCTGGCCAACATTTATCCCTCAACCAACATCACTAAAACATTTATTTCATTGCTGTTTGTGGAAGCTTGCTGTGCGTAAATTGGCAGCTGCGCTTTCTATGTTACAACAGTGACTGCACTTCAAAAAGTACTTCATTGGCTGTAAAGCGCTTTGGATCATTCTGAGGTTGTGAAAGGCGCTATATAAATCCAAGTTCTTTCTCTTTATTTTGTGTGTTCAATGTTTTTAGTAATCAGTTGTTTTTCTGGGGATAGTGATGTTCAGGTACATTGATCATTTATTTATACTTTCAACCTCTTCTTCCTTTGCTTGACCTGATACCTGGAGCAAAGGGTGGGTGCGCAGCATGTTATACGTGGCTGCTGCCAATGCCTTCTGTAACTGGCTAATGAGGAGTAGAGACACTGCTCAGGTGCAATTCTCCTCTCCAATTTCCCCTCCTCTCTATTGGGAAAGACTGCAGTCTCAGATTGGCACCTGGCCAGTTAACATAATTTGGATTGAAAACTAAACAGAGTAGGACACAAGCTGTCCCTGCTTTGTGGCACTGTTAGTATGCTAATTCTGAACACCATCTGTACTTGCTTATGCTTATCATCATTGACATGATTGTTGCCATTCTTTTTTCTAGGAATTTGTTTGACTGGATGGTTTATCTGCTGCTCTTTGCTCTGATAGCAACTTACGCGGCTGATCTGTCAATGCACAATGAAATGATGCACACTGCGCATATTCGACTGTTTGCTGTGACCATCATATTCCTTTGGCTTCGGCTCATGAAACACGTCCGAGCTATCAGGTATGCAGCCCACCTGTTTGTTCTTTTCCCTCAAATAAAAGATGGCGCTAGGTTATGATGTTACTTTTCTTGCCAGCCCTTCTTACTGCAATACACGTTAGGTGATGCACAAGGTAATGCAGGTGTGAATTTTATGCATCACAGTCTCTTCTGCATCTTCTTCAGTTTATTTAAAAAAAACTTAGTCCAGTTTGAGGGTTCGACTGCTCAAATTCACGTTTGAAATTTGCCGTCTTGATTTTGTAACTATTAATCTCTAAAACATTAAACTACATCCACTGCACAGATAGAATGCAGCACTGATTTGAGGAGGTCTTACCAACCTGTCTTTTTTCACATTAACCACTCTTTCCCCTTCCCCCTCACAAAAGTGGACGTGTGCAATTGGGTGAGAAGAACAGGCTTAATTGTGTAGTGTCCCCTTCCTCCATGGTCACATAGGCTGCAGACACATGAATGACTACTTGAGTAAGATAGTTAAGGATTATCAGTGTCTATAAAACCATCCCTCAGCATGGGTCACTGGCTTTAGGTGAGGAGCAGAGACAATTTATCCTGTGCCACGTGCTGTTCTCCGCAGCATGTCTTGTTCCCGAGCTTCTTCAGCTGCTGCAATTGAGCCAAAAGGTGCATATCATTCTGTTCTTTTAAAACTATTTCTCTATGTTTGGAGTATTTTTGCAATTGAGAATATCAAGCAACGGGTAAGACCCCTTTAATTGCCGAAAGACCGATTTTGTAATAACCTTTCAATATGTCTATCTGATAACATGTGTAAAAATAGTGTTTAAGTAATTTAGTGTGCAATAACTAATCGCAGGTGATTCATCTTCTTTCGCTGGGAGAAAGTGGTTCCATGTGACAACACATCTGATCATGAAAACTTAATTTAGGCCCATTGGATGAGATGGTTCAGTTACGAGTGTGCTGAAATCTTATCAAGGAAAGAAGTGTCGTGCTGTTTGCATGGGATCTCCGTTACATCAACACCTGAATGGTCCTGGAAAAGAAGGAAGTGTGGGGTAGAAATTGGACCGCATTTGCACACATTTTACAGGGATAAAAGGGGCACAGTTTGGTCCAATTTCGGGGACCAACAGTCCTGCACCCCAAAGTCGCATGAAAGATGCCCAACCCGATATTGGGCTGGGCTATTTTTCAGGCATCCCTGGCGGCCACCTAAAACATGCATTAGGGCTTTACATATGTAAGTGAGGGGCCTAACACCAGTTTTAGACCCCCTCTGAAATTGTATTCCGATGAGCGGAACGGATTGTTTAGCGGTTGCTGCGGCCTAAGCAGCGACTGGCAGCAAAAAGTCATTTTTTCCCCGAAATTTATTCTTGAGGAGCCAGAAGACTGCTCCCCCAACTCCACAGTACTTGTGTTCGCCCTCGCACCCCGTTGTCACTCACCCAGCACCCAGGACTTGCCTTGGGGCCACTGCCGGCGAGGCAAGCAGCCTGAAATCCATCGAGTTAAAACGCCACCAAACCGGACGACAATGAATTCCTACCCCTATATGTGTGGACGGTGTTAAGTATGTGTATTGTATTGAACAATTAACACAAAGACTTAAACGTATAACTCAAACAGGTCTTTACTGGTTGGAGGTAGGGACTATACGTAGGTCTTTACTTCATGCCCACAGGCGGGAACTGAGGGGAGATCAGTACCCACAGTACTATTTATACCCCTATGGCCAGGAGTGGTACTGCGTATCACTACGCCCTACAAGTAGTGCAGTCCTGTCCATAGGTTCAAAGTAGCACACATATTACATACACAACATTCCTCCCTTCCTAGCTTTACAGTCATCTCCCCATTTAACATAACGTAATAACATATATACATATATAACTTCAGGTTTACATAACAGAATAACATAGATACATAGATAACTTCATGTCAAAACAGATCACAGATTCAGTCTCTGCGGAAAACAGTTCACAGATTCAATCTCTGTGGTGTAGTCGGTTCACGTTGCTGGAGTGACTCATTCAATAGTCCTTCCATGGATTTAACAGTTTGAACTTCCGAACTGAATTGGCTCCGTTCGGAGGGACCACGTGTGTGATCTGGTAGAGGTAATAATGGTTCAGATGGGTCATCTTCTGTTTCGACTTTTCCTTTTCTGCTTCTTGGAGACTCTCTGGGCTCCGCTGCCAGCTGCATGCGCAGTTCCTCCTTCTCTTCCTCCTTTTTCCGTAGTAGAGCCACCTTCTCCCGATGTTCCGTAGACTTTCGGTGCTCCATGATTTCTGTATGGTGGGAGTCGAAGTTACAAGTTGGGCAGGACAGGACATAGTAATATTCGGTGTCGTCCTGATCTAGGCCAGCGAGAGGGTCTTCTATTTCCTCCATACCCAGCTGGGCGTTAGCCAGCTTTTGTTCCAAGTCCAGACATCTTTCCTGAAGAGACTTCTTCATGCGTACCTCTTCATCCAGCTTTTTCTGGGCTTTCAGCAAGTCGTTTACTAATGACCTCATTTGAGATTTTACTACTTCAACTTCTTTTGGAGATTGATTGATCGGACTATTCAATCCCTCTACTGGAGCAGCTGTTTCAGCGGTCTGTTGTTCTACGTTGACGTGAGTCAGCGTACTTTTGGCATCCAAGGGCTGCTCTGTTGCAGTCATCTCAGTCTGTGTTGCCACCTCAGCTCTTCCAATAACCTTTGAGAGCTCCGAACCCCTTTCGTTTGAATATTGAAGTTCGTGTTCAAGTTTTTTTCCATTTCAGAGTCCTGTCCTTCAGCATATGCAGGAGTTGGCTGACCGTTAACTCCTCTGACATCAGACGTTTTGTGTGCTCCTGCTCCATTTTCTCCATCAGCTGCTTCTGTTGTCTTTCCAGATTCTCCAACTCTATATCAAAGAACTCTTTCGTTGCATTCAACTCTTGCTCAAAACGGCGAAGCATTTGTTCTAATTGCTGTTGTAGTTTGAAATGGAGTTGAGTTCGAGCCCGGTGTCCCTCAGAAATGGGCACATCAGTAGACTTGCCAGACTCAGAATCCACAGTTAAACTATGTTGTTGTTGCTCAGTGGAATTCTGTGCTGAAACTTTGTCTTTTGCACCTGAGTTGGGCTTACCATCATCCGTTCCAGAGTCTGGGCCGACTATCTTCACCGAGTTCTCACTCGTTATTGTTTGTAGGAAATGCCAGTCCATATTCATTTTCCTAATCCACTCCCGTCCTAGTAGTGGAGGACCTCCTTCAGATATCACATATAAGTCCATTATTTGACTGTCTTCGCCCTTGTGGACCACTGCAACCTCTATTTTCCCGATGGGGTACACTCTTTGCCCCGTGTATGTTTTCAATATAATCCCCGTATCCTGTAGGGGAATATGTTGGAATAACTTTCCGTAATCTTTCTTATTTATGACCGTCAATGCCGATCCAGTGTCCAATTCCAGTTTTACTTGGACTCCTTCTATCTGAAGAGTGACCCAAATTGTCTGGAGGTCTGCACCCTTACCAGCGTTGAGTACTCTTAAGCTAGCCAGTTCATTACAGCTTAAGCTAGCCAGTTCATTACTGCTAGCGTCTGAATCGGACTCCTGTTCGGCCACCTTGTGTACCTTTGCGTATTTTCCTTGCGGTGACTTCTTGTTGCTGGTCTTCTTCGCTGACCTGCATACTCTAGCTATATGTCCAAGCCTACCACAAGTTCTACATTCTTGGTTTTTAAACCAACACTGGTTCTGATCATGCGTTGTCTTTCCACAACGATAACATTTGCCAGAACTCACACCCAATTTGTGTGCACTGAGCTCCGGTGACCGTAGCTGCATTACTGCCGTGCCTCTCGCTGCGGCTTCGTGTGCTGCTGCCATAGTGACCGCCTTCTCAAGCGTCAGCTCATTCTCCTCGAGCAGTCGCTTTTGTGTATCCTGTTTAAATAAACCACACACAAATTTGTCTCGTAGTGCATCTGTCAGTCCCGTTCCAAACTGGCAATATTTCGCTAATTTACGCAATTCCAGCAAATATTCAGCATTGCTTTCATGCTGTAGCTGCCTTCTGTCATAAAATTTAAATCGTTCCGCTAGCATCAGCGGCGTGGGGTTTAGATGATCTTTCAGGACAGTAACAATCTCATCGAACGTCTTATCCGCCGGTTCATCTGGTGATAACAGGTGTTTCAATTGCCCGTATGTCTTCGCACCCATTAAATTTAATAATGTTAGAGCTTTATCTTGGTCACGAATTTTATTGGCCTTACAATAATTTTTTACTCTTTCAACATATATGGCCCAATCTTCGAGGTCACTATCAAAGGTGCTAATATTCCCGTGTTTAGGCATTGTAGATTTGCAATTTCTCAGATTTTATTTTCTTTACTTGTTATCAAAGATGGCGGCTTCCCGCTCTTGCCGTCGTCCTCCGCCCACAAAATGGCGGTTTTCCCGCGCTTGGCGGTCTTCACCCGTCCCCCGACGCCGTCTCCCTTCAGCCCCCGAGTGCGGCCCTTATCTTCGCCGCGATCGCCCGAGTGCGGCCCTTATCAGCGGATGCGATCGCTGGATCGCGAAGTGGCTCCCGACCGAAGCGGCTCTTGCTCGCTCCCTCCCGGGCTCTGGCTTACCCGCTCGCGCGTTTCACCGCGGCTCTTATCAGGGATTGCGATCGCCCTTATCTTCTCCAACTTCCCCAGCCCTGTCTTTGCAGCCAACGCTGCACGGCTTACCCCACCACCTAGGTTGAACAAGGAAACTGCAGAAAGACTTCTGTCAGTCGCTGGAAGCTGTCAGGATGGCTGCTGCACTCCAGTGCTCAGTCGCTGATGGAGGCTTCAGAGTCCTAAAGCCTGTCGCTTCTAGTGGGGTGGTGATGTTTGAAACCTCTCTTCAACTGCCGCAGGGTAAGAACCTGACTCGTCGCCAGTGTTAAGTATGTGTATTGTATTGAACAATTAACACAAAGACTTAAACGTATAACTCAAACAGGTCTTTACTGGTTGGAGGTAGGGACTATACGTAGGTCTTTACTTCATGCCCACAGGCAGGAACTGAGGGGAGATCAGTACCCACAGTACTATTTATACCCCTATGGCCAGGAGTGGTACTGCGTATCACTACGCCCTACAAGTAGTGCAGTCCTGTCCATAGGTTCAAAGTAGCACACATATTACATACACAACAGACGGGTTGGGGGAAAGAAGTAGAGATGTTGGCAGCCACATTGAAGGAATCATTAGACCTTAGCTGACTGAACTCCTGCTGTTGGCCACCTTGCAGAGTAACGCGTTGGTTTTTACCAAATGCCTCGAAAAATGAGCCCCAAAAAAGTAATTAAGTTGTACCTTAGGCGCATAGGGGGAAAATTGCTTTGCTTTCTATGTCTAACAGAATGGTTTTACAGTCTTGCTAGAAATACCAGACTAGAGAAACTGTTCATGAGCATATTTATGAGGTCACTACACATAGCAACTGGAACAATCCTCTGTCCATTGTTTACTTTGGAGTCACAGTCAATACACAGTATGTGTAACATTTATGGACAATCCTAATGCATGGTTTAACATATTGATAACATATCCCTGGAATTATTCCATTTTGTTTTTTTTGCATGTCTTAATATTCTTTTGCAATTTGCTAGTTGGTCTGAAAAATTCCCCGCTCACTGGTTTCTTTTCCCTATATCCCAAAAGCTCTCTGTGTGGAGCTGCTGGAGACCAGACTACAGCTGAAGATTACAGTGTGGCCTTTAAAAGACAGACTGCTTGCAGCACCGTCTTCAACTTCTAAAAGCACAGCACATGCCACCCTATCAAGTATTTGTCACTGCTTACCAGTCAATCAAAATGTGTGAAACACATCATCCATTTGCTAATGGAAAATATTCTCGATGTGTAATCTTTGACCCTCATGAAATTAAGTTGCTGTGCCACTGGCAACTGTATATATGTATAGCCAACACACTTCTCTACGTATATGTGTGTGTGTGTGTGTATATATATATATATAAAATGATATATACACACGAGTTAACGTTTCAGATTGATGACCTTTCATCAGTTTCTCTCTCCACAGATGCTTCCTGACCTGTTGAGTATTTCCAGCATTTTCTGTTTTTATTTCCGATTTGCAGTATTTTGCTTTTGTGTCCGTACATACGCACACAAGTGTCAATTTCCTGTAGCATTGCTTAGGGTTAATCAGAATGGGGGAGAGGTTAAATTTACGGCCTGTATAATGGGCATCAGGCCTCTAAACTTTGGATCACAATCTGCCGCGGCCGATCTGGAACTAAAGTGCGTCGGATGCCATATTTGTGAGGGTGCCGGTTAGTTCCCTCAGTAACCCCTAGATGGCACCTTCACTTGTTTGTTTCCCTTTGCTAAATTGTTACTAGTTTACTTAACTGCCTTTTATCAGGTTTATTGGTTTCACCTGTTTTTGCTTGTATTTAAGTTCTGTGGTTTCTTCCCTCTGTGCTCAGTCTTGACAAGCCGTTGCCTAGTGGTAGCTTGTCTTGAGCTCCTATGTTTATAACTGTTTATCTGTGTGATTCTAGTAAAGTACTTTTATTTAAGACTGCATACCTGCTTCTCGCCTCGTCTGTCTGCACTTGGGTCCAGAACCAGCCTCGCCCTGACAATATTAGCTCAGGTGACTTAGAGTTGTCCAGGTGCCTGCCTGAAATAGGTGTTAGGCTCCTTAAATATGCTGTTCGAGGTTTTTGTAAGTTCCTGAATGTGAAATTCAGTTGGAAATGGGCATACATGCTTCACCACCTTGTACCAGATCGTAAGCGTAATGAAATCTGTTTGTCTTGCCTGTATTCGTTTTGCACTCATGTATATTACCCTCCCCCACATGGTGTATAGTTTCACTTCCTCTTTCCTGACTGACCTGGAAGGTTCCAGGTCTTGGCTCTTGGCTCTGCCCCTGACTTCTCTTACTTAAAGATCTCAGGATCTGTATGACTCATTCCTGTGAGCCAGTCGGTGTGTTGAGATGTTAGCTCTGATCTTAGTGATTAAAAGCCAACTTGTTAAAGTCTATAACTTCTAGTTTTGTGGTTATTGAAGGCACATCAGTAAGTAACCTAACCAGTGACCCTGGAGGCTGCTCAGAAAAAGGCCAAAAGAAAACAGGAGTACTTCTTCTGGGCCCACAGAAGAAAACTCCGTCCCACTGCCGAAACATTTGAGGCCCCCTCTGGGATCGTTTGCCACCAACCTGCCGGCTGGTTCTGCATAAGAGCTGCGCGAATTCCCGCACTTCCCCAACGGCGAGGTGCAGCCGGGCATCCTCCCAATCTCTCCGCATTCTCCATGGATGCCGATCCCAACCCCACCACCAGGATAATGTGAACCCTTCATCAGAAAAATAAGATGGTAAAAATATTATGCGGACAACTAGGAGGGAGAGGAGTAAGAACAGTGAAAGAGAGAAATGAGAGAGTGCAAAGAGGAAAAGAGAAATAAAGAGGGTGAGGAAGGCTGATACGCTGAGCTACAACAGCACATCTAGGTGAAAAAGCTCCAAACTTTATTTAAGCTGTGTTCTAGTGCAAGTAACTGAGAGCTAAAGAGACAAATGTTGTGCAATGTGGGGGGTTTAGAAGTAGAGAGATCCTGTTGGGAATATATGGGATACCATGTTGTGAGGAGTGGATTGAGAGAACCTGTTGAGGGGAGTAGACTCTACTGAAGGAGAAGGGGAGAGACACCCTGTTGAGCAGTGGAGGCCTTTGGAAGAAAAAGGGAAAGAAATCCTTTTGCTGGGGACATCTTGGGCTTCGCTGGGTGTTGGAGGGACAATCGCTGTTTTGGCACAGCAGGCCCACTTATAGAGCACCACATCCTGTGACTCATTGCGAGCAATGCCACAGAATATCCATTGGTTTAACACACACATTTTATGTAAATTTGATTTTTCTCAAATACTGTTCTTGACAACGGAAGCAGCGTTACATCAATAATTGCTATTTTAAAAGTTTTATTTTACATTGAGTTACATCAAGTCTACAGCACCAAAACAGGCCATTCAGCCCAAACTGGTCGATGCTGGCATTTCTGCTCCACACAAGCCTCCTCCCACTCCTCGTCATCTAACTGTATCAACATATCCTTCTGTTCCTTTCTCCCTCATGTGTTTATCTAGCTTCCCCTGAAATGCATTCATCCTATTCGCCTCAACTACTCCTTGTGGTAGCGAGTTCCACATTCTTGCCACTCTGGGTAAAGAGGCTTCTCCTGAATTCCCTATGGGATTTATTGGTGGCTATCTTATATTTATGGCCCCCAGTTTTGGTCTCCCGCACAAGTGGAAAGATTGTCTCTATGTCTACCTTATCAAACCCCTTCATAATCTTAAAGACTATTAGGTCACCTCTCGGCCTTCTCTTTTCTAGAGAAAAGAGCCCCAGCCTGTTCAGCCTTTCCAGATAAGTATATCCTCTCAGTTCTGGTATCATCCTTGTGAATTTTTGTTGCACCTTCTCCTGTGCCTCTATATCCTTTTTATAATACGGAGACCAGAACTGTGCGCAGTACTCCAAGTGTGGTCTAACCAAGGTTCGATACAAGTTTAATATAACTTCTCTGATTTTCAATTCTAGCCCTCTAGAAATGAACCCCAGTGATTGGTTTGCTTTTTTTTATGGCCTTATTAACCTGTGTCATACATTTGCGTATTTATTTGTATAACATTGTTAATTTTCTGGTTTAGGGCCCTGGGACCTTTTATTGTAATGCTTGGGAAGATCATCATTGACCTCCTAAAGTTCCTCTTTCTTTATGGAGAGTTTTACATCCCTTTTGCATGTGCGTTTTGGATCATATTTGGTGGTAAGTCTTGTGTTTACCTGCAGATCATTAAATGGAAATCGCATTTTATCATTTTGTTGAGACGAGGGGACAAAATGGCTCTTAACAAAAGACCAGCATAAGAACATAAGAAATAAGAGCAGGAGTAAGCCATACGGCCCTCTTTAAACTAAAAAAAGGGGATGAGGGGTCAGGTGAGGGGAAATTTAGAAATCTAAAGAGAAAGATCAAGGCAATAGAGCAGTGCAGCGATTTGGGTACAAATAAGCAGAGTGTGACAGGAAGGGACAGAGAGTTTAACTGTAGCAGTGCAGCAGAGAATAAGGTCAAAGCAGGGAATAATGGTAAAACATTTTTTAATTAAAGGCTCTTTGTCTGAATGCACGAAGCATTCATAACAAGATAGGTGAACTAGTGGCACAAATAGAGATAAATGGGTTTAATCTAATAGCCATTACAGAGACGTGGTTGCAAGGTGACCAAGATTGTGAACTAAGTGTTCCAGGGTACTGGACGTTTCGAAAAGGCAGGCAGAATGGAAAAGGAGGTTGGGGGGGGGGGGGGGTGGTGGGGGAGAGGAATGTAGCCCTGATAATAAAGGATGACATAAGGACAGTAGAGAGAAAGGATCTCTGCTCGGAAGATCAGGAAGTAGAATCAGTATGGGTGGAGATAAGGAATAACAAAGGGCAGAAAACACTGTTGGGAGTAGCATATGGGCCCCCTAACAGTAGCTATAACGTTGGACAGAATATTAATCAAGAAATAGTAGGAGCTTGTAACAAAGGTAATGCAATAATCGTGGGGGACTTTAATCTTCATACAGACTGGACAAGTCAAATTGGCAAAGGTAGTCTGAAGGACGCGTTCATGGAATGCATTCGGGACAGTTTCCTAGAACAATACATCATGGAACCAACCAGGAAACAGGTTATTTTAAATCTTGTATTGTGTAATGAGACAGGGTTAATTAGCAATCTCATAGTAAAGGATCCTCTGTAGAGCAATCCAGTCAGTCCCATTCCCCCGCTCTATCCCTGTAGCCCTGCAAGTTTATTTGCCTTGCCTAAGTCTGAAACTAGAGTCTTAAACTTAAATAAAGTCAATTACATAGGTATGAGGGGCAAGTTGGCTAAGGTAGATTGGAAAATAGATTAAAACGTATGGCAGTAGATAAGCAGTGGCTAGTATAAACAAAACTCCAAGGGGGAAAGTGATCCATCCGTGGCTAACTAAACAAGTTAAGGATAGCATTAGACTGAAAGAAGAAGCTTGTAATGTTGCGAAGAATAGTAGTAAGCCTGAGGATTGGGAGAGTTTCAGAAACCAGCAAAGGATGGCCAAAAAATTGATAAAAAGGGAAAAAATAGAATATGAGAGAAAATTAGCAAGAAATGTAAAAACAGATTCTACAAGTATGTAAAAAGGAAGAGAGTAACAAAAGTAAACGTTGGTCCCTTAGAGGCTGAGACAGGAGAAATTATAATGAGGAATAAGGAAATGGTAGAAACATTAAACAAATATTTTGTATCTGTCTTCACAGTAGAAGACACAAAAAGCATACCAAAAATGGTGAAGAAGCAAGGGTGAGGAATGTAATGTAATTAATATAAGTAGAGAAAAAGTACTAGAGAAACTAAAGGGACTAAAAGCCGACACATCCCCTGGGCCTGACGGCCTCCATCCTAGGATTCTAAAAGAGGTGGCTGCAGAGATAGTGGATGCATTGGTTTTGATCTTCCAAAATTCCCTAGATTCTAGAACGTTCCCAGTGGATTGGAAGGTAGCAAATGTAACACCGCTATTCAAGAAAGGAGGGAGATAGAAAATCGGGGAACTACAGAACAGTTAGCCTGACATCAGTCATCAAGAAAATGCTGGAATCCATTGTTAAGGAAGTGGTATCAGGGCACTTAGAAAATCATAACATGATTAGGCAGAGTCAACGTGGTTTTATGAAAGGGAAATTGTGTTTGACAAATTTATTAGAGTTTTTTGAGGATGTAACTAGCAGGGTGGATAAAGGGGAACCAGTGGATGTAGCATATTTGGATTTCCAAAAGGCATTCGATAAGGTGTCACATAAAAGGTTATTACACAAGATAAGGGCTCATGGGGTTGGGGGTAATATGGATAGAGGATTGGTTAATGGACAGAAAACAGAGAGTAGGGATAAACAGGTCTTTTTCAGGTTGGCAGGCTGCAACTAGTGGGGTGCCACAAGGATCAGTGCTGGGACCTCTGCTATTTACAATCTATATTAATGACCTAGATGAAGGGACCAAGTGTAATGTATCCAAGTTTGCTGATGATACAAAGCTAGGTGGGACAGTAAGCTGTGAGGAGAATATAAAGAGTCTGCAAAGGGATATAAATAGACTAAGTGAGTGGGCAGTAAGGTGGCAGATACAGTATAATGTAGGGAAATGTGAGGTTATTCACTTTGGTAGGAAGAATAGAAAAACAGAATATTTTTTAATGGTAAGTTACTTTTAAATGTTGGTATTCAGAGAGATCTGGGTGTCCTCGTGCAAGAAACACAGAAAGCTAGCATGCAGGTACAGCAAGCAATAAGGAAGGTAAATGGTACAGTATGTTGGCCTTTATTGCAAGGGGGTTGGAGTATAAGAGTAAGGAAGTCTTGCTACAATTGTACAGGGCCTTGGTGAGACCACACCTGGAGTACTGTGCACAGTTTTGGTCTCCTTATCTAAGGAAGGATATACTTGCCTTGGAGGCGGTGCAACGAAGGTTCACTAGATTGATTCCTGGGATGAGAGATTGTGTCGAATGGGCCTATACTCTCTGGAGTTTAGAAGAATGAGATGATCTCATTGAAACATACAAGATTCTGAAGGGGATTGACAGGGTAGATGCTGAGAGGTTGTTTCCCCTGGTTGGAGTGTCCAGAACTAGGGGTCACAGTCTCAGGATAAGGGGTAGGCCATTGAAGACTGAGATGAGGAGGAATTTGTTCACTCAGAGGGTTGTGAATCTTTGGAATTCTCTGCCCCAGAGGGCTGTGCATGCTGAGAGTATATTCAAGGCTGAGATCGATAGATTTTTGGACTCTAGGGGAATCAAGGGATATGGGGACCGGGCGGGAAAGTGGAGTTGAGGTCGATGATCAGCCATGACCTTGTTTCTCAATAATTAACAAGCTACTGATGAGGTTGCAAAAGCATGACCGTAAAACGAGTAAGTTCTGCGAATACGGTTTCATTAGTGGGCCATTAACAAACGTTCTCCCATTTCTCGTTAAAAGGGCAATTTCAACCCTGTCACCAGAACACTGTAAACTACTTATGTTATAAGGATTATAGAATCATGACTCACCCAGAAGGGAGGAAGTAATTCAAAATGTAAGGGTATAAAAAGATGTCTCAAAGAACAGCAGTGATAGGAGCAGCTTTATATGTCAGGAGAATTTAAAAATTAAGGAAGATTCATTTGATATTCCCGGGGTAGACAAAAAGCGAAATGGTCCAGTTTGAGTTAACACGCAGGTGGAGGATAGGATTAAAAATCTGGATATGCTACAGACTCCATGGGTAGAATGATGACTGCAGATTATAAAATAAGATAAGAAGGATATGTAAAGACTAGAATATAGTAATAATGGACAACTTCCATCAACCCAACTTAAACTGGGGATGCCTTAATGGAAGTAATGCAACAGAATCAGAACTTGTTACCTTTTGTCCCAATGGAGCCATTTTTTTGTCTTGCTACCGCTCATTTAAACCTGTTAACAGGGCAGCAGCGAGATGAAAGTTGGCGGGGGGCGGGGGGGGCGGTGGTTGAAACGCAGACTTAACGCTGGAGGTCTGCTTGTCTGCTCAGAGGGTGGTGAATCTTTGGAATTCTCTGCCCCAGAGGGCTGTGGAGGCTCAGTCGTTGAGTATATTCAAGACAGATCAATAGATTTTTGAATATTAAGAGAATCAAGGGATATGGAGATCGTGCAGGAAAGTGAAGATGAGCTAGAAGATCAGCCATGATCTTATTGAATGGCGGAGTAGGCTCGAAGGGCCAAATGGCCTACTCCTGCTCCTCTTTCTTATGTTCTGATTACATAGGATATATGGCACAGAAACAGGCCATTCAGCCCAACCAGCCCATGTTTATGCTCCACCCGTCTTTCCTCATCTAACTCTGTCAGCATAACCCTCCATTCCCTTCTCCCTCATATGCTTATCTAGCCTCCCCTTAAATGCATTTATACTGTTCGCTTCACCCAATCCCTGTGGTAGCGAGTTCAACATTCTCACCACTCACTGGGTAAAGAAGTTCCTTCTGAATTCCTTATTTGATTTCTTGGTGACTATCTTATATTGATGTATGGGCAGAGCTCGATTTAAGTGGCCAGAGCTCTTGCCGGAAATGGGCTTGCACTTAATTAAAATATTCAGCCAAGGGGTCAAGTGACATTGTCAGGGCTCCCAAGCCATTTTCATGTCAATCCGCACTCCAGCGCTACTCCCACAACCCGCCCACAAGCCATGAGCACCACAGGTCAGGCGCCGGCCATTATGACACGATTTAAAGGGATACTTGCCTGCTCTCATTTAAAATGCTGCTAACGTTTGAGAGACATTCTGCTCGTAGCTTACAGGTTTTTTTGGCTACTTTGATCACTTTAAAGTGCTTGTAATAGCTGTACAACCTTCTGCAATCTTAATGCAGTTTTTTCTGCATGGGGATCCTTCTGGCAATTCCACTCTAGCTTGAGGAGTAGGAGCAAATAGAGCTGCAGGGAGACCAGATAGAAGGAGCCATGATTCCTGTGGTGTATGTAACCTGTACCACCTTAAGAGACTACCTTAAGAGATGGACTACTTTCTTTTGGCTACTGTATATTGTAGTACCGGTGGTGACCACACCGGTATATAAACTCTGTGTAGTAATTTGCTAAGCAGTTCAGCCCTGACCTTCGATTAGTAAAGACCTGTTTAAGTTATTCTTGTTGTCTGTGTCCAGTGATTTAGAATAAGCATATCTGGGACACTCAGACTCAACAGTGGCGACGAGTCCGATCTTACCCTGCGGCAGTTTTGCATCCAAGGCAGCTTCGTCCTCAGAACGGGCGTCGAGAAGAGGCATCCGCCCTCATCAGCCTGCTGAGCACCGCATCGCACGGGAGGCATCGAGAACCCGGGTTGAAATTACTGACCACGAAGTCCTCCATCAGCGACAGGCAGTGATCATCCTTCTACCATGGTGGTACGGTGGTGGGTAAGCCGATCTAGTGACACGGGCAGAAAGTCGGCCGCGTTGTCAGTGGAGAAGGGGAGGGAAACCGGAGGAAAAAGGGCGGAGAACTCAACCGCAGCCGGTGTAAAGGGCCAGGCTGCAATCGGGGCCGAGAGGCGCAGCGACAAGGGCAGCGTTAATGCCACGAGAACCGCGGAGAACTCGACCGCAGCCGGTGTAAAGGGCCGGGCTGCAATCGGGGCTGAGAGGCGCAGCAACAAGGGAAGCGTTAATGCCCACGAGAACCGCGGGGGAACAAAAGCAGCGTCGGGGAAATTAAGAACCGCTGGGAGGCGAGAACGGCAACAGCGCGGTAATCGCCATTGTAGCCAGCGGGGGAAGAAGACCAGCGCAGGAAGCCGCCATTGTAGTCAGCGGGGGAAGAAGACAAGCGCGGGAAAAGCCGCCAAGCGCGGGAAGCTGCCATTTTAGTAGGCGGGGGAAGAAGACAAGCGCGGGAAGCCGCCATTTTGGGAAAATAAAATATTTAAAGAAACTCTCAAGGATGCCTAAACACGGTAACATCACTGCTTTTGATAGCGACGTTGAAGATTGGGCCACGTATGTAGAACGCATTGGAGTTTATTGTACAGCAAATGAGGTACCAGATGATAAGAAAGCAATAACCTTATTAAACTCAATGGGTGCGAAGACGTACGGGTTATTGAGGCACCTTGTAACACCAGATAAACCGGCGGATCAGACTTTCGCGAATATTGTTACTATCCTGCAAGAACATTTAAACCCCACGCCGCTGCTGATAGCGGAACGATTTAAATTTTACAGAAGAACGCAGCTGAAAGAGGAAAGCAACGCTGAATTCTTAATTGAACTGCGCAAGCTATCAAAGTACTGTCAGTTTGGTACAGGACTAGCAGACGCTCTGAGAGATAAATTCGTGTGTGGATTACTAAAAGAAGGAACTCAAAAGCGACTGCTAGAGGAAAAGGACCTTACGCTTGATAAAGCTGTCACCATTGCAGCATCGCACGAGGCCGCAGCAAGAGGCACCGCGGAAATGCAGCTAAGGTCATCGGAACTCCGCACCAATCGAATGGCATTGGGTGCAGTAAAGTGTTATCGTTGCGGAAGGACAACGCACGATCAGAACCACTGCTGGTTCAAAAATCAGGAATGCAGAAAATGTGGCAGGCTAGGTCACATAGCTAAAGTATGCCGGTCAGGAAAGAAGACCCGCAACAAAAAGTCACCGCAGGAAAAGTGCAAAAAGGTACACAAGGTGACAGAGACCAGTTCGGATGAACAGAAGACGGATTCAGACTCCAGCAGTAAGGAACTGGGTTGTCTAAGAATACATAATGTGGGTAACACAGCAGACCACCAAACTATCTGGGTCACACTTCAGATAGCAGGAGTCCAAGTGAAGATGGAATTGGACACTGGATCGGCATTGACGGTCATGAATAAGCAAGATTACAAAAGGTTATTTCCACACATTCCCCTAAGGGATACGGAGATTGTATTGAAAACATACACGGGGCAAAGAGTATACCCCATCGGAAAGATAAAGGTAAAGGTGGTCCACAAGGGTAGAGAAAGCCGAGGAATGGACTTATATGTGTTACCTGAGGGAGGTCCACCACTACTGGGACGGGAATGGATCAGGAGAATAAATATGGACTGGCATTCCTTAAAAGCACTAACTGTAGATTCCGGTAAAAAGGACGATGTCAAACCTAAACAACTGTCCAGAATATTGGACGATGCTAAAGAGGTGTTCCAGCAGGGACTGGGAACACTGAAAGGAATTACGGCAAACATCAAGGTTGAAGAACATGCAAACCCGAAATTTTTCAAAGCTAGACCGGTACCTTATGCGATACGACCTGCTGTGGAAGCTGAGCTGGAGGGACTAGAACGTTCCGGAGTACTGTCAAAGGTGGACTGGAGTGAATGGGCTATGCCCATTGTTCCCGTCATGAAGTGTTCATCGAGTAACAAGCCGGGGGAACCGGGGAAGGTTCGCATCTGTGGCGATTTCAAGATCACTGTTAATCCGGTGCTTCACACGGTGCAATATCCGCTTGCACGGATTGAGGATATCTTCGCTTCGTTGTCTGGCGGGAAACACTTCACCAAGGTAGACCTGGCGCAGGCGTACTTACAGATGGAAGTTGATGAAGCGTCACGCCAGTATCTCACAATCAACACGCATAAGGGCTTATATCGGTATAATAGACTGGTTTTTGGAGTGGCATCGGCTCCAGCGATTTGGCAAAGGGCCATGGAGCAGGTATTACAGGGAATTCCAGGCACACAATGCTACCTGGATGACATTCTGATTACAGGAGATGATGATGAGGAACACCTTACACATTTGGAACAGGTGCTCACCAGATTGAAAGAATATGGACTTCGAGTTAATCGCCAGAAATGTGAGTTCTTTCAGAAGCAAATCTCGTACTGTGGTCACGTCATTGACCAGGAGGGGCTTCACAAGTCACCTGACAAGATCGAAGCTGTTGTGAAGGCTCCCGCTCCGGAAAATGTATCCCAGTTGAGGTCGTTCCTAGGGTTGATTAACTATTACCATAAGTTTCTGCCAAATTTATCCACGGTGCTACACCCGCTGAATGCTCTTTTGCAGAAGGGAGTGCCATGGAAGTGGAGCGAGGACTGTAAGCGGGCCTTTCACAAAAGCAAGGCATTGATCACCTCTAAGGAAATGTTGGCTCACTTTAACCCAACGCTGCCTATTCGTTTAGCTTGTGATGCTTCTCCATATGGTATTGGGGCAATGCTCTCACATAAGTTGCCAAATGGCTTGGAAAGACCAGTCGCGTTCGCATCCAGATCATTGACCTCCGCTGAGCGCAACTATGCTCAGATAGATAGGGAGGCTCTCAGCCTTGTGTGGGGAGTAAAAAAATTTAATCATTACCTGCAAGGGCAAAAGTTTACGCTGCTGACAGACCACCAGCCATTGGTTTCCATTTTTAACCCTAAGAAGGGTGTTTCGGTGATGACAGCGCAGAGGCTCCAGAGATGGTCCCTTTTCCTAGGGGCACATCAATATCAGATCGAATTCAAAGGTACAAAACAACATGGTAATGCTGATGGGCTGTCGCGCCTGCCACTACCTACAGCGGAAGAGGCACCGACAGTTGACCCTGTCGAGTTATTTCACTCGACCATCATCGAATGTTTACCAGTCACCAATGCAAGTATTGAGAGAGAAACCAGGAACGACCCGACACTGTCTCGGGTCTACGAATTGACAGTGAAGGGATGGCCAGCTCATGGTGAACCACTGTTACCGGCATTCTCAGCCAGACGAGAACAGCTGTCCGTCTGTCAAGGAACATTGATGTATGGAACAAGGGTGATTATTCCTCCTAAATTAAGGGAGAGAGTTCTAAAGGAACTGCATGAAGGTCATCTGGGGGGAGTCAAGATGAAAAGCCTTGCTAGGGCTTATGTGTGGTGGCCAGGTATCGACCAACAAATAGAGGATCTGACTAAAAGCTGCTCAGGGTGCCAAAAAATTCAAAATGCACCTCCAATTGCACCGCTGCATCCATGGGAATGGCCTTCAACCCCTTGGCAACGTGTACATATTGACTTCGCAGGTCCATTCATGGACTCCATGTTTTTAATTGCGGTAGACGCACATTCTAAATGGCCAGAAGTGATTAAGATGGCGACCACTACCTCGGAAAAGACGATCGCAGTTCTAAGAACGATATTCGCAAGAAATGGATTGCCAGAACAAAGATGTTCAGACAACGGACCGCAGTTCGTGTCAGAAGAATTCCAGAAATTCATGAAGAAGAATGGGGTGAAACATTATACCTCTGCCCCATATCATCCGGCTACAAATGGGTTGGCCGAGAGATTTGTACAAACGTTCAAAAAGGCGATAAAGGCCATGAGCGAAGACCAGATTCCACTACAACACAAGGTGGACAATTTCCTAATGGCATATCGAAACGCCACTCATGCAGTGACAAATCAAAGCCCTGCCATGATGTTCTATAACAGGAGGTTGCGGTCCAGGTTGGACTTGTTAAAACCAAATGTGCGGAGGGAAGTCGAAAACAAACAGTTCCAGCATATAAATAACAAGACCACTCGGAGTTTCGAAATAGGACAACCAGTGTTAGCCCGGGACTATAAGAATGAGAAATGGCAATCTGGAACAATTCGTGCCAGACAAGGACCCCTGATGTACACGGTGGATATTGGTGAAAACGTAATACGACGTCATGCTGACCAACTTGTAGAATCGAGAACAAGGGTCGAACCCATGACTACGACAGAGACACCAGTGGAAGAAGTTAGTGAACCTGAAGCATCTACCTCAGACGCCAATGTACCTGATGATGTCCAATCCATAAGAGATCAACTAGATGAGTCACCCCAGCAACGAGAATCAGAGACCCCTGAAAGGCGTTATCCAACTCGGATCAGGAGGCCTCCTCAGAGACTGAATCTTTGAACAGTTTTGCATGAAGTTGTATATATGTTATCCATGTTATGTTTAAATTGGGATGTACACTGTTAAGCTAAAAAGGGAGGAATTGTGGTGTATGTAACCTGTACCACCTTAAGAGACTACCTTAAGAGATGGACTACTTTCTCTTGGCTACTGTATATTGTAGTACCGATGGTGACCACACCGGTATACAAACTCTGTGTAGTAATTTGCTAAGCAGTTCAGCCCTGACCTTCGATTAGTAAAGACCTGTTTAAGTTATTCTTGTTGTCTGTGTCCAGTGATTTAGAATAAGCATATCTGGGACACTTGGACTCAACAATTCCTACCCTCCCAACAGAACGAATAGACCCAAAACAGCCTACCCACACTTACCTGAGCAGTGCAGAAGTAGGCCGCACTTTTCTAGAGAGGCTGTGCTGTGTCACTTCCTGCAACAAGACCTATAACCAGCAGTCACCGCGAGGGCAGCATTGCCTGCTGCAGTTTAAAGTCACTGCAGCCCTGAACCTCGTTGTCTCTGGCTTCTTCCAGGCTGCAACGGGGGGCTATCAGTAACATCAGTTAGTCTGCAGTTCATGCTCGCATTAAGCACGTGACTGATGCCATGTTTCCCAAAGCAAACCCTTTCATCACGTTCCCCATGGACAACCAGAAACTGCAGGATCGCATTGTGGGGGTTTTGTAGATTGCAGGAGGCGGTTGGGGGGAGCTATGGTTAGATCTACTTCTGGCCCCCAAATGCATCAAAGGGACATAGCTCGGGGAGTTCCAGGGTTTCTCCAGTGCGCCATCTCATTAGCCCATTGGAACTGATGCCTGCTGAGAACAGGTGTAGGTTCCATTGTGTGTCTAGTAGAGACTCCAACCTGCCGGAGGGAGCAGGTAGCAATCCTGGAGGGAATGGATTACCTTGCAGGGATGGCCCGATAGTTCCTTTAGGAGCTACGGAGTTGGGGGGCTGCTCTGTTCCTATAAGATCCTTCCTGGGCCTCGGCTGCTTTGTTGGAGCTGGTCCAACATTTTGGGCCTCAGTCTGAGTCGGCGCCCCACTGATGCACCCTTACAGGTACAATGTGCCTGCCCCAACCATGCTAATGATCACACCCCCAGAATTCAAGACACAGGCGGTGGTCTCTACTTTGGACGGCTGTGGGTTCCACTCCACCACACTTGTGGCAGTGGAATGGGCCCTTCGGAACTTCAGCCCTTTTATAATTGTGAAAATGAACAATCACAGAAGACACAACTAACTGCTCACGGTGTTTTCCGCTTTGTATATCTTTTCCCAATGATTTATTATCTTCCATCATTTCCTTGCTTCTAGGCCTAGTACCAAATATGACCACTGTGCCCCAGATGCTGTTTACTGTCTTTCGTATTACGCTGGTTGATGATTATGGGTTTGATGCTATGTACGCAAGGGACCCAGTAATGGCGTACTTTCTCTGTGGAACATTTCTTGGGGTCTCGAGCATTCTTTGTATCAATCTTCTCATAGCACTGCTTTCAGACACCTTCCAAAGGTAAGACTTCATGAAAAATATTTAAGACGTAACAAATAATGTGACTTCCTTTGGTGAGTCAGTGGGTAAATGCGTGTGGTTTTGCTGCTGTTAGAGATATAGATCAAGGGTGGTGGCATGACAGGTCTCAGAATCTGTGGGGTAGAGGAGGGAAAATTATCCAGGTTTCCTGATCCTGATCACGTCAATGGACTTTAGTTGGACGTTCATAGGCTAACCAGTGTGGACAGGATCAAGCTAGACTGTAGTGCCCTCATAGTGGAATAGCACATCACACTGCCATCAGTATAGCTATTAATATCCTAGATAGTTCAGGGAGTGAGGTTGAGAAAGGTGCAATGGGTGAATCAACTCGCAAGTGGAGGTGGCAGGGTGCGAACCTATGCCATATGTCACAGGTATAGACAAAAGGTTGGCATCTTAATGGACCTGTCTTCATTCTTTGCCACATTCTTTGACTCTGCCATGAGTAGATGCAACAGCTGGTGGACAATATGCAACAGCGAGCCTCCAACATCATTGTAGACCTGCTGGAGGGACTTGTGGAACTGCAGACTTTTTCAAGGAGGCTTTGAGGGTGTCCTTGAAGTGTTTCCTCTGCCCACCTGGGGCTCTCTTGCCGTGTCGGAGTTCCGAGTAGAGCGCTTGTTTTAAGCCTCCTTGGAAAAAATGTAACATCCCCACCGACACCTGGGAATCCCTGGCCCAAGACCGCACAAAGTGGAGGAGAAGCATCCGGGAAGGCGCCGAACACCTCGAGTCTCTTCGCCAGGAGCAAGCGGAAGCCAAGCGCAGGCAGCGCAAGGAGCACACGTCAGCCCAAGCACCCCACCCACCCGCCCCTTCAACCACCGTCTGCCCCACCTGTGACAGAGACTGTAGGTCCCGCACTGGACTCATCAGTCACCTGCGAACTCATTTTTAATGTGGAAGCAAGTCATCCTCAGTTCCGAGGGACTGCCTAAGAAGAAGGAACTGCAGAGTGTCATCAATTGAGTGACATTTCCATGGCGATGGGCAGAGGAGCCCCAAAGCAAGGAGGGAGCAAGTGCCAAATCGCATTTTCTAACATGCTATGACTGGTGCCATTGAGACCTTGGGCATCCAGCTACTGGAGTCATTCGCTGCCAGATTTGACAGCCTGGTAGGTTGTTTGGAGAGTACCATGTTGATGAGGGTTATCCACATTGGAGATGCCCTACTCATATTTCTGAGGTGCCCATCATCAGGGCATGGCAGGAGAAGCGCCTTCCTCTCAAGGTACATCCTCCCACTTTTGCAAGGCTTCTCAAAGGATTGAGAAAGTACCAGAAAGCGGATAAGCATTGGGCACGACTGCATTATCGAACCACTCCAGCTGTTGCAGGGACATATCTGACCCAGCACCCAGCATTGCCTCATTGCTTGCCCCAACATCGCGCCTTGGAAAATTAGGCACGTATAAATCGAGCTCATGAGGCTGGGGGTTCAATTTTCTGACCTGTGGACTGCACGGCTCATCGCCGACCATGAGTTCAGAACTGTAGGGAGCAGTTTCAAAATTAATAAGCAAAATTCGAGCCAAGAAGAATATTTTCCAAGCACTGCACAATGTATTTGTGGAACATGCTCCCAGTAAAAGCAATTCCTTCTGTGTCAATTGGCTCTTTCAAAAAAGATCTGGAGAAATATTTATAAATGGGTTTGAAGGTTACGGGGTAAGTATAAGTTAAGATGGTTAAATACTCTATGGGATATGATGATGGGTGTGTTCTTGGGAGGTGGGGTTGTCTGTGTTTGGTAACGCTCCTGTGAAGTACCTTGGGACACGTTAAAGGTGCTATATAAATGCAAGTTGTTGTAGGAGGACAGGATTGACAAGTAGAGGGGTGAATAGATATTTTAGATACTGTGTTTGATTACCTTTAGGGTTTAGGGAGTAGTTACGCATAATTTTCCCTTGGGAGATTGATTGGGGGGTGGGGGGAAGGATTAGAGTCTGTGATATGTTAGATTGTACCTGCTCTTTGGAAAGAGTGAGGACTTTTGGCCGATGCTTTCTTGCAGTCTTCTATTGGTCGTTGATTTTCTTGACGTGGCTTGTGTTGATCGTTGATGGTTCTTATTTCAGAGTTTACGACAATGCAAATGCAAATGCAGCCATGCAACAGGCTAGCATTATACTTTACGTTGAAGACCATCTCAGTCAGAAAAGAAAGAATACGTTTCAAGAATTTATTCATGAGTCATGTGCACCTTTAGAGGTATTCTTTGACGATGATCTGACGATAGATCAAGAAGATGATCTCAAAAAAGTCACCGTTCAAATAAAGGTATTGTGAATCCTTTGATGCCGTCTTATTTGGTCAAAGCGAGTGCATCAAATTCTTGAAACATCTGCACCATAAATTAGAGTAAGGGGCAATTGGATGCAAGTGTGTTAGCAAGATTGTCCTTTGGGAAATGATTTTATATCAAGTCCAAACTGATGGGCTGAGGGAGTGATGGGTTATTTTATTTGAGGGCTGCAGACATCTCGCATGAAATAAGGCAGTCTGAGAATCTGAATTCAGTTTTTTTTTAAATCTAGAAATTAAAAGCTGGCATTAGTAAGAGTGACCGTGAAGCTGTCGGATTGTTGTAAAAGCCCAACTGATTCACCAATGCCCTTTTAGGGAATGAAACTTGCCATCCTTATCCAGTCTGGCCTGTCCGTGACTGCAATCCCACACCAATCTGGTTGACTCTTAACTGCCCTATGACATGGCCTAGCAAGACCTTTAGGTGTATCAAATCACTACACACTGCGGTTCACAAAAGAAGGCCCACCAGCAGCTTCTCAAAGTAATAAGGGATGGACAAATAATGTCCGCCTTGCCTACAATACCCACATCCCGAGAATTAATTTTAAAAAGTTATATACTTGGGCAACTGAATGTTTTCTTGGAGAGAGACGAGATTCAGGGATATGGTGAGAAGGCAAATAAGTGGGTTTGAGATCGGTGAAAAGGAGATAGGCTTTGTTGGACCTATTGGCCTTTGCTTATATTCAGAACAGTTCTTATATTCTTAGTCCCAACCCAGGTCGTAGTGAGCACAGGTCCACAGCACAATATTGTTACAATGTGGTACTAAATTGGCAATCTTACTGAGAAGCTAAAAGGGCAGCTGGTGTGGAAAATGAAAAAAATCATATTGTGGCGGAGCCACTAAGGGACTCCGATCAACTGTATACAATTCCCTTTAACAATTTGTTAACTACAGCCTGAGTCTGTATCTTTGTATATACTGTTTGCATGTACAGAGCGCTGTCCCTTTAAGAGCGCGGGCAAACGCGATGACGTCATGCCATTCATCACGTGATCCCCCACCGGCGGGAAAAACGTGATGACGTCATGACACCAGCCACGGGACCGCCCAAGCAGTCCTCGTGGAGCCTCCTAACTGACTAGACCTGTATTCGTAGTTCTCGTGCATTTGTTTGTTAAACTCAGTTAGTTTTACATTAAACATCGTTTGTTTGATCGCCTGAGTCGACCTCAGTCTCTTGATAGGAACTAGACATTCCTATATTGGTGACCCAGACTTTTGCGAACGGTTTTCGCAGAAGGAACGAAGCATGGAAACAAACGCCGTTGCATTGAAGCTACCGCAATTCTGGGAGCAACAAGCGACCTCGTGGTTCATCCAGGTCGAAGCCCAGTTTGCACTACGGAACATCGTTGCGGATCAGACCCGTTACTTTTACGTGGTCTCCACACTCAACAGCTCCACCGCCTCGCGGATCGTCTGCCTGCTTGAGAACCCCCCGGACGACCGCAAGTATGAAACAATCAAGGCGCGGTTGTTACAGGTCTTTGGGCTCACGAAGGCGGAGCGCGCCCGCCGACTGCTCGCTATGCCCGGCCTCGGGGACTCCAAGCCGCCTGAGCTCATGAGCAAAATGCTCACGCTCCTTGGCTCCGAACCGGAATGCTTCCTCTTTCGGGAGCTCTTCCTCAGTCAGTTACTGGGGCAAGTACAAACTGCCCTGGCCAGGTCCGAAGTCACAGACTGCACAGTGCTTGCTGCCAAAGCAGACAAGATTTTCGCGGTGACGCAGCAATACTGCGCTGCCACGAAGCACCCATCCCCCACAGACTCTGTCCCAGCTCCTCAATCTTCGGGGCTGTGCTTCTACCATGCGCGATTTGGCGCGAAAGGCAAATGTTGCCGCCCTCCCTGCAGCTTCTCTCCCAAAAAAAACCAACTGCAACCCTGGCAAAAGAAGAACGGGTCTGACGGGTGCCCCGCGGCTGCGATGGCAATCTGAAATGCTGGCAAGCTACTGTTCATCACCGATTCCATCTCTGGTCGGCAATTCCTATGCGACACCGGCGTACAGTGCAGCATTCTACCCGCGTCCGCAATTGATGTACAAGCTGGGAGGCACGGCCTCTCCCTCGAAGCAGCTAATGGCGGAGCTATCCGGACTTTCGGCAAACGGCGGGTCCAGGTGTGCTTCGGCGGCCAGCAATTTGTTTGGGAATTTGTTACGGCCAAGGTTTCACAAGCCATTCTCGGTGCGGATTTCCTGTGCGCCAACGGCCTCCTGGTCGATGTGCGGAACCGGCGGCTGATCAACGCGGCCACGTTTCACTCTATTCCTTGCCACCGTTGTAACACCACGTCGCGCACCGTCTCCTGCGCTTTCCCAACTCCGGATGAGTTCGCTCGCCTGCTAAGTGAATTTCCAGACCTGACCAGACCTACGTTCTCCTCTACGGCCGCGAAACATGGTGTGGAACACCACATTACCACCACCGGCCCCCCGGTCCACGCGCGGGCCCGGCGCCTCGAACACGGCAAGCTGGCGGTCACGAAGGCGGAGTTCGCTACGATGGAACGCCTGGGGATTATTCGCCGGTCGAATAGTCCCTGGTCTTCGCCTCTCCACATAGTACCGAAACCTGGCGGCGGATGGCGGCCATGCGGCGACTATCGGCAACTTACTGACGCTACCACTCCTGATCGATACCCAATCCCCCACATGCAGGATTTCTTTGCCCATTTGGCTGGGAACACCATGTTTTCTAAGGTGGATCTGGTCCGAGGCTACCACCAGGTCCCGGTACACCGGCAGGACGTGCAGAAGACCGCAGTCACCACCCCATTCGGCCTTTTTGAATTTTTGAGGATGCTTTTTGGGTTGAAGAACGCCGCCCAGGCCTTCCAGCGCCTCATGGACTCCGTGCTGCGGGACCTCAAGTTCCTTTTCGTCTCCTTGGATGACATCCTCGTGGCCAGTCGGAATAAGGAGGAACACATCGCGCACCTACGCACACTCTTTCGACGCCTCAGCCAACACGGCCTGATTCTCAACCCGGCCAAGTGTCAGTTTGGTCTGCCCCACATTGATTTCCTGGGACATCGCATTACATCGGAGGGAGCGGTGCCTTTGCAAGCGAAGGTAGAGGCAGTGACATCCTTTCCGCGCCCGCAGACCACCAAGGCCCTGCAGGAGTTCCTCGGGACCACCGTTTTGTGCCTAAGGCAGCTCTGCTCATGCAGCCCCTGTATGAGGCCCTCAAGGGCAAGTCTGGCAACGATCTGGTAAGCTGGACGGTCGACATGGACCGGGCGTTCGTTGACACAAAAAGTGCCCTAGCCAACGCGACCATGCTGGCGCACCCGCTGCCAGGTGCCACCATCGCCCTCACCACCGACACGTCAGACTACGCCATCGGTGCAGTGCAGGAACAGTGAGTAAATGGAACGTGGCAACCGCTGGCGTTCGGCAGCCGTCAACTACGGCGAAACAAGCGGAAGTACAGTACCTTCGACCGGGAGTTGCTGGCTCTTTTTCTGGCCATCCGCCATTTCCGGTTCTTGCTGGAAGGACATCCCTTCACTGCTTTTGTGGACCATAAGCCACTAACGTTCGCTATGGCCAAGACCGCCGAACCGTGGTCAGCCTGACAACAACGTCAGCTAACGTTTATCTCCGAATTCACTACTGATATTCAGCACGTGGCCGGTAAAGACAACCTGGTGGCAGATTGCCTCTCCCGTGCGACCGTTCAGGCAGTCCAGCTCGGCATCGACTATGCCCTCATGGCTGCGGATCAAGCCTCGGATCCAGAGTTGCAAGCTTACCGAACCAGTTCCTCTAGCCTCCAAGCGGCCGACGTCAAATTCCATGCCGTAGGCACCACGCTACTTTGTGACGTCTCCGTAGGAGATCCTCGCCCTATCGTGCCGGTCGCCTGGCGCCGCAAAGTTTTTGACGCCATACACTGGTTGTCACACCCTGGCATGAAGGCCTCGCAAAGGCTGATGTCGTCCAAGTTCGTTTGGCGGGGCATGCATATGGATGTCCGCGACTGGGCCAACACCTGCGTGGTCTGTCAAAAGGCCAAGGTGTAGCGTCACGTCAAAGCTCCATTGGCCACCTTCGCTGTTCCGGAGCGACAGTTCGATCACATGAATGTGGACCTGGTGGGGCCACTTCCACCTTCTCATGGGTTTACACATATCCTTACGATGGTAGACCGCACCACTAGATGGCCAGAGGCAGTTCCCTTGTCATCCACCACTTTGGCAGACGTGGCCAGGGCATTCATCTCCTCTTGGGTCGCCCGTTTCGGGTTACCGGCGGACATCTCTTCTGATCGTGGACCGCAGTTTTCCTCTGAACTCTGGAACGCAGTGGCTCAGGGGCTCGGCATCAAGCTACATCGCACCACAGCCTACCATCCACAGGCGAACGGCCTGTGCGAACGATTTCACAGGTCGCTCAAAGCCGCACTGAGGGCCAGCCTCCAAGGCGCTGGATGGGTTGACAGGCTACCATGGGTCCTGTTGGGTCTTCGCACGGCACCCAAGGAGGATCTTCGCTCGTCCTCGGCAGAGCTCGTCTATGGCCAGCCGCTACGCGTACCAGGGGATTTCCTTCCGACTCCAACAGAGCCATGGTCCGCATCCAATCAACTCGATCAGCCACTAGGAGGCAGCCAGGTATTTTGCACCAGTACCAACGTCGCATCACGGCTTTCAGAGCTCCCACGTCCCAGCAGAGCTGAAGAACGCCGAATATGTGTTCATCCGCCACGACGCTCATCGGGATCCGCTCAAGGCCCCTTACACTGGTCCTTTCCGCGTGCTAGAGCCGGGAGACAAAACTTTCTCGGTGGATATCGGAGGTAAACCGGGCCACATTTCGGTTGACCAGTTGAAGCCGGCACACTTGGACCTTGACCGCCCAGTCGAGACCGCACAGCCGCCAAAATGTGGTCGACCGCCCACAGTCGCCGTGCCAGATCAAGCGCAACCGCCCGCCGTCCAGCAGCTTCCACTTCAAGTGTACAGAAGTCGCTCTGACAGGCTTGTCAGGCCTCCTCGCCGTTTCACTTTTTCGGTTAAAGACAATTCTGGGGGGGCGTATGTGGTGGAGCCACTAAGGGACTCCGATCAACTGTATATAATTCCCTTTAACAATTTGTTAACTACAGCCTGAGTCTGTATCTTTGTATATACTGTTTGCATGTACAGAGCGCGGTCCCTTTAAGAGCGCGGGCAAACGCGATGACGTCACGCCGTTCATCACGTGATCCCCCACCGGCGGGAAAAACGTGATGACGTCATGACGCCAGCCACGGGACCGCCCAAGCAGTCCTCGTGGTGCCTCCGAACTGACTAGACCTGTATTCGTAGTTCTCGTGCATTTGTTTGTTAAACTCAGTTAGTTTTACATTAAACATCGTTTGTTTGATCGCCTGAGTCGACCTCAGTCTTTTGATAGGAACTAGACATTCCTACAATATCAGTTCAGTTGGAGATGTTCTTATGAGGTTGGGCACAATGTACATTGTTGGGGCAGAGCAGAGAGAAGGTACATCTGACAGTGCTATACTTGAACCAGCAGTAATCCATGCTGATGCTAGGGTTATTTTCCCAACACTGAGAATAACATTTTTTCCTCTAGAATCTGCTGTAGAGAATTCAATGGATAAGAAAATCGGGCAGGGTGCAAAACAGGCAACCGATTCGCCATCGATTGTTTTGTATTACTGCTAAAGTAAAGTGAAGAAATTCACCCCCTTTGGCCGCGATTTCCCCAACCTCGACGGGTCCAGTGCGGCCGGGGTTGGTGGCGGGTCCCGACCTCGCTGCTGGCTCCAGACCGCACTGTAGAATGATTTTCCCTGATTGGGCTTGTCAAGCCTGCTCAGCGTGTTTGCCGGCCAATTTAAGGAAATAGATCTGATGATGTCATTTGATGATGCGTCATCAGCCAGTTTCCTTAAAGGGACCATGCGCAAATTGATTTTGACATTTGTGCTGTCAGTGTTCTACAGCATTGAGGTGCTGCAAACACTGACAAGTGCTGCACAGAGGTGCACGGCTGCACCCAGGCTCTCCCATGACTCCCTCCATATGCTTATAGAGGGAGTCACAGCATGCAGGAGGTCCTCTTCCCTTCCCATGGGCGGAAGAGACCTCCCCAGGAGATCAACACAGCCTGGTTGCACATTGCACAGGAGGACACAAGCAGGGATGTCATCAGGAGGACCAGGCTGTAGTGGCGCAAACCTTTCAATGATCTCAGTAGATCACGAAACGTTACTGCAAAGCCACACTCAACCTCATCCTGCTGTGCCCCTCATCACATCCCCATCACTCTGCCTTCCTTACCCTACTCCTGCACATCCTTACTCACACCAACTTACCTTGCACCTCCACCCATCCCTCGCTATCTACATTATCACTTCCCCATCTCAGTAGCCACCCCTCACACTCACCCTCATCCTAGTGCAATCATACCAACTAACAACACACAAGGGTAGGCACTTGTGTGTTTTATCCAATGTTCATGTGAAGTTTCTGTTGATGTGGTGTCAAACATTGAAACCTTTATTTTCAACACTTTGCGTTCTTGGACAGATCTGTGTGCACCTTTGGAAGTGGCTTAGTGAGTTGCAGTGAATCGTAAGACATAACGGTACCCCCCGCAATGGTGGTGTGAAGGGAATGGCTTGGGCATTGTAGGGATGCTTTATGGTGTTGGTGTGGGGTGGTGCCAACCTGGCACATCATGTGGCAGCCAGGATATACAGCGTCAAATGAAGTAAATGGCTATGGTGGGGCCAACCCTGGCCTCCCGGGCAGCAATGTGGTCGGGTGTTGATGCAGCATCAGTTGATTGCGGAGAAGGTTGGTGTTGTTGTTGGTGCTGCTGATGCTGCTGGTATTGGGGCTGATCGTGGTGGGATTCTGAGGACCAAGGTGAGATAGTTTCAAGGGCAACGATGCTGATGTAGTTGATGGCAGGTGAAGTTGAGATGACCGAAGCGATCTGTCTTTGGTGAGAGAGGTTGTTCCAATGAGGTGGCACTGGATACAAAGTTTACTCCAAACACTTGCAACCTGCATAAAGCTCAATCTGTCTTCCAAATGCAGTTAGCAACAGCTTCTGAGCTTGGAAAGTGAACAGCTATGAGATGGGAGCTTTTATAGCACATTTGTAGCTGTCAAGTAAAGAGATGATTTCATGGTAACATAACTCCCGACCTGCTTACCTGACGTGACCCCCGAGCAGCGTAGGTGGGTGACCTTGTAAAATGGTACGGTGAGCTCAAAATACTTTTTAAGTAGCTCTTAACAAGGTCATAATGACCTAAATTGCCTCCCTCGCCACTGCGTGTCCCGTCAGTATTTTTTATTCGTATATGGGATGTGGGGATCGCTGGCAAGGCCAGCATTTATTTCCCATCCCTAATTGCCCTTGAGAAGGTGGTGGCGAGCTGCCTTCTTGAACCGCTGCAGTCCGTGTGGTGAAGGTTCTCCCACAGTGCTGTTAGGGAGGGAGTTCCAGGATTTTGACCCAGCGACGATGAAGGATCGGCGATATGCTTCCAAGTCAGGATGGTGTCTGACTTGGAGGGCAACTTGGAGGTGGTGGTGTTCCCATGCACCTGCTGCCCTTGTCCTTCTAGGTGGTAGTGGTTGCGGGTTTGGGAGGTGCTGCCGAAGAAGCCTTGGCAAGTTGCTGCAGTGCATCTTGTAGATGGTACACACTGCAGCCACGGTATGCCGGTGGTGGGGGGAGTGAATGTTTAAGGTGGTGGATGGGGTGCCAATCAAGTGGGCTGCTTTGTCCTGGATGGTGTCGAGCTTCTTGAGTGTTGTTGGAGCTGCACTCATCCAGGCAAGTGGAGAGTATCCCATCACACTCCTTACTTGTGCCTTGCAGATGGTGGAAAGGCTTTGGGGAGTCAGGAGGTGAGGCACTCGCCGCAGAATACCAAGCCTCTGACCTGCTCTTGTTGCCACTGTATTTATGTGGCTGGTCCAGTTAAGTTTCTGGTCAATGGTGACCCCCAGGATGTTGATGGTGGGGGATTCGGCGATGGTAATACTGTTGAATGTCAAGGGGAGGTGGTTGGACTCTCGCTTGTTGGAGATAGTCATTGCCTGGCACTTAAGTGGCAGGTAACATTCGCGCCACAGAACGGCCCAAGCCTGAACGTCGTCCAGGTCTTGTTGCATGCGGGCGTGGACTGCTTCATTTTCTGAGGAGTTGTGAATGGCGCTGAACACTGCAGTCATCAGCGAACATCCCCATTCCTGACCTTATGTTGGAGGGAAGGTCATTGATGAAGCAGCTGAAGATGGATGGGCCCGACATCTGGGAAAGTCCCTTGACAGCAAGTTCCCGACCCACTGTCAGAAATTTTTTTTTCCCATGCAACCCGCCACCAAAGGCGCCTGCTGACCCCCCACCCCCTGCCACCCCGGATAATTCCCCCCTATATGTTTAGCAAGGTGAGGGATGTTGGTGCTACAGAATGAAATGTCAGTCACCCAGTCACAGTACTGAGCACTCGTTTGTTACTCCATAATTAGATGCAGAGTAAAGCTCCCTCTATCTGCCCCAACAATGTTCTTCAGTCTCAACCTTAGGAGAGCACCATTTCCGTTTCCTAAACTACTTAGCCAGCCTCTGGTCTCTGAGAGAGGTGTTTAAGATGAAAGGCCTAATCCATTGCATAATCCAATTTCCCCAATATTTTTTTTAAAAACCGATCTGGAAGTAAGTACTCACCATTCTCAATACTTAATCTACTAACTCTGAAATATATCCCTGTTCAGGAAGATTTAGATAATCTCACAAATATGATGCAAATGGAAGAATGGGAGAAACCTGATTATGAACAGAGTCCTGTACTCAAACGCTCTAGAAAGATTTTGGGCAACAGCCGTAACCAAAGTGAAGATCGACGTTCGGAACAGTAAGTAGCTGTTCCTAAATGTTCAATCTATCTTTTGATTCACACGTTACTGCACAGTCGTATTGAGTTCATAATTGCTCATTTAGAATTGAACAACCCCCTTCTGGCCAACACCTCCTGGAACAGGACCTCCAGAGCAGCATATTGAAATAATATTCTACAGTTTTGCCTTGCTGCAGCCACATAAGAACATAAGAACATAAGAAATAGTAGCAGGAGTAGGCCATTTGGCCCCTCGAGCCTGCTCCGCCATTCAATAAGATCATGGCTGATCTTCTACCTCATCTCCACTTTCCTGCACTATCCCCATGTTCCTTGATTCCCTTAATATTCAAAAATCTATCGATCTCTGTCTTGAATTTACTCAACGACTGAGCCTCCACAGTCCTCTGGGGTAGAGAATTCCAAAGATTCACCACCCTCAGTGAAGAAATTTCTCCTCATCTCAGTCCTAAATGGCCGACCCTTTATTCTGAGACTGTGACACCTGGTTCTAGACTCCCCAGCCAGGGAAAACATCCTCCCTGCATCTACCCTGTAAGAATTTTGTATGTTTCAATGAGATCACCTCTCATTCTTCTAAACTCTAGAGAATATAGGCCTAGTCTACGCAATCTCTCCTCATAGGACAATCCCCCCATCCCAGGAACCATATCTCCCCTTTAGAACCAGTACAGTTTTAAGATGACTCGAGGCCCTTTAAGAGTTGCTGGCATCAGATAAACTGCCCTCGAACCCACCGGCCCCCCTCCCCTCCCCACTATCCCATGCACACTCCTTGTGCTTTGTGCACTACATGCTGGGACGCTGTGATAACTTGTAAATGAGATGACCACACGTTCTAACGTGAGCTCAGACCTCACACTCCATACAGTACCAGAAGACTGGTGGTCTCACTGCAGCTGTGCCAGGACTGCACTATTGGCCCCATGAAGACATAAGGGTAGAGTTTCCGCTTTGGGCGCAATCAGCAATCCGGGCGCAAATTGCATGCGAAATTGAACTACTTTTCTGAAATGAAGTTATGGTTCAAATTTCCGCTCAAGCTCATTTGCAAAATCACAAACATAAAATCGGGTAGTGTTTTAGAACGTAATTGGTTTCCCCCCCCCCCCCCCCCCTTGCATTAAAAGATATTCCTTGATATATTTAAGAGTGGTGACCTGGTGCAGTTTTATTAATACAGCTGAAAATGGGATTATCACAAGAAATAAACATTTTTATCAGTGTCTAGTCCACCATCTGTGAGTAACCTGATTTTAAAGAACTGAAAATTACTTTCAAAAAACTATACAGAAACGTTTACTAGTTTCATTGGTGTACAGTAGTTTCTTAGTAACTTAAATATTTTTTAATATTTATAAGCTTTTAAAAAGTGCCTATTAGTGCCCTTGCACCTAAAATTTTAAGAGTCTCCTCTAAGGCCCGCAATGGCAGAAACTCGCCACACTCATTAATTCGATCTGGAGTCGTGGCCCATTTTGTGGGCAGGGCCGGCTTCCAGCACGGCCTTTCTTTTTAAACCAGCGCAAAGATTGCAGAAACTCGATTGTCGCTGGACGCAACTTGCGCTTGAAATTCCTCGATCTTTAGCGCTGGTTTGGCCGAGCTTGGGTGAATTGCGCTGGAAACTCTAGCGCCACCTAACGGAAACTCTACCGCATACAGCCTATCTAATCAGGTCACAATTTAACGGCTCGATTGAAGCAAATCAGTTTTCCTCTGCAATGAACCGCTTCCAGCCTCTGAGGTACATCTTTTGGCAAGTCATCGATAAGTTTCATCCCAGTTCTTTTTCTTCTTTTCCGAACTTCAAGCTAACATCTTGCATGTACTTTTTTTTATTACATACTTCAACTAACTGACACAGCTGAGTTAACTGTTGGATTACTGTCTAAATTAAATACACTCCATTTAAGCACCTTAATTTATAAGGATTATTAAACCATTACTTCATGCAGTCTGACTAATCTGCCATTCTTCATCAAGATTAGAATTCCAATTAAAACAGTACAAAGACGTCAGTAAATTTTAATTGTCTGACTAACTTTATTTCAGTACATCTTTCACACGGGTATGACCATGTCCAACCAGAGAGAGCATAATCGTCTTCCCTTGACGTTCAATGGCATTACCATCAATGCTCCCTGTAAGCAGCGTGGGGGCACAGCGCTCCAGAGGTCCTGCACAGCCGACTTTTCAATAGGAAAACCGCGCATGCACGGTATTTTGAATGGGCTGTGTAGCCCAATTTTTTTTAAATTACAGAGAACATTAATTACCATTTCTAAGTCCTGCGCCATCAATATCTCGGGGGGTGGGGGGGGGGGTTCACAATTGACCAGAAACTCATTTTGCTACCCCTAACACAACCTCCTCCCCCGCCCCGCCCCGTCCCCTCTGAAATGAAAAGAGAACTCTCTTTCATTTGAGTTGTGCCCACTTCATTCATCACTATGCGCAGGGTTCAAGTCCAGTTCACGTTCCAACCTGCTTTATGTGCAGAAGTTAACCATTTAGTACTGGATTTACTGTAATGTTTCCTACAAGGTACTGATTTTTTTCTGGTCTGGGAAGTGGGGAAGGTCGCAATCAGCAGAGGGGAGAGAGAGTGGCCACGGTCGGCGGGGGGGGGGGATAGTCCGAAGGCTTCCTTGGGGGGACTGTGAGGTGCACTCCTGGTTGGCAGCTCCTGCCTCCCTTTCACTGCTGGGTTTCTGGACCTCTGGGAAACCCATGCAGCAGCAGTGAATTATAAATCAGGCTCCCAACTGCATTGTGGGAGTCCAATTTAAATATGTTAATTAAGTGCCCTGCCACTCCATGGCTGGACACTTGGGCGCCCCAATATCTGCCGGGTGCATGCATAGCATGTTGGGGACGCGTTCCCCGTATTTAAGCCTTTAACAACCACTCCCTCAGCGCCCCCCCCCCCCCCCCACCTCCCCAGCACCACCCCCGTCACTTTCCTGCCCGTCGTGGGGAGGGGGTTAATATCGAGGCCATTATTTCTGGCCACTGGACCTTCCCCAATACTTGGGAAGACCTGTACACGTCAGTGATTGGAGAACAACATCGGTGGCCTTTACAGACAGCAAGTGTTCAACAAGCCTGTGACCAGAAGCAACAGTCCAGCACACTGCAGGGGAACTAGTGAATACCATTCTTTACTTGCGCATCCAAAACAGCAGCACTGCCTCATTTACATTACACTGTCTCTTAACACTATGGTGCTTCATTTACATGACATTGCTGTCCCATTAAGTCATCCTCAGTTCTGAGGGACTGCCTAAGAAGAAGAAGAACAATATCTTCTTCTTAGGCAGTCCCTCGGAACCGAGGATGACTTGCTTCCACATTAAAAATGAGTTCTCGGTGACTGATGAGTCCAATGTGGGACCTACAGTCTCTGTCACAGGTGGGGCAGACGGTGGTTGAAGGGGCGGGTGGGTGGGGTGCTTGGTTGACGTGCGCTCCTTGTGCTGCCTGTGCTTGGCTTCCGCTTGCTCCCGGCGAAGAGACTCTCATCCTCGGTTCCGAGGGACTGCCTAAGAAGAAGAAGAACAATATAGTACTTCATTAACTACACAACCTAATTTACATTACACTACCCTATTAACAATGCAGTGCCTCATTTAAATTGGAACACTTTATTTAAGTTGCATCTTAATTTATATTCCACCACCTCATTTACTTTACACCATTTTATTTACTTTGCACCATCTCGTTAACTTTACAATATCTCATTAACATACAATGCCTCATTTACTTTATATAGTGCATTCATGAAAGTCAGGGCTGCTGTTGTCTGTGACGCTGTAATTTAAAGAGAGCCATAACATTTATTTTCTTCTTTTTCAGAAGCACGTCATCAAATCTAGCAATACATGAAGAGATTGCGAACCTACACCTGAAGGTTTCAGCCATTTCTGAACAACAGGAAAATGCAACTTCAAAACTCAGCAGCGAGTTACAGAGAACACAAGATTTGATCAATGAAATCCTCAGACACATTGGACCTGGTAAGTTGATACAATTAGGGAAAATGATCTGCAAGAAAGATGCTGTTCACTTATTAGCAATAATTACTCTGAATACCAAATATAAAGGGGGAAAAGTTGGGTTGCTTTGTGCCTCCCATTAGCGCTAACGGGGCGCAAAGCCGCTAACACCTCCCGCCAAATTCAGCGGGAGGTTAGCGATGGCGGTAGCGCCCTGTGGCGCTCTGCCATCGGCGATGACGTCATCGCCGTGCGCAGTGCCCCGCTCGCGCCCCGGCCGCAAACTTCAGGAGCACCCCCTGACCTATCGCCAGATGATATGTCCGACAAGGTCAGGGTGGCGTTTTTGCAGCCGCGGCGGCACAAGTTAAAGGGCAGGTGTCGGGCAGCCATTTTTTGGGGCCGACTGCCAGCACCTGCCCCCTTCCCCTTTTTTATTCAGGGTGCCGGCTGTGATCGTTCATCCCGGCTCTCCTCTTGAGTGACTGGCTGCTTTCCCGGCACCCCGCTCCCCGGTGGTCCAGCAGGGCCCCGGTGCGCACAGCGCTAGGCCCCTCCCCTTTAATCGGGAGGGAGGCCTGAAATACCTGGGGCGACGCGCATGGCGCTGTTGCACGTAGCCCCGCGATATTCAGTTGTAGCACCCCAGGAAGGAGGTGGGGAGCTTCCAGTAGCGCCCCGCCTCCTGCTTGGGGTGCTACCACTGAATTGACTGTGCAGGACGCTAACCTTTTCGGGAGCGCTAAAAGTAGCGCCCCGGCGAAGTTAGCACCCCAAAGGGGGCACCACCGAATTTCTCCCCCAAAGAGTTTAAATGATTTTATGACAAATAATGGGTCCTCTAGAGTGATTACAAGGCATAAACTTATTTGGGTTTTGGATAGTATTAAGACCAAGAGAGAACTTCAAGGCACCCATAAAAGGTATCTGAATCCCAAAATAAGAGGACTACCAAGAAACCATGCCCATGCACCATGTATTGATAATTTTTATAATGCACTAGTGGATGTCCAGTAGTGTTGCACGTGGTGTGTTATTTGGTTAGCTTACTAAGCACCAACAATAATCATCATAACCAATCAAGTAGAATCAGAGGGGTTCCCTTCCTCCACATCAGGATTTCTCTCCCTCTCTCTCTTTCACCCCTACCTGCTCCTCTGGGTTCCTTTCCTAGTTCCTTCAGCAAGGTACTTCCCCCTCAACTGGTTTTCTCTTGCCATTCCTCAACAGGGTCTTTCTCACTCCCTCATTTTTTTTCTGTTCCTTCAACTGGGTCATTCTGCTTCTCCCTTCCCCCTTCCAACAACTTCTCTACATGTGTGTCTCTCTCTTTCTGCTTCCCAAGGTGTGACGTTGCTAAACTAAAAATAAGTAAAATCTGGAGTCTGATAATTGGAAATAGACTCCTGCACATGTGCATATAGGTTATGTGAAGAAAGAGCCAAACCATATGGTAGTTCTTGAAAATTGTCTTTTTCACAGCGACGGACCCGTGCACATGTTCATTTTGGAGCATGTCTCTTTATTATATTTGTTATGTAAAAAAAAAAAACATTTTTAGTGGAATATAGTAGGTAGGTTAGGAACAGTCATGGTAGCTGCATCTTAGAGATTTTTTTGCTAGAATATGATTGTGTAGAAATTATTTTGATGAAATATGTTTGGGGAAAAAAATTAAAATTGGGCAGAAAGTTTTCCATACTATGATTAAGAAATGCGAAAGGTAGAAAGCAACAAATTAGAAAAGAGAAAATCACAGAGTTTGAGGAAGAGAAAATTAACGGTCAAACACAACGGTCAAAATATGGATGACAGAATGCATACGACATGAAAAATGTCATTATTAACATACTATGGGATTAGTAGGACCATTTTGCTGCGTTAGTTTAGCCACCAGTCACAGTGGATTTTGACATCAGGATGCGCCATGTCATAGAGTCATAATCATAGAGTCATAATGGCACAGAAGGAGACCATTCGGCCCATCGAGTCCGTGCTGGCTCTCTGTAGAGCAATCCAGTCAGTCCCATTCCCCCACTCTATCCCCGTAGCCCTGCAGGTTTATTTCCCTCAAGTGCCTATCCAGTCTCCCTTGAAAACATTGAGTGTCTCCGCTTCCACCACTTCCGTCGGCAGAGAATTCGAGGCCGAACCACTCGCTGCGTAAAAAAGTTTTTCCTCACACCCCCCTGTATCTCTTGCCCAAAACCTTAAATCTGTGTCCCCTAGTCCTTGTGCCATCAACTAGTGGGAACAGCCTTTCCCCGTCTAGCCTATCCAAACCCGTCATAACCTTGTACACCTCTATCAAATCACCCCTCAACCTCCTTTGCTCCAATGAAAGCAAATCCAGCTTCTCCAACCTGTCCTTGTAGGGAATGTCCCCCATCCCTGGAACCATTCTGGTAAATCTCCTCTGCACCCTCTCAAGGGCCTTCACAGCTTTCCTAAAGTGTGGTGACTAGAACTTGACGCAATCCTCCAGTTGTGGCCTAACTAGTGCTTTATAAAGGGTCAGCATAACTTCTCTACTTTTGTACTCAATACCTCTATTTATGAAGCCCAAGATCCCATATGCTTTGTTAACCACTCTCTCAATATGTCCTGCCACCTTCAGGGACCTATGCACATTAACTCCCAGGTCCCTCTCTCCCTGCACACTCTTTAAAACTGTGCCATTAAGAGTATATTGCCTCTCCCTGTTCCTTCTGCCAAAATGCATCACCTCACACTTCTCTCTATTAAATTCCATCTGCCACTTGTCTGCCCATTCTGCTCGCATTTCTATGTCCTGTTGCAGTCGATTGGTATCATCCTCACTGTTTGCCACACCCCCAAGTTTGGTGTCATTGGCAAATTTAGAAATTCTACACTATTCTAATAGCCAGGTCAAAAAAGCAGTGGCCCCAGCACTGACCCTTGGGGAACACCACTGTCTACCATCCACCAGTCTGAAAAATAGCCATTTACCACAACTTGCTGTTTTCTGTCCTTAAGGCAATTCCTTATCCAAGCTGCCACTGACCCACCTATTCCACGAGCCTCAATTTTGTTAACCAGCCTTCTATGTGGTACTTTGTCAAACGCCTTCTGAAAATCCATGTAGACAACATCAATTGCATTCTCTTCATCAATCCCCTCTGTTACTTCATTAAAAAATTTAATTAGATTAGTCAAACACGATCTGCCTTTCACAAATCCGTGTTGGCTCTCCTTAATTAGCTTAAACCTCTCCAAGTGCCCATTAATTTTTTCCTTGATTATTGTTTCTAAAACTTTACCCACCACTGATGTTAAACTGATCGGCCTGTTGTTACTAGGATTGTCCTTGCACCCTTTCTTGAACAATGGTGTCACATTTGCCACTTTCCAATCCTCCGGCGCCTCCCCCGCATCTAGGGAAGATTGGAAAATTATGGCAAGCCCTTCCGCTATCTCCTCCCCCAATTCCTTTAGCAAACTGGGATGCAAGCCATCTGGACCAGGCGACTTGTCCACGCTAAGCATACCCAGCCTTTCTCATACATACTGTCTAGCAATTTTCACCCCTTTAATTGCTTCTACCTTTTCCATTTCTACTGATATTTTGTCAGCATCCACCTCCTTAGGAAACACCGATACAAAGTACTCATTGAGTATTCTAGCCTTGCCCTGCGCCTCTAAGCATATATCACCTTTTTTGTCTCTAATAGGCCCCACCCCGCCTCTTCTACCAGCATGTATACAGTAAGTGGGTAGTAAGATTTTTGGGTTCCCTTTTATGTTAACTGCCATTCTACTCTCATATTCTCTCTTTGCAAATCTTATTTTCATCTTCACATCCCCTCTCAATTTATTGCATTTGGCCTGGTTCTCCCTTGAAGAATTCACCTGACATGCATCATACACCCTCTTTTTTTTGTCATCATCTTCTCTATCTCCCTCGTCATCCAAGGAGCCCTTGCTTTGGTTCCCTTACCCTTCCCTCTTGTTGGAATGTACCTAGCCTGTACTTGGAACATCTCCTCCTTAAAGGAACATCTCCTCCTTAAAGATTACCCATTGTTCCGTTACAGTTTTTCCTGTCAGTCTTTGGTTCCATTTTACCCTGGCTAGATCTTTTCGCATCCCATTGAAGTTAGCCCTATTCCAGTTTAGAAGTTCCACTCTAGATTGTTCCTTGCTCCTCTCCATTGCTAATCTAAATCTTATGATACGACAATCACTCGTACCCAAGTGTTTTCCCACAGACACTTGGTCGACCTGGCCCACTTCATTCCCCAGCACCAGATCCAGCAATGCCTCCTTTCTAGTTGGGCCAAGAACATATTGGTCAAGGAAATTCTCCTGAACACATTTGAGAAATTCCTCCCCCTCCTTTCCCTTTACCCTAGCATTATCCCAATCGATATTTGGGTAATTAAAGTCCCCCAATATCACCACAGTATAGCTCTTGCATATCTCTGCGATTTCCCTGCCAAGTTGTTCCTCTACCTCCCTCTCACTATTTGGAGGCCTATAGAGTACCCCCAATAGCGTGATCATACCCTTTTTGCTCCTCAAGTCTAACCAAATGGATTCTGTCCTTATCACCTCAAGAACATCCTCCCTTTCCAACACTACAATGTCTTCCTTAATCAGCACTGCCACCCCACCTCCCGTTTTTCCTTCCCTATCTTTTCTGAACACCTTGCACCCTTGAATATTAAGTGCCCAGTCCTCCCCATTTTTAAGCCACGTTTCCATTACTGCCACAACATCATATTGCCACGCGGCTAATTGTGCTTATAGCTCATCAACCTTATTCATCACTCTTTGTGTGTTTACATACATGCATTCTAAACCCATTTTTGAATTTTTCTTAGTCTGCTCCTATCTAATTTGGTACTACTACTGCCCTAGTACTATCTTCTCTAGTACTATCCAACACAATCACTATTTTATGCACCTTATTCCTTTTTTCTACTCCTATATGCTGGTGCCCATCCCCCTGCCAAGCTAATTTAAACCCTCCACAACAGCACCAGCAAACCTCCCGCGAGAATATTGGTCCCGGCTCTGTTGAGGTGTAACCCATCCGGCTTGTACAGGTCCCACCTTCCCCAAACGGTCCCAATGCCTCAGGAATCTAAAGCCCTCCCTCCTGCACCATCTCTCCAGCCACACATTCATCTGTTCTATCCTCCTATTCCTGTGCTCACTACTAGCACGTGGCACCGGGAGTAATCTGGAGATTACTACCTTTTGAGGTCCTGCTTTTTAATCTCACTCCTAGCTCCCTATAGTCTGCCTGCAGGACTTCATCCCTCTTTCTGCCTATGTTGTTGGTACCGATATGGACCACGACCTCTGGCTGTTCACCCTCCCCCCTCAGAGTGTCCTGCAGCCGCTCAGTGACATCCTTGACCCTGGCACCGGGGAGGCAACATACCATCCTGGAGTCACGTCTACGGCTGCAGGAATGCCTGTCTGCTCCCCCAACTTTTGAATCCCCTATCACTATTGCTCTTGCGCTCTTTTTCCTCCCCCCCCCCCCCCCCCCCCCCCCTCCCTGTGCAGCTGAGCCACCCGTGGTGCCATGAACTTGACTCTGGCTGCACTCCCCAGAGGAACCATTACTCTCACCAGTACTCAGAACAGAATACTGGTTGGAGAGTGAGATGCACTCCGGGGACTCCTGCTCTACCTGCCTGGACCTCCTCTTCTGTCTGGCGGTCACCCATTCCCTCTCTGCCTGCATACTCTCAAGCTGCGGGGTGACCACCTCTAGAAACATGCTATCCACGTAACTCTCAGCCTCGCGGATGCACCGCAGTGACTCCAGCCGCCACTCAAGCTCCGAAACCTGGAGCTCGAGTTGCTGTAGCTGGCGACACTTCCCGCACATGTGGTCGTCCAGGCTACGTGAAGCGTCGAGGACTTCCCACATGGCACAGGATGTGCACTCCACGGGACTGAGCTGCCCTGCCATGCCTCTATTTAATAGACTAATCCAGCAGCAATAAACTTAAAACTTAACAAAAAACACTCTCCAGCTACTCACCAATCAGCTCTTCCCTCGATTTAATAGGCTATTAAATAACTTAGCAGAAATAAACTTATAAACTTAAAAAATACACTCACCAGCTAAAAAATATACTCACCAAATCAGCTGCTTCCTTTGTGCCGACGTCACATTTTTTTACTCTGACGTCACTTTTTCCAAAAACTGCCTCTGTTGAGTTACTGCCGCTTGGGACTGCGACTGCTCCTGTGCTCCCACCAGGTCCGCTCCTTCCGGTGCTGCTCCCACTCTCGCCGCTCTTTATACCACTGCTCCTGCTCTCGCCGCTCTTTGTGCCGCTGCTCCTGCTCTCACCGCTCTTTATACCGCTGCTTCCGCTCTCAGCGCTCTTTGTGCCGCTGCCCCCGCTCCCACCGCTCTTTATACCGCTGCTTCCGCTCTCGGCGCTCTTTGTGCCGCTGCTCCTGCTCTCGCCGCTCTTTATACCGCTGCTCCCGCTCTCGGTGCTCTTTATACCGCTGCTCCCGCTCTCGGTGCTCTTTATACCGCTGCTCCTGCTCTCACCGCTCTTTATACCGCTGCTCCCGCTCTCGGTGCTCTTTATACCGCTGCTCCCGCTCTCGCCGCTCTCTATACCGCTGCTCCCGCTCTCGCCGCTCTCTATACCGCTGCTCCCGCTCTCGCCGCTCTCTATACCGCTGCTCCTGCTCTCGCCGCTCTTTATACCGCTGCTCCCGCTCTCGGTGCTCTTTATACCGCTGCTCCTGCTCTCGGCGCTGATTGTAGTTGGTGAATGATGAGATCGACACTGAAGGATCAATGGTTGAGCTGCTGGCCAGCAGTGATGCTCTTTACATAGAGAGAGGGGAACTTGAATGAGGAATGTCATGATTGATCATTATTGCAAGCCTGCTGACAGGCAGACAAAATGGTACTGGCTAAACTGGAGTTTGCTGAGAGCATGTTTTTTATCTCTGACTTTTTGTAACCTTTGACCAATACCTTTTTTCTGGTCGGTTTTCTCAAAGTACTCAGTTTGCCTCAGTAAGAGTAGATACTCAATTGCTTTGAGAAAAGAAGGTTTAAAATTTCTAAAAATACTAGTCAATGTCCTATCATGTTGCACATGGGGAGTTAAGACCAGGTCTAGTTTACAGTTGAAGTGGGGTTAGAAGCCGGGGTGGGGGGGCGGCGGTCAAGGATATTTAGACCGGCTGTGCAGACATATGTCAGTCATTTTAAGGTTATACTTTCTGTTCTTATTTTTATACTTCCATTATAAATTCCTATGTCCATATTTATAATAGAAACTGCCTTTGTCTCCCTGTAATGCCACCCTCCTGCCAGTGGGGGCGGTGCAATCGTTCCACTGGCAGCGGAGCAGGAATTACAGTGTGACAAGTTTATATAGACAGTTCCTAATGTAAATGTGGTCGAAGGAATTTATAATGGAAAAACTTGACAGAAATATTACACACAAGAGTGTGTGGCGGGGGGGTGGGGGGGGGGGTTCCTCCACAATCCTTCCTGAAGTCGAGCGTGTTGGCAGCAGATACGGCAGCAAAATGGGCCGGTGAGGTCTACCATCGCTTCACCACCTCGATTGAGATTTCCATCCCCCTGTAGCTGCCAGGACTGCCACTGCCTGCTCCTTCCCCATCCGCTGTATGCACATGATCGTGCGGGAGTGGGGGGAGGTGGTGCGGTCCAAATCTCGGCTGGTTTTCTGCCTGTATCCCCAGCACTTCACAGAACCACTATGGGGAACGGTAAAAACGGCATTGAGATGCCTCCATGGAGCGAGAGGACCATGCTGTGGTCTTTTCTTCCTTCACTCTATCCTTAATGCCTTATCCCTTAAAGGGCCTGGTCTTTACGGAGGCTTCCAGTGGGTCTTGGTTTCAGATCTTTGGGCTGATTCTGCCCCTTTAAGGTCCCTCACTCAATCTTCTGCTGCTTCAGCACCATCGGAGTTTCTACCTTTGCACTGGTGAGCTCCCTCTTTACAGCGAGAATTCCCTGGAGAGCCCGTTGTACATATGCAATAAGCCCCGATTATGTCGCCACCAAAAATTCTGGGCCATTGTTCTCTCTGCTCACTCAGTAACAGCTCATATTGCTGCCTTTCTGTATTCAATAGCAGCTTTCAGTACACACATTGTTCTCTTTCTATTCAGAAACAGCTTTCATTACACACGTTGCTCTGAATTTATTGACTAGCAGCTCTCGTTGCACGTGTTTTCCACGCTCTGTCTATTCATTAACAAATATATTGGCCTGGATATTCCATTAGGTTCTCCCAATCTCCCTTTGTAATGTCGGCAGGAGACCGGCAGTGCCCCTATAGGAGCAGAATAAACAGCTGAAAGTGGCCATTTCACCATTTTCATGGGGTTCTGTCCGTCTCTTGCAATGTTACAACTGGAGATCAGGAGAACCCCCAAAGATTTCAGGGCCATTGTTCTTACTGGAGGTAGACTGGCACAACAGAGATTAAGTTTTGCCTGGAATTTCCGTGGGGGTTCTCCCCATCTCCTGCCTTATCTCTGGCAGAAATCCAGGAAAAATAGGGCAAATGGGTATTTCTGCCATTTCTCCGGGGTTTCCACTCAAGTTACAATGGGGGATTGGGGGAACCCATGCAGAAATTCCAGGTTTTTGTGTCTAGCTTTCATCAGAAGTTGTAATTGAAATACTTCATATTTTTTAGTTTACAAGTGTAGCAACGAATTAAAGTCACAAGTTTTATTACATCACTATGTTAGGGGGCACAATAAGTTGTCCTGCATCTGTTTTATTAATCCAATCTGAAACAGTTTTGGTGCAGAGGAGATGGGTAATTTAAAACAATATTGAGTATTTTATATATATCAGCGAATAATATTCAACGCTATTTGCAGCACACCACATACCAATTTGTAAAAGTTCTCCAACAATAAACATTGCTTTTTGTGCTTTCTCTCTTTACTAAATTACCCTTAGGTACCACTGGGACCCATTCATCTCACGAGCCATAAGATGATGCCCAGGAAAGCAGTCAGCAATGGTAAATAATGTTTAGTTAGTCATTTGCATTGTTCCGTGCTCTGTAGGGCTGTGCAGAGTTGGGTTGTTGTTGACTACCATTTCTCCAGTGATGTGCCTCAATAAATCCGAGACTCGATGTTAGCGAAACAAAACAAGGCTTTTATTGACTTAGAAGGTAACACACAGAGGAGAATGTATCTTCCATCCAGAGGTCTGCCGTACTGGATGTGCTGCAGGCTGGGCCAGCTTACATAGGAGCCAGGTATGGGCGGAGCCCTACACACAGTACAATACAATGGAAATGAAACTGAAACCAACCACAGTCACAGGCAGAGAAATACTGATGAGTGATGAATGGAATATTTCATCACATCCAGCATCCAGCAGAAGTCTCATGTATGAGATCGCAATCTCTTTCCCTCCTGCTTGATCATCGTGCTCTCATGGTATGCAGTATGCAGGGTCCAGTTTCCCAAAAGGCAGAGCAGCACAGAAAAGGCCCTCTCTGTTGTACATGCTACTCTGCCGTAATTTCTTCTTATACATGTGCATTCCAGCAGTTGGGTCATGCATGCTCGGAAGACAGCATTCTGGCTTTGTAGAAAGTGCATCCCATAATCCTTAGGACCCAGGAACCTATTTCAGTAGGATATGCTTGCAATGTCTCCACAAATTCGATCCAACCATAGTAGATGACAACTGGATGAAGTGCAGCCAAACAGACACTCTACTGCACACATTCTGGTCATATTCGCTCCTCCACCCTCTCTGGATGAAAGTCTGGAAGGCTCCTTGATGGTCCTCCAGACCCCCCCCATGTCTTCATGGCCTGCTTTTCCCTACAGAAGTGTCCCCCACAGCCCGTCAGCTTGTCTCATTCTTGCTTTTAGTGGAGGCAAGGTATATCCACGTATGTGGTGCAACATGAGACCCTCACAACAAACACAAGGATAAAGCAACTGTGGGACATTTGCCATTCCAAACGAATAATACATAGGATGCACATGGAACTGGGGAAACAATACAAGGTGTGAGCCCCATTTCTGCAGGCCCACCCCACCATTGAGCCACCTGACTCCACCCAGATGAGAGGACCAAAAACCATCGGTTGACCAAAGAGAAGCCTGCCTCCTACTGCCTACAAAAACACACTGTGCAGCTGCACAGCTCCCAAACATTGTCCTCACCCAACTCAGTACTCAGCCAACCTTCTGACTCCATCATCATCCCACAACCTAAGCTTCCCTGTATCAAGGAAAATATTCTGAACTTGTCGACATGGTGTCAATAAAATGTACTGAACTCTGATAAGATACTCGCTGCAAGTACCATATAATGGAATCTTTAATATGCCATGACCAAAGAAACTTTACTAAATTCAATCCAAAAAAAGACATGAAAAAAGGAAGCCTTTGGCAGACATATGAGAACTGGTAGATTTAGTATTTTAAGGTATGAAAGAATTGTAGTGTTTGGGCAGTGATACTGCTGTTTGGCACACACACATATACTCTGGTATGTGTAACTGGTAGTGCAGGTTTTATGACTGATGAGCATGCTGTGGAATGTTACACCACAATGCAACCGATTTAATTTAATCCATTATCTGTCATGTACCCTCTGTGAGGTAATCAAATTATAATTTAAGACCTGATCTTATCTTGCCTCTCTATATACGGGTCAATGCACCTCAATGTATCGCCTAAAGTAACACTCCATTTTTGTGTGACTGACTGCGTTTTTTTCTTTTTCTTAGAGATTCCTTTTGCAAGTGAAGCAATTAATTCCTCAAGGTGATGTGAAATAAGCACTGTAGCATTCTATTCAAAGTGGAAACTGGATGCGAAGCCTGATCAAAAAGCTGCTGCTGCTGAAGTATCAACATAAATTATTCTGTAGAAACATGTTACAGAGAAACATTTTATTTGTGAAGGATGTTGACATCAGTGTCAGAACTCAAAGATAAAAATTAACTCCTAAAAGATTTACTAATTACAGCATCATACCTTACTAAGTTAACCTTTCACTTACTGTATAAACATCTTTTGATTTTAGGTGCATGGCATTAATCTAGTTTAAGCTATGGGACTTTGTTCCCAGACTGCAGCAAAACAATTAGTCATATTTTTGCAAGAGAATTGCAGCTTCCAAAGAGGTTGGGGATAACTTTGACTTCATGCGATAGTGTAAAACGGGTGCTAGCGAATCGCCAGCCCATTTTACAACTCTCCCGATTTTTATTTTCATTGACTTTAAGATATGAGATAATTGGAATTTCTTGCAAAAATAAAATTCTAATGTAAATTTTCAAAGATACTAGGAACATAAGAACATAAGAAATAGGAGCAGGAGTAGGCCTGCTCCGCCATTCAATAAGATCATGGCTGATCTTCTACCTCATCTCCACTTTCCTGCACTATTCCCATATCCCTTGATCACCTTAATATTCAAAAATCTTATATGCATCTTTAATGAGAAAAAGCTGGGTCCCAAAGTTTTAAATGTAAATAAATTTGTGTTTCCGTGAGAATGGGCACTATGTGTGCTTGGTTATGTTTTGTTGAAAATGAGGATTCCTGTTACAGGAAACTTTGTGATATCCGGCACCGACGGGACCGAGCTGTTGCCGTCCCATCAAAACTGCCGGACAAACCAGCGCTAATGTTAAAACATACGGAAGCTTTTGAGCTCCGTATCTAGCAACAAACCCTGTTGCTTCTTCTAAACAGTCGGCCGTAGCTTGCAAGCGTCTCTGTAGCTAAGCAACAGCTTTAGCTAGACCTTGCAGAGCCTGACTAGTGGAAAAAAAAGCAACGAAAAGAAAAAAAACTTACTGAACCGACTCCTGAATTTTGCCAGTGGATCGAGCATTCCGGACAGTTAACCTCCGGATAAACCAAAGTTTCCTGTACTCAGGGTCCCATGCATTTGATGATACTGCTGGAAGAAGCCTCACTACAGAAATGTCTAAAAATTGTTGCGCACCAACCTTACACCCTCAGATAAAAGTACCACACAACAGAGTTTCTGGGGGAGAAATTCGGTATAGCCCCGCTTGGGGCGCCAAAACTTTAAAAGTTGAAGAATTAGCGCCAGGCGGTAATCATTGTCGACTCCCGAGAAATTCATTGTTCGTGCTCCAAGAGGGAAGTGGAGCGCTAAATCAAGCGCTACACTCCTAACTTAGAGCGCTAACCTCTGAGAGCGATAAAGAAGGTCATGCGTAGTCCAAAAGGCACTCTTTCATCACACAGGCTGCTTCCATCTCTTAAAGGGAAGGGCCAATCGCACTGTATAACCTCATAGTTATCAGTGGTGTTTTTCAATGCGACCTGGGCGACTGCCATTGCAGCCCCCATCACTTTCAGAAAGTGCAGCATTTGGAGATGTTTGAGGAAAAGGTGTAAAAAAAAAAAAAAAAAAAAAAAATTTTCGTAGGCAGCAGACTGGTGCAAGTAACAAACGGTGCAATCACGGGAAGTGCCTTTTTCGCGATGTTCAAGTGACACGGAAGCATTCCCTTTAATTACCGCTCCTGCAGCGCACTTCCAAGTGCACAATGCTTCCTCTTACTGGCGTTGTTGGTGCGAGGCGCTAAAGCAGGGGGCAAAAGGAAATTTTGCATCGGGGATGTTAACGGAGCGTTGCACATGCATTGACGTCACCATGTGAGAGGCGCTAGAGGCCTAGGCATTAGCAGTTAGCGCCAGCGCTAATTCGCCAGTGAAGGTCGCTAACGGCGTTGGATTCGCCACGGCCGGGTGCTAACCCCTTAGCGCCCCCGCCAGGCACTAAGCTACCAAATTTCGTGGCTTCTGTATTTGCATAGTGCTACACAAATAGAGCTGTGTCAATAAGTAGCATTTGGAGTGGGATTTTGGTAATTGTATAATGCCAGGCTACAAGCACAGAAAACTCCAAAACATCTCCTACAACGGAACATCACCGGGTTTCACGGCAAGAAGGCAAAAGAATGATCTCACTGGGGTCCTTTGGTTGATGGCCTTAGTTTTCAGCAAGCAAATGATTATTCTGACTATAAAATAAGAGAGTTTTATAGCCCTGTCTTGCCATCCCTCTGAAGAGTACCTTGGCTTTAGTTATGCGCACTTAAGAGTTAAGGGCATTGAGGTGCCCTGAGGAGACCTCCCAACACTCAGCTCATTGTGTTCAAATGGTGAGGAAGTCCCATAACAGTAGAAACCAAGGCAATTTCCATGAGAAAAGGAAGCTGCAGAAACAGGTACAAAGTTATAACAGGTTTGCTTTGGTTATGGCCTCCTTATTGTAGAAGTTGTGATTACTAAATCACCTATCAGAAGGTGGCTGTAAACTTGGAATAAAGTTGCCTTCCCAATGAGCTGGATTTTACATATATACGACATGGATACACAGATATTCCAAACCATTACTAATTAAATGCTTTATTTAAATAAGATATGCTGGCCTCTTGCACATCGCCAGTTTTCATTGCGCTACAATTTGCAGCCATGCTTTCAGCTGCCTAATATGTATGAAAAATTGTGTATAAAGCAAGTAAATTAGTGACTAATAAAGCCTGTTCCACCTTGAATTGTTTGTCAGTATACTGTACCTCTAAAGAGTAGTTTAGTTTTCGTCATGTTAAGGAAAGTGGCATGGGAAACACATACTAATTTAATACAGGGATATTTCATATAGAAGATCTCTGAATTCCCCATTTTGCACAGAAGATAAATGCACTCGGTAGGACACTATATGCACCAGGAAAGCCCCAGATTCAAGCCCTGGTTTATGCCGCATCAGCTGGGGAAGAAGACCAATGGGAAGAATTTCCACGAGAGTCCTCCCACTTATCCATCATAACTTCAGTGGAAGTGCTGCGGAAACAGCGGCGAAAAGACGTAAACACTATTTCTCCAGGATTTCTGTGGCTATTATGGTGGATGAGTGGGAGAACTCCCACCCAAATTCACGCCCTTAGTCCTCAGTTACAAATAATTACTTGGTTTTTCAACTGATTTATTTGGATGTTGATGACATCAATGTTGCTGATGGCATCAATGCTGCCGGTTTCATCAGTTTTGCTGAGGCTTGCAGTTTTAATGATTTATCGATTTTGCACTAACTTTTCTCAATTTCTCCCTTCTATCCTCATAATCCTGTGCATTAACAAAATGATTGGCATCATGGTGACGTTACTGTGAAAATTGCACAGCAAGCTCCCACCATGTGATAATGACCAGATAATCTGTTTTTGTTATGTTGGTTGAGGCATAAATATTGGCCAGGACACCAGGGATAACTCCCCTGCTCTTCTTCGAAACAGTGCCATGGGATCTTTTACGTCCACCTGAGAGAGCAAACGGGACCTCGGTTTAATATCTCATCCAAAGGACGGCACCTCCAACAGTGCAGCACTCCACTGGAGAGTCAGCCTAGATTTTTGTGCTCAAGTCTCTGGAGTGGGACTTGAACCCACAACCTTCTGACTTCGGTGACAATATTTAGTCAGAGGAAATTTCTGCACATCCAGTACTGGATGTTGGACAAGCAGTCTGACAATTGAGAGACAGTGAAGGGGTTGAGAGAGGTGGTGGTAAGGTAGATCTGGGTGGCGTCTGCATGCATGTGGAACCTGACATCGTGTTTTCAGATGATGTCAGCGAGGGGCAACATGTAGATGAGAAATAGGAGGGGGGCCAAGGATAGATTTTTGGGGACACCAGAGGTAATCGTGCAGGAGAGGGAAGAGAAGCCATTGCAGGTTATTCTCTGGCTACAACTGGATAGATAAGAATGGAACCACGCAAATGCAGTCCCATCCAGCTGGAGGCCGGAGGAGAGGCGTTGGAGGATAGTGTGGTCAACCGCGTCAAAGTTTGCAGACAGTTTGAGAAGGACAAGGAGGGATTGTTTTCCATGGCCACAGCCACATAGGATGTAAATTGTGACTTTGATAAGAGCCGTTTTGGTACTGTGGCGGGGTAGAAACCTGATTGGAGGTATTTGAACATGGAGTTCTGGGAAAGATGGGTGTGGATTTGGGAGGCGAAAGCACGTTCAAGAATTTTGGTGAGGAAAGGGAGGTTGGAGATGGGGCGGTAGTTTGCAACGACGGAGGGGTCAAGGGCAACGTTCCCGCTAAGCTGCATGGCTGCGCAGCTGTCTAACGGTCCCACGCAGCCCGGGACCAGCATTTCAAATGTGAAATTTCACACATGCGCGAAACTTTGAATGGGCTGTGAGCCCCTTAAAGGGACCACGCAACGAAAAAAAAATTGGGGGGAACATTGGTCAAGGTTTGGTTTTTCGAGGAGAGGGGTGATGACAGCAGGTTTGAAGAGATGGGGGACAATACCTGAGGAGAGGGAACCGTTAACAATATCAGCTACCATGGGGGCCAGGAAGGGAAGTTGGGTGATCAGCAGTTTAGTGGGAATAGGGTCGAGGGAGCAGGATATGGGTCTCATGGACATGACAAGCTTGGAGGGGGCATGAGGGGAGATAGAAGAGAAACTAGGGAAAGATGTGAGTTCAAGGCTAGGGCAGTGGGGAACCTCAGGGGAAGTTTGGCCCGGTGTGCTAGGGGAAGTGGCAAAGGCAGCTGAACAGATTGTCTCAATCTTTGTGACTAGGAAGTCCATGACCTCCTCACACTTGTTGGAGATGAGGGTGGCAGAGGCAGGGGAGAGGGGTTTAAGAAGACAGTTTCTGGTAGAGAAAAGAAGCCGGGGGCTACCTTTGCTTTCCAGGATGATCCTGGAATAGATGTCAGTTTTGACAGAGGAGAGCAGGACCCAATAGTGCTTTATGTGGTCCAGCCAGATCTGGCGATGAATGTCTAAACCAGTTGTCCGCCATATACAGGAAACTCTCTTTTTACCAGCACCTAAATAACCGGAAATCTCTCTTAACCGGCAAAATTCAGGAGTAGGTTCAGGTAAGTTTTACTTCATATTAGTGGCCATGTAACCAGGGTTCCTGGATCTGTGGCCGTGTAACCAGGGTTCCTGCACCTGTTGCCATGCAACAGGGACACCTGGATCTATGGCCGTGTAACCAGGGTTCCTGCACCTGTTGCCATGCAACAGGGACGTCTGGATCTGTGGCCGTGTACGGGGCTCTCGTACCTTAGTAAGTATACCTCTCTGTAATCCGAACTTTTTGATCAACCAGCACCACGTCGGCCCCGTCGGTGCCGGATAAAAAAGAGTTTCCTGTACATTCAAGTCTGCGTCCTTTGGACTTAAGGGAGCAGGGATGAGGGCTGTACCAGGGGGATCGGCCAGGGTGAGAGAGAGTAATTGTTTTAATGGGGACTAGGGCATCAAAGGTGACGGTGAGGGTGTGGTTGAGCAGATCGGTAGCTGCAGAAATGTGGTGAATGGAGGGCCAAAGGGTAGACAGTTGGGATTTTGAAAGCACAGTTGTAAGTGAATTCAGAGAGAGCTTTTTCCAGGGACGGAGACAGAAGGAAGTAGGGTTGGGAGGCGGGAGGGGGATGTGTTTTGTGCAACCAATATTTTTAATACCTATGAAGGTTGAAATGATTGTGGATATGTTATTCAAAAGCTTAATGCACTCGCAGCAAATTGCTTTCTCCACTATTTTAATGCACACAACAGCCTGAACTGGTTAATACCTCTATCAAAATAGTGGAGAGACATAGGGGTGAAAATTCGGTTGCTTTGTGCCTCCCATTAGTGTCCTCACTAAGAGGGCACAAAGCAACTAGCGCGCGGGCGTGGCGCCGCACACGCTTCCCACGAAATTCAGCGGGAGGTTAACCGGCAGCGCCCCGCGGCGCTGCGCCATCGATGACGTTATCACTGTACGCAGCACCCAGCCACGATCTTCGGGAGCGCCCCCTAACTTACCGCAGGACGCTATGTCTGACGTGGTCGGGGGGGGGCCTACCTGCAGTTGGGGAGGCGCTATTTAAAGGCGAGGTGCGGGGCGGCCATTTTTGTTGCTGGCCGCCTGCCTGCCCTCCCGTCCCCAGCCTCCTGAACCACGCCCCTCCCCCCCCCCAATACCCCGCAGAGTGCTGGCTGCACTCCAAGAGCCCGGCACTTCTCGTGAGTGCCGGGCTCTTTTGCCGGCACTCCCGATCCCCGGGGCCCAGCTGGGCCCTGGGTCACGCTGCGCAAGGCCCCTCCCCTTTAAGAAGGGGAGGAAAGCCTGCAGTACCGCGGCACATAGCGACGTGTCGCAATATTCCCTCGCAGCGCTCCAAGAGGGATGCGGGGCGCTTCCAGTAGTGCCCCGCTTCCCTCTTGGGGCACTACCACTCAATTTCTGTTGCGGGGTGCTAATTTTTCCGGGGCACTAAAAGTAGTGCTCTGGCGACGTTAGCACCTCAAATGGGGCACGACTCAATTTTTAGCCCATACTGTACAAAGGCTTTGATTTGCATAATATTGTGCATTTCAATAATTAATGCAATGTAACATAATATTATTGCAATTTATGCCTGAACAGAGGTCTTGACTTTCAACCATTTCATGGCAGCCATGGCTTTCATTTCAATCTGGATAAAAGTGTACAATGTGCCAAATATGACAGTATACTGTAGAAATAGATAAGGACAACATATTTGTCTAACCAGTTGATTTACAGTGTGAGTGCTTCCTGTAGAATTGATCAAATATATGCTTTATAATGCTCAGTATGTGGGCATTTGGGTCTTATAGCAGGCACCAGGGCTCAGAGCACAACCATGTCTTAAGAGCAGGGTTTAGGTTTCAGAACAAGGGCTATGTCTGCAAGTGCAGGTGCTGCCTGATAGAGCAGGGGTTGGGTCTGACAGCAGGGGCCATTTCTGACAGCAGATGGCGGGAGGAATCGAGTCAAGTAACAGCAGGAGCATCACCTGCTAAATCCACCATCCTGCTTCTGGTAGGGTTCTGCTGATACTGCGAAAGCTTGACTGCTTGTTCGAAAACTAATGCCAGGTCTGAGTAGAAACAACTCTAGCACCATTTTTGTTTCCATTTTCCCTTGAATGCTGAATGTATTTCTCTCCATTGTAATGCAGCAGGCCCTTCCGCATACTGTATTAACAAGCTATTAGCGAGTTTTTTCTTCAGGACTTCTCTCTTAGTTGGCCTTTTGGCACAATGGGAACGGTAGCATAGCATACTGGACTAGTAATCTAGGGGCCTGGACTAATGATCTGAATGTGGTTGACTCTTAACTGTCCTCTGAAATGGCCTAGCAAGCCATTCAGTTGTCAAGAAGGTAGCTCACCACCACCTTCTCAAGGGCAATTAGGGATGGGCAATAAATGCTGGTCTTGCCAGCGCCGCCCACATCCTTTAAATGAATTTTTTTAAATCCAAAGAAGGAATGCAAATAATAGCATAAATTATGCATTTGGGAATCTGTTTACAACAAAGATCAGCATTCCTCACAGGTTACTCACATCTACATTTATGCAATACTTTACTCTCTGAAGAAAATATACCCCTGTAGGAATCAACGGATTCCTATCTAAATCACTGAGGTCGAGTCAGTTCAGTAAATTAACCGAATTAAATTAAACTGGTGAACAAAACAAAAACATGCAGGAGCAACAGCAAACAGGTCTATGCAGTAGCTTGTTCCACGAGGTCTGAACTCAGAACCTCCCACCTCTGACGTCATGACGTTTCCCGCCACTCGGGGCACCACGTGACCAACGTGATGATGTCATCGCGTTGTTTCAGGGTTTTTACAGAAAGCTTGTTTACACTCAGCAAACGGACATAGGTGCTGTAACATTGCTTTAAAGACAGTTATTCATTTGTACAGGAGTTCATTGGTGGTTTTACCACACCCCATTGTTTTTAAAAAATTTCTTTTACCTTTTCCACATGCTATGTTTTTTGTCTACTATTTGTTTTTTTGGGTTGAACATTGAACTTCAGCGAGACGGTGAGTGGGGGGGGGTAAACCGGGCATTACCGAATCGGGTGGGGTGTATACACGACCGCCCAGTTTACCTCCCCCCACCACCGCCACCTCACGCCGTCAAAGTTGAAAGTTCCGCCCATCATCTTATTTCCCTTTGACTTTCATTCCATAATTTCCTGTTTGTAGTTCTATCATTCAAATTTACCCTCATTTTATTTCACCTAAGTCCTTGTGCTGTTTGCAGAAAAGAAAACAAATAGGAAATAAATCCCATCCCCTTCCGTATCCTTGGATTCCATTCCTTGGATTCCATTCCACAAGGCCCGCTCCATAGGGGCGCCAACTCTCGTAGGATATATTCCTGGAGGTTTCATCTCATGAACTCCCACCTCCAACTGACCCGCCCAGTTGTAAGGGGTGGTGTTTGGGGTCAGCTTCACCTCTGACTTATGAGCGGTTCGAATCGCTCCCACTCCCTTGGTTCTAGACCTTGGACTTATTTGGGGGTTGTGATAAAAGTGCAGTAGACAACTGATTTTGGTGCAAGAACTTTGAATTTTATTTGAGAAAGAAAATACAACACAATAGTCTTAACACTCTAATAAAATGGGGAAACACTTTGACATACATGCGGGAATTACAGTAGAAAAATACTTCACCCCTCCCAATCCCACCTTACTAGCTAAGTTGGACTCTAAAGGACCAGGGATAATGCTCACCAAACGCAGGAATCGTTTACAGAGTGGAAAAACTTGCGAATCTTCGGTTTTCTTCCGAGTTGGTTTTCTTTGGTCACGGTGGCCCAATATTACCCGGTTGGCTGATGGTAATGTTCGGTTGGTTGTTTTGTAAAGCCCTTGTTGCCGCGAGGTGTCCGATGGTCACTGAAACTGTTGCTCTGGTTTCTTGTGTGTTACTTCGAGAGAGAGAGAGAGAGAGAGAGAACTGCTTTGAGATGCTTGCATTTACTGAACTCGAACTTGTATTATGTGTGCACCCCGGCTCCGGCACCCGGAGAGGTCTGTACCTGTCATAGCGTGCTCCCACTTTATGACATAAGGTGGGCCCGCTGCGAAACGGACGTGTGCACCCCCCTTGAATGATTCCAGTGTTCTCCACCCTGTATACCGGTGCGGGTCGGGCTGTCCCACTGTAAGGGGTTTTACTGTGTGGGTGTCTTGGGTTCGTCAGTTATGCCTCTGACTACCCCCTTTGAGCGGTTCGAATCGCTCGCCCCTTTTGAGTTCTGACCACCGGACTTATTTGCAGGTAGCGATATAGAAAACGAGCAGACCAGTGGTTTGGTGCAAAGAAAAAAACCAAGATTTTATTACCAGAGAACGATTCTATACAAAGGATAATATGGATGCAGTACACTTACACTTAACAGGGATGGGAAATAAACGGCACATCGAGGGAAAATGACTAAAATGACAATTTTAGCAATCCCCTTAACTCCCACCCTCTAAACCTCGCTAGGCTATCTTATGAGGGGTCAGAATTCCATGCTCACCAGTCCGAGTCGTTTAAACAGACGAGAATCTTGCTTCTTTGCCCTGCTGCCTTTCGATGCCACGTGGTTTCAATGCTGCACAGGGTACCGTCCAGGTGAAAATACCCCAGTAATAAAATAGTCTCTGGCAGGGTATTTCACCTCTCGGGACGGGCTCTTCTTCGTAGGTCCTCTTGCTGGGGTGGTGGCAGGCAGGGCGCGAGAGGAGAGAGAGAGAGAGAGCATGGCTTCCTGAGGGGTTATAGTTATACTCCTCTCGGTAGCCCTTATCTCACACGCTAAATCAGCTCATCCTTTGTCTGATTTGAGCGGGTTGGAATTGAACAAAAGGTGTCGGTCTGACCCCCACATGCAGACACAAATTCCCTGTTCCGACTCCCACCACTTATCCCAACATACACTCACTCCCACTTGGGTCCCTGTGATCGTCCAGTGGGTGTCGTTCCCTAGTCATTCCCAGTTGGCTGTACGGTCCCCTATGTCCCTGCTCAGCTTCCTGAGCCACCACCACCTATCCAGGGGAATCTGTCCTTTACATGTGAGACACACACGTGTCCCCCTCAGTGACACTGACCCTTGTGGCCACGACCTGTACCCTGGGGCTCGGGATGGAGGCCTCCCCGTAGGTGAACCCGGTCTGGCTGGAGTATTGGGTCGAGTTAGACCCCAACCACCCTGGCCACCTTCGCTCATGGAAGTAAATAGCGAGCTCCTCCACATCCCGTTCGCCACCCCCAGCGGTAACGATCGGTGCTCTCTCTCCCGAGCAGCCATAGACGTGAGAGTCCTCCACGTCACCTCGGTCACCGATGCTCACCCCTACCAGGGCAAGCAGGAGCAGAAACTTTCCCATGCCAATTTCCTTTCTGTCGGGACACACAAAACAGATAGCCATGTCCCGAGAAGGTTCTCTGGCTTGACACAGTTATCGGGTCTCGAAAACTTAAACTTATCATAACTAATTAAACAAATAGTAAATCTAAAATTATAAAACACACTTAAAATTCAACAGAGAAGCTATGTACATCCGCTGCCCGTCTCCGGACGGCCAGGTTAATTCCTGTTTGGCCTCTGTCTTTTGTGGCCTCTGGGCAGCTTGTACACCTGGGCGTAGGGTGGCCTGTGCCGTCGGACCCGAAGAGTCCTTCTTAATACAACTGGCAGTTTCCCTGAATCCCAGATGATTGGGGGAATGTGCTCTCCTGTACTGCAGCACACTACCCCCTTCTGTGTGGCTGCTGAGTCCCTGTCCTGTCCTCTGGGTTCCCCGCAGCCTGAGGCTGCAAGCTGGGGATCCCTCTTGCTTTCCTTGCCCATCACTACCTCTCCTGTGAGTCCCTCACCGTTGGAGGCTGCAGACTGGGGATCCCTGTCCTTAGGCTGATCCCTGACCTTGGGCATTCCTTTTTGGGTTGCGACCCCTTTAGGGCTGAACCGTTTAAACTGGTACACTGGTGACCATGGTAGTTTAGGCTGTGGTATGCGAGGAGACCTTCTTAAGGCTCCGGCTACTGGGGGTGTGTCCCAAATAATTGGTGGGATGGCCCCTTCAGTGACACAAGCCACTGCCCCACCGGTGCGGTCTGTAAGTCTGCCACAGCTGCTGGCTGAAGATCTCTATCTTTAACCTTATCCTTTGCTTCCTGACCCTCCTCGTCCCACTCCACCCGGGTTTCCCCTGGTGCCATTGAACAGACCATGCCTCTGGCCTTAGACAAGGCTTGGGTCAATTTTTTTAATCCTTTCTTCGCAGGGACCGTGATCAAAGTTTTCATAACCCCTACTTCTAGCTACCTTATGAGCTATTTTAATGTCCCTTAGCTGACCCTCCAAACCGTCAGCTCTCGTTGTTAATCTTGCGTTCTCCTCCCGGAAGGCCTGCTCATTTAACCTGGCCTCCGTAACCTGGCACCGCAGGTATTCCTCCATATTACGGGAGGTCTCTTCCTGAGCGCGTCTTTCAAGGGGACACAGGTAGACAGGCTGCGCTGGTTCCAGTCACAGGTCTGGGTTGTGTGGGGCAGATGGAGTTAAAACACCAGTGGCGGTGGCTATCTTCCCTGGGCCATTTAATAAAACTCGGAGTGCAGCTACTATTGAATCAAGCGTGGGGGGAGAGGTTGGTGTTTCTGCTTTTGGGGCAGGAGCTGGGGAGTTCTTTCCTACGTTATCCTTCCGCGGATTCCTACAGTCCCTTCTCCAATGCCCATTCTTCCCGCACCCGAACAGTTACGCTTCGTGTCGGAAGGGTTACCCCCATCCTGGTGCCATTCTTTCTTATTCTGGCTGGGTTTCATTTCATGTACTTTTCCTTTTGGTGGGTGTTCTTCTATCTCTCTACCACTCCGGTAAGCCAGGGTCAGTTGTCTGACCACTGTCTCCTCCGTGACCTGGGGGCCTTTTGGGTCAAACCACAGCTCAGCCTTGGCTCTGATCCGTGGCAAGCTGTTTGCCACCAGGCTTCGGAGCCAGTGGGCCTGCTCGTCCTGATTCAGGTGAGCCCGGTTGAGATCCCCATTACAGGCACTCCTGTACACAGGCCACAGTCGATCTGCGAAGACCTGTGGGGTCTCCCCTGCTAGTTGTGTTGTCTTCTCCACCCGGGAGAAAGGACTACCATCGTTCATACCCATGGCCTCCAGAACTTCCTCCCGGATGGCAGCGTACCCCCTTGCCCTTTCTTGCTCTCTGCAGAGAGGGACTGGTACAATTTGCCATCCAGAGAGAAAAGGAGCATTTTGGCCATCTCGGAGTCATCGCACTCGTTAATGCCTGCTGCCTGTTCCACCTCCATGAAGTGGACTGAGGGGTCTCCCTTGTGGGTGAGTTTGTTCAGGTAGCTTACCATAGCCCTAAGCTGTTGGGTACCATGGGGAATCATGAATTGGCTTTCAAGGGGCCCCTGACCCCCACCACCACCGGGCGGGCCAAACTTTTGCTGCCGGACCGGGCACATCGGCCCCGGCCCCGACCTTTCCTGCTTTGGCTCGCCCACCTCTCCCTGCTGCCAAACCAAGTTAAAACCCGGCGCCACAGGTGGTGGTGGTGTGCTCTCCCTGCCAGCCTCACAAATCGCCCATCCCTCCTGCTGCCTAACCGGGTTGGTCCCCGGCGCCACAGGTGGTGGTGGTGTGCTCTCCCTGCCAGCCTCACAAATCGCCCGTCCCTCCTGCTGCCCAACCGGGTTGGTCCCCGGCGCCACAGGTGACGTCTGAACAGTTTCCCCTTCTACTTCCAGGTTCACCTGGGCCGCACCCGGGCTTATTAGGCACACCATGCCTTTTGCCCTGGTTTAAACTATCGATCTGCTTCTGACAGGGGCCGTGATCTCCCGCTTCAAACCTCCTAGTGCTCGCTATCTTATAAGCTGCCTGTACATCTCTCAACCACTCCTCCTGTTCTTTTACTTGCTTGGCAAGGCGGGCGTTCTCTTCTCGTAACATTAGTTCATTACCTTTTGCCTCGGTGACCTGACACCGAAAGTATTCCTGTCTGTTCCTATGCTTTTCCATTATCTGAATCCTTTCCCGGTTTTAGGCGTTTAATTCCTCCAATAATCCTTCCCCTGCTAGAGCCCTTGCTTGAGACAGCTGAGCTGATTCCCGCAGCTCTTCTGTTAGTGCCTCAATGCGCTTATCTAAAAGCTGGATCTGTCACTGGGAGCAGACCAACCATATAGCCTTCTCCACTGACTTTTTATGATCTTTGCTCTCAGTCCATTTGGCTGCAGCATCCATGGGACGCTCAGCATGCAACAGACTGAGCACTCATTTCTTGGTGATATTCACCTTCTCAAATGCATAATAGGAAATCCTCTCTTCCATCTTCGTCCTTTCCTCAAAACAGTGTCTACTGCATCACATCCCTTTTGCCAAGGTCCTGCCGCAGTCACCATTATGTAAGGGGTGGTGTGTGGGGTCAGCTTCACCTCTGACTTATGAGTGGTTCGAATTGCTCCCATTCCCTTGGTTCTAGACCTTGGACTTATTTGGGGGTTGTGATAAAAGTGCAGTAGACAACTGATTTTGGTGCAAGAACTTTGAATTTTATTTGAGAAAGAAAATACAACACAATAATCTTAACACTCTAATAAAATGGGGAAACACTTCAACATACATAAGGGAATTACAGTAGAAAAATACTTCACCCCTCCTAATCCCACCTTACTAGCTAAGTTGGACTCTAAAGGACCAGGGATAATGTTCACCAAATGCAGGAATCGTTTATAGAGTGGAAAAAACTTGCGAATCTTTGGTTTTCTTCCGAATTGGTTTTCTTTGGTCACGGTGGCCTAATATTACCCGGTTGGCTGATAATGTTCGGTTGGTTGTTTCGTAAGGCCCTTGTTGCCGTGAGGTGTCCTATGGTCACTGAAACTGTTGCTCTGGTTTCTTCTTGTGTGTTACTTCTTCTTCAAGAGAGAGAGAGAACTGCTTCGAGATGCTTGCATTTACTGAACTCGAACTTGGAACTCTGTACTTCTTGAACTCCCACCTTGCTGAACTGTTTTCAACTGTTTGAATTGTTCTGCTGAAAACCTTCCTGACGAGTCTTTCAAACTTCTTGACTTCTCTGTCTTTAGAAAACAGGCTTTCAATTACACTAATTGGGGGCCTCCTAATCTTAAGTTGTTTAAACGGTTTCGGGATGGCTTCCTGAGTTGTTGAAGTAGTTTAAAAATGTGAGAAGTCGTTTCGGGATGGTTTTCCTGAGCTGTTGAGCTCTTATCTAATTGTATTGAATTGTCCTCAAGCTTTGAGTTTCCTTTGGGGCCTGAGATTCTTTGTAGGTTGGCTAAACGATTTGTTTTATGCATGTTTTTGGATGGGTCTTGTGAGGCTGTTCTTCCGTGGGTCTGTTGTTAGCATGTAAATTTCTTGATAGGGGCTGAGTGACGTTTACAGTTCCTCCAGGCAGTTTGGCTATCTCAAAAACTCAAACTGTCTGCTGCATAGGTAGATCCCAAATTCTGTAACAGCCTTTTTCCAAACATGCCTGAACATGTCCTTTTTAAAATACCAAGTCCGTTTTTGACCTTGAATCTCCTCGTTAGGCCCAACATGCCCTTTTATAACGCCTGACATTTTTAGCAAGGGTCCAAAGTCATTTTCACAGAAATCACAGAAACCCCACAGTGCAGATACAGGCCATTTCGGCCCATCGAGCCTGCACCGACACATATCCCACCCGATCCCCGGTAACCCCTACACCAACACATATCCCACCCTATCCCTGTAACCCCACGTATTTAATCCCCCTAACACTAAGGGTCAATTTATCATAGCCAATCAACCTAACCCGCACATCTTTGGACTGTGGGAGGAAACCGGAGCACCCGGAGAAAACCCACGCAAACATGGGGAGAATGGGGGATCTGTTAATTTTGAGAACCTTACACAGTCAAACAGTCTTTTTCCCATCGCCAATATGTTTATCTATATATATAAACGGATCGTTCTGTCTGTCTGTCCTTCTGTCTGTCTGTCCTTCTGTCTGCCCTCATGTGTGCGTCTGTCCGGCTATGCGCTCGAAAGTTACAGAGCGTACCTACGCGTGCGTTACGTCGAAAGAAAGCTCACCATTCCAAAACGATTGTAAGCGTATTTACGTTTCAGCCGGACAAAAATTGCGCCCGCGGTATCCAAAAAACGGTCAAAATTCCACTCATTAGCATCTCATTATCCGCTCATTAGCGACAGAGTGACTTCGAGGTCAACCAATTGTACGCCGGGTTCCTGGCACATGCGGGCGGGCTCTCCTACAGCCGAGTAACGGGACGATTGACCAATCCTACGCTTCGGTGACCTGACGGTCGACCAATCGGTGCATCTGTGGGCGGGGCCTTATCGTTCTGAACCGAGGTGAGTAGCCGCCATCTTGCTTCCATTCTTTTTCCCGCTTTCTGCGTCTTTCTTTTCAAATATACATTTCCAGCAAAAAAAAATTGTTTTTATTAAATTGTTTTTTTAAAAACTTCATTCATTTGTAAATATTTTCTCTTAACTGAACATTCTTTTTCCTACCTTTCCCCGTTTTTGTAAGGCCTCAGAACCTAGGCTCAAAGCCTGGGCCTCTCCTGCCCAGCCACGCCGGAGCTAGGTAATTGTCCCACGGCTTCTGCTAAGCTCCCCCACCCCCCCACGCGGTGTCACGTTACCTGGGGCAACGGCGTCAGCCACGAGGGTCACGGGACATACAGGGTGTGCGCGCAG